>NC_141069.1:20901444-21098944 GCF_041138505.1 Cibotium barometz
CACTTTGAAGGCATCATAGATACTCCATTGGGCGGCTGTGAGGGTGCCCACCATGAGAATGCGCAAGGGCAAGCCTCGTGTGAAGAGGGTCAGCAACCCCATTTGTTGCACAGCTTGGCCAACTGTGGCACCCTGTGAATTGTTAAGGAGGGAGACAAGGTTATCAGCAGGATGGGAGATAACAGCACAAGCAATGCCAGCAATGTAACCACTGGCAAAGCTAACCCCAAGTTGGGTAAACACAGAGCATTGCTCCTTGGGTGTGGGGATAATGTGGGCATAAAATGCCTCCACTGTGTTCTCAAAAGTGGCAAATTTCATCATAGTGTAAGGCACTTGGCGAGCCCAAAGGGCACCAATACCCTTATAAAGCCCCCCTACGCCTTCCATTTGGATGAATTTTGGTAACCCATCTGCTAACCCCTTTGCAAATCCTGGTTTGGTTTGCACCCTCACCTTCACAGCTTCAAATGGGCATAGAGCTATGTCTGCAATCACCTCTGCAGAAGCTGAGCCTGCTAAGTATAGCGCTGTCTTGTGCTTCTTCCCTTGCTCTGGCCCTGCTAAATCCGTGTAATATTTCTTGAAGTATTCATAGAAGCCGTATTTGCAAGCTCCCTGGGCACTGTAGCCTAGTAGAGTTGGAGCCCAACCCCGGGTTAGGCCTGCTAAGCCTTGCTCCTTAACCATGGTTTGGAAGCCGCTCACTGTGCCCTTGTATTTGATGGGGTCTATTTGGATGTTGCATTTCAGCACGTCGAAGGGGGTCACCGCTGCGTGAGTTATCCCACATGCCAATATGCCTCCCACTGTGCAGCCTGCGTAGTATTCAGCAGAGAAAAGCTTAATTTTGCTTGGCGGCTCGCTTGGGGATGCCAGGAGGAAGCCAATGGTGGAGGGAAATGGTGAAGGAGGAGCTAATTTGGATGGATCAGGAGCTAATCTTGATGGGTTAGGAGCTAATGAAGCAAGGCTGTAGAGATGACTTGGCAAAGGCCTTGCTCTTGGCTCTGGAGGAGTACTCATGAGGATGTTGAAGAAATGGATCAAAGGAAGCTGTCGATAAGAGTGATTTGAGCTTGGGCAACAGGCAAGGATGAGCAAATTTGAGCTCTACTATATAAGGGCGCACTACCTACCCTTTTTTTTTTTTTTTTTGGCATCTATGAGACTTCGAGGGGGCAAATCTGAGTCAAACAAGAGTAGTTGTCCCTCATAAGATGATGTAATCCTTTACCTCACTCGGCTCACGCACTCCCTCACGAATCACAAGAGACTCGAGAATTTTGAACCTCTCCCCCTCACGAATCACAAGAGACTTGAGAATTTTGAACCTCTCCAAAAGGGACTTCTTTACCTTTGAAAAACGTGCCTTCTTTGAAACTCCGAGTCTTCCACCGAGACGACTTTTCAACGTCCCCTTTGAACCTCTCAACGTGCCTAGTCTTCCACCACGACGACTTTTCAACGTCCCCTTGAACCTCACACAAAAGGGCATTAATGGGTTGATTTTCTTGACACGGCAAGTTTTTTTTTTGGGGGGTATTTTAGTGCACTTTTTTACGGGCATTTTAAAATTTTGGAAGTATTTTACGACCGAAATGATAAAAAACGGGCGTGACGTCCACCAAAAAGCATCTATGCATGGAACATTTCGTAGGGAAAATCAAAGCTGAATAGATGCTAAAGCAAAGTCCTTGGCCCTCAATGCATTGATTTGAGAAGTTTTTGGAGGTAAACATTATAACAAACATACACACATGGTAAACATTATGAGGTTTCACTCAATGGTAGACTTAAAAGGAAAAGGCATATAATTTGACAAATTCACACTATTTATAGCATTATCATTAATGGCTAAATTCCCTTGCGAGTTCACACTAGTCGATAGTTGTGAAGCAGTGCACCGTGACATTTGAATGGATAGGTAATTCTTAAGCACTTGTTGTTGAAGCCCTCCAAAAAGTAATGGAAATCTTGGTTTGATTACACCTTCTAATAAGCCAAAATTGAGCTTTGTAACATTTGCCGCCTTTTTAATTGTTTTTAGGATCCATTTGCACTTGGTGGCCTTATACTTTGGTAGTGGTGCCAATGAAACTAATATTTAGCAATGAATCATATAGGTTCAAAGTGAAATTTGCACATCCTTGTCACTACATCCATGGACCCACATAAGTTCATCTGATGGCGATGAAGGCCAATAATTTTTCTATATGCATTGATCAGGAATCTTTGCAAGAGTAGCCATTAACCTTCTCATCTTGGCATGTAAACATTCTCTTTACTTTTTGTTATTGTTGTTGTTGCAAAAATGTCTTAAAACTAGATCAAGGACTTAATGGCATGATGGCATGGCATACCAATTGTGAAGTAGACCATTATGAGCCAACAATGGAACTCACTTTGTATCATGCAAATTTTAAGTTGAAGCAAGATCGATAAACCTAAGAGGGTCAACAAATCCTTAAAGGAAGCTCAAAAGCAATAATAAGAGGCTTAAGAAGCTATGGAAATATCAAGGAGTACAATAGTTGTTCCAAGAAGATCTACAAGGATTTCAAGGGGGCATAAAGGAGGCAAAGAATTTTCTTTCAGAGAGCCTTAAAGAGATCAAACGAGCTATAGGGTGGATTCCTTGTTAATAAGAGGTTAAAAGGGGTAGCAATGGGGACTCCAATAAGCTTTCAAAGGCTTTAAATGGAGCAAAAGTTATTCGGTAAAATGATAAGGTGGCATGTTGTGGGTGGTAAGGGCCTACGGCCATGATCGGTGGCAATAGTCACAGAGGCCTCTACAGAGTGTGTGGAGTGCTTGCTTGATGATAAGGGTGGTAAGGCCCTATTGCCATGGTTGATGGCAATAATCATGGAGGAGGGTTAATCAATAACCTTTACACAAATCACAAAGAAAAGCAAAGAGATATAGACTAAAATCTTTAGGGCCCATAGTCACATGGCCAAGAAGGAGAAAACTGCAAAGAAAGCCTAAGAAGTATCTTCTCCCTATGGAGACAGATCTTTGTTGGCTCCACTATGTTGAGGCCATGGATTCGTATATGAGACCTACTCCAAATAGTGGGAATTTAACCTAAACAAGATCACCTTGAGGCCAAGATAGTGGCCAATAAAGGTGAAGAGAAGCCCAATCGCTCCAAACAAAACAAGCTTTGCAAAGCTGTCAGACACAAGCTCAACAAAGTTAAGGTTGAGGAGGTAGAGAAGGAAGAAAAACTTAAAGAGCTCATTGAGCCTCAAGAGGACTCTACCTTTTGTGAGAGAGAACCACAAAAGCCAATTTCTTCTTGCCTCCATCTAGGCAAAGTGAGCTCCTCCTTCACCTACATAGCCATGGAGCATTCCAGTGTGACAGCAGAGTGAGGACATGCTGGATGAGCCATCATATCCACATGGAGGAGTTACATTTATGGCTTGAAGGCAAGATCCAATGACACTTGATTTGGCAAGGCTAAGACCTTGGCTTAAACATAATTGGCACTATGCCAAAATTAACGAGGACTAGTAGCCTAAGGTTTAGCTCCATTCTTTGGTCCATTTCAAGCTATCGAGATCATCAAATACTGTCTAATGTTGATTAGGAGGTCACACTCCAAAAAATATACAACTTTGGAGCTTTTAATGGCTTTAGTTTATTGTTTTTTATTTCATTTTGAAGCTTGTTTACATCAAGGCATTCTACTTTCATACATTAGAAGGAAAAACCTTGATCTCATTGGTCTTTTGCATGATTTTGAAGACTAGAAGGCTTTGATCTTACTGTATTAAGCTCAGGGAATAGTTTAAAAATTATGATTAGGAGGGGAATCCACCCTAAAACATAAGCTTTGAGCTTCGTTGGGTGTAGTGGGAAAGTTGATTTTTATTCATGCATTTCATAAATTTTAATGCATTGTTGGGATTAGGAGCTTAGAAGAATGTAAAACCAACAAAAAATAATAAAAACACTTAATTACTTTTATTAACACCTTAAGTAGGATTAATAACCCGAATCATCTCTCATCAAGTCCAAAAAGCTAAAAAAAACTCTAAGAAGTAAGCTAAACCATCTCTTGGTTTGGGAGACGTGACCCATAGTCCCATGTAAAACAGAGGTGAGTCTAGTTAGACATGAGTCATAAGCTTGGACACGTGAGCCGTGAGTCTAGACATGTGAGCTGTGAGTCTGGAGACATGATGAGTCTACAGACATGAACTTGAAGATGTGAGTCTAAGATAGGTATACTTAATATTATACCAATTAATTAAAATTATCATACCTAATCTAGCTAATTAACACTATCTCTTGAAGATTTGTAAGGACATACCTACTTATATCCTATACTCAATTAAAGGTAGATATTATACCAACCAATTAAAATTACCATACCTACTCCAGCTAATTAAAATTATCCCTTGAAGACTTGTAAAGACATACCTACTCATATCCTATGAAGAATTTCCTATCATATAATTTGTAACATCCTATAAAGAATTTCCTATCATATAATTTCCTACTCATATCCTATAAAGAATTTCATATCATATAATTTGTAAATAGCTATAAATTTTAAGGATAATTCTTGTCCTTTGTAATTATTCATAAAATTTGTAACAGCTACAAATTCCAAGAAATTTTTTTTCCCTTTATAATTATCCAAGGATGTACATAGTCATATCCTACAAAGAAATTTCTATCATACAATTTGTAGCAGTTCTAGAAATTCCAAGGAAAATTCTTATCCTTTGTAATTATTTGGCATTAAGTAAGTATAATTATTACCCAATAATTTCTCACCAAACCTGTCATAGTCTTGTTTCATAAAAATCGTACCTAGGTAGGTCTATTTCTTAAATCCAAGAGCCAATAGTTTCTCACCAACCTTGTCATGGTCTTGTTTCATAAAAAACCGTCACCAAGTAGGCATTTTCATAAACCCAAGAGCCTAGTTCAAACAAAAAAGATGTGAGCCTCTAGATGTGAGTTTACAAGTGTGAGCCTACATCCGTTAGCCTAAATCCATGAGTCTAGAGACATAAGCCTAAGAGACGTGAGCCTACCAATCTGATAAGAGTCTAGCTCACCAAGCTTGCATGCCACTGGCAAACAATCACAGAAGAGCCAATAGCTATTTGCATATCCAAGAGAATAGAGGAGTAGAAGAGGGCATTGGCTCACATTGTCAATATGGCCTTGATGGCTAAGATAATGAAAGTACAGATGAGCCAGCTAGCTTGGAGGAAGCATTAGTAGATTCGAACTAGCGTCTGATCTAGAGGGGAGCCATGTAGTAAGAGTATGACTCATTTTTGGGAAAACAAACTTGGATCTTGTGGATCGTCCTGCAAAATATTCCTTAACTAGACTCTATGAGACTTAGATTGGGCAAGAGATTGTGATAGTAAAAAATCTATATCTAGTAACGGTTTTTGATTGGGTTTAGATTACATCTTGGATCAGTAAGAAGCAACTTACACAAGCACTTTATTCTACAGAGGCTGAGTATAAAGGCAACATACTTTGCCTCATATGAAGTAGTTTGATTTAGAAGAATCTTAAGGAGACATGTGAGTTTCTGAAAAGGGAGCAACAGTGGTGTTGTATAACAATAGAGTTACAAGGTCAACACCATAACAATAATATATTTACCTATCACTCAAGATGTTTACACATAACATACATCATTTGAGGGGCTACACTATATTTTCATATCCAATATAACTTACAATATTTTAGGGGATATAATATATAACGATCATATAACGAGGATAAAGATCCAATCCACATATCCAATATATTTCACTTCAATATATATGCGTTCTAGCTCATAGTCTGATCAACATCTAATTCCTTTTTACTACGAGCCTTTCGAGCATTGGGGAAATTTGGAACATCCATGCATCCATATACTCAATACTTCAATGCCAACAAATATTACAAGAAAAAGGGGACTTAAATACATACATTAGATTCAAAACTTTTTTTTTTTGGCTGTAGAATTCAACACTTTTAACACGCCTAAAAAATGAGCTCAGAAGGCCTAAAAATGGTAAAATCGACTGTAAACACGCCTATGTTTCGACCATCTTTCTCTGGCTATTGATGTTCAAGAAAGGGGGTGCTGCTGCCAACCCTTGGACCATCAATGCCAATGCTGTGCACATAGATGGATGAACATCCATTAGTTTATAATCAAAGCTCCTTACTTGGAGCACCTGGGTGAGCGGACATCCATTAGTTTATAATCAGGGTTTTCAATATTTAATATTATTTTCTCTCTACTTCATCCTATAATTCAATGCTTTGTATTGTGTTGATCATGCTTCCACTATTTTGTTTTATTACAGGCACCTTATCATGTGTAGAGAATTCCATAGAGAAAATTGGAGGCATCATCTTTCCATAGTGGGTCATCTACTCTTAAAGATAATAAGGGTACCTTAACGTGCAAAGAGAAGGCCAGTGGGTTCCTTGAAATTCCGTAGAGAACCTTAGAGGCATCATCTTTGCACATGGTGGGTCATCTAGTCTTAAAGATAATTAGGGTATCTTAACGTGCAAAGAGAAGGTCCATGAGTTTGTTGAAATTTTTCTTTTTGGATGGTGAGACACCTCCTTAAACAGAGGGATACTAATAATATATAACATTTGTTTAAACACAGGAGGTTCACATGATGCAATGAGAGGATGTTGAAGAGTTAATTGAAGAAGAGACTTCTGGGGGGAGAAGCTATTTGTTTTTGTTTATAAAGTTAGGAAAGATAAAAGATTTATAGCCTTCAGAGAAATATTTCATCCCAAGATTAATCTTACCGAGCTAGGAACAAGTACTTTTACTTACTACTATGAAGACCTCTTTTTAAAATTTCAGAGGATTACACCATAAGGTCATTCATCTCATTAGTTAATGAATCTAAGGAATATGTGCATGGTTAGTGATGACTATCAATGAGAAGTCAAGAATCATAAAAAGATATATTTTCTTGCCTGAGGATATGTCAAGTGCACATAGACATATACTACACATGGAGGCAAAAGATGTAATTTTCTATTGCATGATGTTTTACTAATGTGCTACATATACTTGAAAAATGACAAAGATGACAATAGTGATAGTAATAAAGACACCACCATGCCACTCCAAACTAATTTATGTATTGGTGATGATGCAATAGAAGATAGGAGATAGAGAATTCTCTGGAGTACTCAAAGTGGAAGAAGATCTTAGTAAAGGATTTAACATTACAAAACTCAAAGCAAGCATAATAATTGAGGAGGAGAATATTAGTGGACATGAATTAGAAATATCAATGAACTTGCCATACCTACCATCAATAATATCAACGATAAGGACTTTGTCTTATTGTTAGATATATAAATGATATTCTCCTTAAGGAAAGATTGATGTCTTATTGCTATTGCGCAGATGACCAAAGATAAGGAAGATTGGGTGGGATACAAACTTCTCGTATTTAGACATCGATACGAAAAATTGTGTTAGTGCATCTAGGGCCTTTAGTGTCTTATTTAAGGAAGCAACATATTATGCTTATAATGGATTACCAACAAAAGAATAATTTATTTCTATTCAAGCGAGATTGGAACTAACAAACTTTGGGAGAGCAACCATACCAAAGTCTACTGAAGAATAATCATCTCATACATGCAAATATATGATTGACTTATTTGATGACTCATCTCTAGTCAATGATGAAAATCGACAGGTATTTTCCATTCTTATCCTTGCTATTAATTTTTCATGGTTAAGCAACCTCATTCTACCAAGTGAAAGATGGATTGCAGGCCCTTGGAAACCTTTGTTTTACATGAAGCGGCACTATGTCTCTTGCACAAAAGGTGTTCTACCATATGAAGAGGAAATTTTAGGCTTCCATATGCCTTCTTGTGGTGTAGAAGGTGTTTTCTTCACCCTCGACAAAGGAGGTGATGCAAAGAGAAAGGGTTAGGGACCCTTCGATGCCTTCCTATATTGCACCATATTGAAGATGATGTTGATGGGTTTCTAAGATGAGATGGTGTAAATCCAAGAGGTAGTCCAACATGTTGGCAAATCTATGAACTTCAATGGAGCCGTGTCTCTAGCATTGCTAGTCTTTTGAAAAAGGGTTCCATGAATAAACTGCTTAGGATAGAGTTGACGAACCTCCTTCCAAGAAAGAGGAGGCTTGTCTACGCACATCAAGTTACTTGTTTGATGGCCCAATTCTTGGAAGCTTCTTCCATTATTTGTTTAGCTTTGAATTGATTTACATTAGGATTAACTTCTTGTTTAGCCATAATTTTATAAAATAATTAATATTTAGTATTTGTTACTTTCATAAAATATCATATTTATGTTATTTAACTTTAAAAATAAAATATTGATTAAATCTATAGTCATTTACATATTAAAAATATTACTCCAAAAATTTAATATTAAGACGTTCAAAACAATATAAGAATTTGATTAAATAAAATATTAAATATCAAGACATAAGAGATGATTTTGAACAAGATCAAAATTTGAGTAAATAATATTTTAAACATTAAACATAAGAAACACTTAAAAAGAAGATCAAAATGATTTGTACACATGACTCATTCATCATCAAGATGTAAACAATACTTTGACGCATGCTTAATCAAAAAATCTAAATTACTAGAACACTATGGTTCTTGATCCATGGTTCTATTGGTGCATTTTTGAAGCATGTCTGTAAAATATATGTATTTCATATTCTCTCATACAAACAACCTTAACATAAACTTTATTCGGTAGCCAATATAGTACCACTCTTAAGCAATATGCCAGTGGATTTGTGTTGAAGCCTTGGGAGCAACGTGTTGCTTGCACTTTGCACCTAATTTTCAGGCTCTTCTAACCTTTGTTTGTTATAGTAATCTTTTGTTGTTGTTTGATCTGTGCTTATGCATCAATCAATAACACCGATGTAAACATCTTCAAACTTTTATGAGAAGTGAAACATCTTCGAACTTTTTTGAGAAGTGAAACATGATGTTTCTTGAATGAACATCACTGTGCACCACACCAACGTCATGCACATGATACATGGTGCAGCAAAAGTCATAAACCAACTAGAATATATTTTTTGCACTCTTGGTAGAATCTCAACATCATTGTGTAGTGCGATAAAATCCACTCGCATCCTTCGAGATCCATCCCATGTTGCAAGGAAGAACCAATGCTCTAAGTGAGATCCATTCCAATACTTAAAAATTAAAGTTGGCACCGAACCTCTACGCACAACGCCCAAAGGAGAAAAAAATCCAGGATGTGAGAAGTTCAGGATATGAGAAGTTCAAGAAGGTGTCTTCAAGTACTGCAGACAACTCTGGATCAGTCATATCTCTCGACGTAAAATTTGTGAGGAAAAGAGCTTTCCATGACAATGAGTTTTACTACGTTGCTATTTAGACATGAAACCAACCTTGTCTCTAGAGTCGGTTTTAGATCTTTGGCATGTAGAATCTTATCTGAATGTGTAACATTCATGTGATGGAGCACCATTGGACCTAGTAATGGTGCTTGTTGCACCTAAGATGCGAATCGGTAGCATGACTTGATGTAGCTTTGCTTGTCCTCATCTCAACTCTACTGCTAGTGCTTGTGAAGCTACCATAACCTCTCTTGTTGCTAGAGTTTTTGTTTGTAAGTTTAAAATAACTTCACAACTGATTTGAACTTCTCAGTAGTAGCAGTGAGGTATCCATAATAGATTGATGCATCTTCAATTGATCCAACTGTCTAATAATACGATTACACTTTTTGGAATGAGACGACTCTCCACAAGATTTGTCTTCTCAGCAAACTTGGGAAAGGCCTTGATCAACTCGGAGGTGGAAAAGAGAGAGGGGGACAATGGTGATCTTGAGAGATGAGGAAGATGGAAGGTGGTGATCTTGGGTGCCAAGGAGAGAAGAGGGAGGTGGGAGCACAGGGGAAAAAATGCAAATGGGATGGGGTGTGGCAAGAAGAGAAAAAAATGTTAATGGGATCGGGTGTGATGAGGAGAGAGAAAAATGTCAACGCGATGGGGTGTGCGCAAGTGATAAGGAGACAAAAAGAGGGCAAAATGTGAAGTTGGGAAAGAAAGGACAAGAGAAAGAAGATGTGCCTCTGGTTGCCAAGAGGATTTTCAGGCAGGAGGATGCTTCTTTTTCTTTTTTCTCTCTCTTTTTTAAAACATTCATCAGTTTCATCCTACCAAGAGACAGTATTTAGGCCTATGTTGCAGGTAAATCTTGAGTTTGTTGAAATATACAAGTGAATAGGGTGTGTGCGAGAACAAGCCCTTAGCAAGAGGCTGTAAAAGAGAATCTGTAAATGTGAGAGAAGCTGTGAAAAGGTGAGAAGTATCTACTGGGAGAGAATAAAGGGTAGCATGAGGAGATTTAGGAGGTGTGGAGATATTCTGGGAAGAGGTGGAGAGAATCAAGCAAAAGAGGTGGAGTGAATCAAGGAGAAATCAGTGGGATTGGATGCTTGGATGTAAACTCTATAAATTGAGGCATTGGCCTAATGACAATTTGCTGGTTTTTGATTACCCATGCCTACATTAAGCTATCAGTTAATTGCTCACTAAACACGTCTTAATTATCATCTAATCTCTTTGTTAATGATGTTGATTCTAGCATTTGATCCACCATAGCACATCACATTGCTGCAAATTTAACATGGTATCAGAGCCTAGCCTAGAATCCATCAATTTGTGAGCCCATTATCTTGCTAATCACCTGGCTAATTAGGATTAGTAAATAATTAAGATTTTTACCTCTTTTCAACAACTAGCTCTCTGCACCCCCTGCCAGTGGTGGAGGGGCTTGATCTCCTTCCAAGAGAAACATTAGGGAAAAAGCTTCTAAGCAAGCATAGCTACCTTGTCCACCTTTCAACCTATTCAACGAAAACGTCAAACTGCCTTCTACAGCTCCCAGAAATCGCGAATTTGCAGGCGCCGTTTTTTTGAGAGAAAAATGAAATGTCTTCTTCTCCAGATCAAATTTCTCTAATTCCTCTTGGCCCTAGGGGTTTTCAAGGGCGCTCTACAAGCTGGTGAAGATAGATTTTGATTTGATCAAGTCTACAGTAGTGAGATCCAAACATTAAATGCAAAAGTGACTTTGGTAAAATAGAGATTAAGCATTTAATTGTTGGGAAAAGCATAATGAGTGATAATGCAAGCTTAATGTGAGCAAGGAGTGATGAAAGAGCTATGGTGGTTCAAGATAAGCCATGGTGGTCACACGAGCAAAAGTGTAATTAACTAGCACTTAATCAAAGATTAAGAGAACATAATGACAGCATAATAAGGAGCTTCACATAGCATAGAAATTCGTGTATTTCTCATTAGGAGGGCCACCATTTTATAGCCAAAGTGTACATGGTTGAGTGACATCACTGCTTACATCTCATCAAGAGCATCCAAGGCCATCTCCCCCCACATGGCTCCCTAGAATATAGCCTCCAGAGAATCTTCTGAAACTCGCCTACTTCAAGTGGGGGTTGACCCTTTCATTCACGTGGATTCTCTTCATATTACATGGTCTTTTTACATTTCATTGTGTGCCTTAACCTTAGACCATGACATTGATCATATATTCCAACACCCTCCCTTGATCATGGCATGGTATATTGCCCTCCCTTGATCCAAACACTACATGAAAGAAAAAGCTTAACTCATAAGGAGTATAGCTCTACAGTACATAAAAGAAATTAGCATTGCTCATAGGGAGCATAGCTTCTACATTGCGAAAAGAAAATAGCATGACATGAAAACATTCCTACATGAAAACATTCCTCTCCCATACCCCATCCCATCATCATCATAGCATCATCATCATCATATCCATGGGCATCATCATCATTTGTTGGTCATGGAGACCCAACTCCCCATCAATCCCCCCTTGAGGGCTACATGGCCTACTGAGAGATATTGTGGGCATCATAATAACACATAACCTACATCATCGGTGGTTAGAGGTGTCCATACATAAACATTTGGGTAAGAGAGGGCATAAACATTGTTGGCTTTAGAAAGCCCATTCTGCATCTACCGCTTCATCAAAAGAGGTAGTAACATTGTTACATGCTTGAATTGCTTCTTCGGAATCATTCGTCGAAGTGCTTGCCATATTTGCCTGGTTGGTGTAACATTTGTCAGCGAGGTGACCTGGCTTTCCACATTTGGTGCATATTCGCTTTGGCTTGTCTTTGTGGTAGTAATTCTTGGCAAGATGTCCTGTCCTTCCACAATGTGTACATTGGAGTGGTTTGCCGGCTTGCTTTTGAACAAGGTATGCCTGGTTTGAGACAAGATCAATGGCTCTACCTTTCAACTTCTTCTCTTCTTCCAAGAGAACACTCTCTATTCCCTCCAAAGTGGGATCCTGCATGTACTTTAAGGTCGGCATGAGTGTATCATACTCGGATGGCATTGACTTTAGGAGGATGGCTATGGCATCACTCTCCTTGACTGGTTCATTGATGGCTTCGAGCTGGGCCATCAAGCTCTTCATGGTGTTGATGTGAGATGCAAGTGTCTCATCAATCTTGTACTCTAGACTATAAAAGTCTACTTTGAGACTGATTTTGCTGTGGAGGCCTTGAGCACCAAAGGATTTATCCAGTGAATTCCAAGCAATTTGTGAAGATGTTCCATTACCAATGTAATGTATATAACTATCTTCAACTCCAAGGGCAATGAGAGCTAATTCTTTCTCATCCTTGGTTTGCCAAGAGATTTCTCCTTCTCGTGTGGCAGGTTTAGGTATAGTACCATTGACTATGCCCCAAACTCCTTCTTTCATTAGTAAAAACCTCATTTTGACTTGCCAAGTGTGGAAGTCATGACCGTTGAATTTCTTGATGAAAGAGGATGATATGTAAGTTGACTCCATGATTGGAATTGAATAATGCAAAGTATTAAAAAGCTAGAATCCCCCTTCACTATATAGATGCATGATATTACTCAAGAATTTCCCAAACCCATAAGCTTTTGCATAGTAATAATAACTGGGCCTAGACTTGATTTTCATCCTAGGTTTTCTAGTTTTGCTTTTGGGTTTCAATGATTTCTTGATATAAGCTTCATTAGATGATTCAGCATCCGAAGGCATGATTGTAAAGAGGTATTCAACTCAATATGCATATTAGAATGTCATCTCAATAGATAATTACTATTAAGTATATGATGGAGATGATTAATTCAAAGAGAAAAAAACTGCCCCAAAAATAGAGTGAGCTTTGAGCAATTGAATGAAGCTCTTCCCAAATGAGAAACATAAAATTCTTTAAACCAAGTGAAAACCAAGGTGTTGGCTTTAAGCTCAGCACTCAAACATGTCAAGATGCTGCTTCAATCTCTGTAAATCTTCTCTGCAACATAGCATGTACTATCACTGATAAATTAGTTCAAACAGCAGCTACAGTGGACCATTGCTCATGAAAATCAACACGTGGGAGCTTCATAGCATCAATGTTATGCTCACAAGAGGAATTAGCAAACCATTCATCGTACGGCGCCAATTTGACGAATTTCGCTGTGCAGAAGCGTGCTGTTTCAGAGTTGATTGCGCCGCGTGTAGTTCGTGGGAGCTCAAATGGAGCTAGGCGTAGATGGAGCCGACTGTTAGCTTTCTTTTGAATAAAAAAGCTTGTGATTTGATGGACTATAGAGCTCGTATGAAGCAAAAGACCAGCTGGAGCTTTAATGGAAAGCTTGAAAAAATAAGAAATCTAATTAATGTGGTTAATTACTATGCCTAGGGATAATCATGGCTCTGATACCATGTTGGGAAAAGCATAATGAGTGATAATGCAAGCTTAATGTGAGCAAGGAGTGATGAAAGAGCTATGGTGGTTCAAGATAAGCCATGGTGGTCACACGAGCAAAAGTGTAATTAACTAGCACTTAATCAAAGATTAAGAGAACATAATGACAGCATAATAAGGAGCTTCACATAGCATAGAAATTCGTGTATTTCTCATTAGGAGGGCCACCATTTTATAGACAAAGTGTACATGGTTGAGTGACATCACTGCTTACATCTCATCAAGAGCATCCAAGGCCATCTCCCCCCACATGGCTCCCTAGAATATAGCCTCCAGAGAATCTTCTGAAACTCGCCTACTTCAAGTGGGGGTTGACCCTTTCATTCACGTGGATTCTCTTCATATTACATGGTCTTTTTACATTTCATTGTGTGCCTTAACCTTAGATCATGACATTGATCATATATTCCAACATTAATGTTTGGTCAAATCTTGTGTTTCTTGGCTTAATCCTCTACTAGACTAATTGCTATTGATGGCCTTGAAAGGATTTGAGCTCATTTGAACTCTTAGGCCTTAGATCTGGATTCCCCACATACTCTGTTTTTTGCACACAAAACAAAGGATTAATTTGCTAATCAATGATTAATCAACACTAATCACTATTTTTCGGTGCAATTGAGGGTTCAAATTAACCATTAGAGGTATCTGATACAGATCCCTATAACTTCATATTGAATTTGGAGATGGTTTGACACTCCAACCATTCCGTACAGATTTGTTACCCTTGGTTTAATGTAATTTCTGATAAAATTATGCTAAAATTTCTGGTAAAATTATGCTGATAAATTTATGGTAATCATCATCTTGCATTTAACCCACACACAAATTCAAGTTATTCACAGCCAGAGTTGCATTTGGGAATGTGCATAAGAATGAATGCTATATGCATTATGTATTGGGCACATTACATCATTGTAAAAATGGGATCAGACACTTCCCTTGTCCAGAATAAGGCAAGAGGCAAGACCTCCCACATAGATTTGGGTTTGCATTGTATAATGACACAAGATAAACATCAAATATCCAAAAGAACTGTCAACAATACATTAAAACATGTTGCTCACATGGAGCAAGAACTGACGGTCAAGCTCATGGCCCCAGCCATGAAAGAAGGAGAACATCTCTTTCCAAGAGGAAGATCAACATCGAGAAGAAGAGCTAGACGAAGCATTGAAGGAAGACATGGATGCGTGAAGAGAAGCTGCCACCACGACAAGAAGACTGAAGACAAGAGAAGATGTGAGGCTCCAAGAAGTGAGGAGCCATGTGAAAATCTTTGAGAGGGAGAGAGAGAGAGAGAGAGAAAACCCACAACCCAATGTAACCTGCCCCAACAGAGTAAAACCACCTTTGAGCCACCGATGATGTAGGCCATGTGGTAGATGTATGTGTGAGTAATTTAGTCAAGGTCATGGGGGCACTTGTAGTAGCCTTGGACACATAGAGAGAGAGAGAGAGTGTCAAGGACTATGAGTTTAGGGACTTGAGGCACTGGTCGCGGACTATCAAGTAAGAAGGAAACTTGGTATAGGGTCCAGGTGTGCTAGGATTATTCACTTGAGAAGAGGTGTGCTAGGCACTGGTCGTGGACTATCAAGTAAGAGGGAAACTTGGTATAGGGTCCAGGTGTGCTAGGAGTATTCACTTGAGGGGTGGTGTTGAAATATACAAGTGAATAGGGTGTGCGCGCGAACAAGCCCTTAGCAAGAGGTGTGCTAGGAGTATTCACTTGAGGGGAGGTGTTGAAATATACAAGTGAATAGGGTGTGCGCGTGGGAACAAGTCCTTAGCAAGAGGCTGTAAAAGAGAATCTGTAAATGTGAGAGAAGCTGTGAAAAGGTGAGAAGTATCTACTGGGAGAGAATAAAGGGTAGCATGAGGAGATTTAGGAGGTGTGGATATATTATGGGAAGAGGTGGAGAGAATCAAGCAAAAGAAGGGAGTGAATCAAGGAGAAATCAGTGGGATTGGATGCTTGGATGTAAACTCTATAAATTGAGGCATTGGCCTAATGAGAATTTGCTGGTTTTGGATTACCCATGCCTACATTAAGCTATCAATTAATTTCTCACTAATTACATCTTAATTATCATCTAAGCTCTTTGTTAATGATGTTGATTCTAGCATTTGATCCACCATAGCTCATCACATTACTGCAAATTTAACAGAGTTTACACCCATTTACTAGAGGAAGGTGCTCATTGGACAAGGTGTATAATTGCACTACTATGTGTGGTAGGATTTCTTGAACCTTATAAGGTCCTACCCATGCAAGTACCAATTTATTGGCTCATTGAAGGTAACAAGCCTAGTAATAGAGCACAGAGTCACCTTGAGGAAAAAAAAGGTGATGTAAATGTCAGTCGTGCCATTTCTTGCATCTGTGCTACTCAACTTCTAGGACAAGGTTGGAAAGGGAACAAGTTTCTTCCAATATGGAGAGTCGGTCGATGGAGGAAGAATGAGAGGCACCAAAAAAGGATATTTGGAGGGTTCCCACTCGATAGGAGTCGGTTGAATTTGAAAAGGTAAATGGCTTCAAGCCCAAAGGCCAAATGGAAGGGGATGTGTTGAGTAGTGGCTTTATAGGTAGTGCAATATGCTCAAAGTGTGCCAAGGAGAGCATCTTGGGATGCTAACTTGGTTGTGGAGAAGGTGATAGAGCACTTTGTTGGTGCTCTCGGCTTGACCATTGGCCCAAGGGTAGTAGGAAAAGACTTGCAGTGGAATACTTGGTAATTGGCAGTGTGGAGTAGGGCTTATAAGCTTAACCCTAAGTATACAGAGGTTGTCAAAGTAGAGATGGAAAAAATTGAAGCAAATGACATCATCTCTCTAGTGGAGCATGTCGAGTGACTTTCCCCTACAGTCATCTCACCCAAGAAAAAGGCCAATAAGATTAGGGTTTGTGTGGACTTTCAGGCACTTAACAAAGCGACAATCAAGGATGGCTTCCAAATACCTTTCATGGATAGAGTCTTGGAAGAAAGATTTATGGATGGGCTTAGTGGGCTACAATCAAGTACACATCCACCCTGACAACCAGGCCAAAACTGCTTTTATCACCTAGTGGGGTACCTACATCTATAACAAAATGCCATTAACACTCTTGCCATCTTCCAATAGTCACTAATATTTTCTAAGAAGAATACTTGAGCACTGCTTTTATCACCTAGTGGGGTACCTACATCTACAACAAAATTTCGTTCAGGATCTATAACACTCTTGCTACCTTCCAATCTTCACCAATAATTTCTAAGAAGAATAATTGAACACTTTTCTCCAGGACTTTTTTGGACGAACTCCCCAACTTCACAAATGCTAGCTCAATAGCTGTGGGAACTGTTGATGTGTCGGGGAGACCTACCTCTATAGCTCGTCCAAAACACACCACCATGAGGAGGAAGTACCACTTAGCACCACAACCCATCACAAACACAAAATGGAGACACCAGTATATTCAGCTGACGTCCCCTGAGCTTTAGCTAACACACAGGCTCTCCAAACTCCTCAAATAGTACAACTAACAACTCCACTCATCCTCCTAGGTCAAATTTGACCTCCCAGAGCTTAGATCTTTACTTACAAACCTTCAACTGCCCTTATCTGACCACCACCACAATAGCTGACCTTATCTGACCACCACTAGCAAGCTGACCACAATCACTTCCACCTGACACCAACTTGTCAGATTCTGACTGTATTCTAAATCGTAGATTTAGAAGTTGACACTAGTTAGAAATGTATCTACCAGGCTTCCTCAAAGTTTCTCCATTATCAGCTATCTTCAAGGACTTGCTTCTCGACTCTACTGAGCCTGTTAGTACTTCCCTAACCTTATGCTGTGACTAACTGCTGATTGGAAACTCACCCACTTATCCACTTCACTCGACTCAGTCCTGAGTTAGATTTCAACCTTCCAGCATTGTTGACATCTCCAATCCCTCAAAAACCTCAAATCCCAATAAAACTCAACTCCTTACACTCACAACTGACAATAACTGACACCCTTCTGACTCTGGAATACCTTTCTTCTCAATTCTGCCTGATTGCTGACAACAATTGATTGTCAGAACTAAACCCAGAAGTTTTTCCTTCAACACAAAGACACCAAAACTACTCCTGAACACCCCATGACTAACTCCTATTGGGCCTCAGCTGATCCAGGCTGACTCTCTTTTGACCTGACAGAGTCCTTAACTGACACTTAGCCCACTAGTAGTGCCCAACCTATCAAACTGATTTTTGACTGGTTCTGATTGTCAGCCCAGACCTCACACGTGCTAAACAAGACCAGATCAATATTTTAACAACCTCATCTGACCTATTCTTAACAATCTTAGTTGACCTATTTTTCACACAACTGACCACACAACTGACCAAGGTGCCTTTGACAGAACTTGTTGACTCAAACACAAGCTAGCTAGCAAAATTTTGATTAAACACAAGTCAACTTTCAATCAGAGTTGTTTCTTTTTAACAAACTCCATCAAAACAACACAACTAAAACCAAAGATAGAAATTCATCAAATCCAAGACAATCAGAGCTCCTGCGTATATATAAATTGAGCCAACCTCAACAACCCTGAGATTTGGGCATAAAACAAGATGAAAAAACACCAAGAAAACTCATGGATCCCCCACAAGTAGATCCTAGTGATAGAACTTCAAAGAAACGGCTTCAAACTTCATAGAAAATAGCATTGAGAGCTAACAATCATTAGTAGCAACCTTTGAGACAGAATTTGGACTGGATCTTGTCTCTAAAAGAGATGCTGCATAGAGAACCTAGGACACACCTCCTAGCCACCTCTCAGGGCTCCAACACTCCCTCTGCTTGGATTCAATCAATTCCTCTCACACTACACTAGTCTCCTCTGAAATGTCAAAAATTAGCAGGTCTTTCAGCCTACAAGCTTCAACAAAGCAAAAAACTATTCTGCAGGAAACACACTCCACACTACAGTCTCTCACCTCTGGTAGTCTCTCTCACCACACCTTCTTCAACAATCCCTTACAACTTCCCCCAATTCACCTTCTTCAACTCGTCGCCACCTTTGATTCTTCTAGAAAGTTGTGCGCCCGGCTGACTCGTTCACGCGTTCACCCATGTGCTTTCCTTTTTGATTTTGTGCACCTGCACAAATCCACTTGACCATGCAATAGTCATCTATTTCCTAAGGTTTCTAACCATACTCAATGCATTTTTTCTTATTCCTTGGGTTGGGGTGGACATATCCATTGCGCACAAAAAAATCATATCATAGTTTTCCCAACCCTCGTGGTTAGATCATTCATGCTCAACCATATGCTATTAGCTCACTAAGACAATCCTTAAAGAAAAGTACATCCAAATCCCAACAAGAATCTCCATGGTCAGTTGTGGAACAGCTGCATCAGCATATGCAAGCTTATATCCAACATCTCTGAATCCTTTTGAATTGTCATAATTCTACACCAACATGGTTTTAGCATGTATCCATTGACTCTTCTTGAATGTTGAAGATCATCTAAGTCAGCTAGCTGATAAGTTTCATTCTCATATATATATATATATATATATATATAGAACCTTGAAAGGACCCTCCCACTTGATATGGAACTTGGTCTAGAAGGTGTTGTCCAACTTGTTGTATTTGAGCACCAGATCTCCTTCTTTGATACTTTTGTCCTTGACTATCTCATTGAAATGCTCAGCTCTTTGATTGCGTAACTGAATATAATAGTCCAAGGCTTCCTCTTTAGCTAACTACAACTCTTGCAGATCCAACAACCTCTCTTTATACACATCCAAACCACTATCTTGATGTTTAAAAAGAAACTGTAAACTGGGAATCTCAACTTCAATGGGCATCATAGCCTCTTTTCCAAAAACAAGATGATAAGGTGAAAACTTAAGCCGACTCGACAGAGCTGTCCTCCTTTAAGCCCAAATGCTGAGGAAACATGCAAATCCCACTGCTTGCGATTCTCCTCGAGACACTTCGTCAGCATAGTGCACAACTCACCATTGAATCTTTCTACTAGTCCATTGCATTGTGGATAGTAAGGAGTATAGAACCTATGTGTGATATGTAACTTTTGCATTGTGGATAGTAAGGAGTATAGAACCTATGTGTGATATGTAACTTTTGCATGAGCTCATGTACTACTTCATCCCACTGGCCGCATATCTCCCATGATCTCACCAACCATGCCAGTGGTGTAAGTGTGGGGCCTATCCCCTAGGCGGGTCATCAGTGTCCACCGCCTCACTAGACGAGCTCGATATCTCAACACTCCCCCTCGAGCTCAACTCCATCTCATGTACACCAAGCGAAGCCCTGAATCTGCGGAGCTTCTCTATACCCAATGCTTTGGTGAAGATGTCAGCTACCTGATCCTCTGTGCTGACATAAACAAGGTCAAGTTCTCCTGCCAAGACCTTCTCTCTGACGAAGTGGTAGTGGACCTCTATGTGCTTCGTACGAGCATGAAAGACTGGGTTCCTGGCCAACTGTATACTGCTAATGTTGTCACAGAAAATGACAACTTGTCTATCCACCAGTGATAGACCCAAATCTGCAAGTAGCTTTCTCAACCAAGCTACCTCACATGCTGCTATAGCAGCTCCTCTGTACTCGGCCTCTGTACTCGATAGAGCAACCGTAGGCTGCTTCTTGCTGCTCCAAGTCACAGCAGCACTCCCCAAAGAAAACATGAAGCCACTGGTAGATCTTCTATCTGAGATACTACCAGCCCAATCAACATCTGTGTACCCATGTACACATATCTCTGTGTCCCAGTCTCTCATAGAATAGGCCACAATGCAAAGTAGACCTCACATACCTCAGTATGCGTCTCACTGCATCTAAATGCGATTTTCGTGGAACCTGCATAAACTGACTCACCAACCCAACAGCATAGCTCAAATCTGGTCTGGTGATCGTCATGTAGATCAAACTTCCTACTATACTCCTGTACATAGTAGGATCCTCCAAGATCTCTCCTGAATCTACACTCAACTTGCCATTCTGATCCAATGGCACAGAAATAGGCTTACAACCTGTCATACCATACTTGGACAACATGTCCAAGCCATACTGTCTCTGCAGTAATCCAATACCATGTGGTGACCTAATCACCTCAATGCCCAAGAAATATCTGAGCTCCCCCAGATCCTTCATCTCAAACTTCTGTCTAAGCAAGTTCTTTACATCAAAGATCTCTGCATCATGGTCCCCCGTAATGATCAAGTCATCTACATAGATGACAACAAGCACAACTCCTCTATCACCATATCTCACATACAGCGAGAAATCTGCATTGGCTACATGAAAGCCAATAGTGACAAGATATTCAGAAATCTTGTCAGACCATGCTCTTGGTGCTTGCTTTAAACCATACAAGGCTTTCTTCAACCTGCAAACATGCTCGGGGTGACCCACATCCTCATAACCAGGTGGCTGCAACATATACACCTCTTCTTGCAAATCCCCATGCAAGAATGCATTCTTTACATCCATCTGATGTAAAGACCATTGCTTTGACGCAGCCACTGCTATTACAACTCTCACCGTTGCCATCTTGGCAACTGGGCTGAAAGTTTCCTCATAATCAATCCCATATGTCTGCGCATATCCTTTGGCTACCAATCTAGCCTTATACCTGTTTATGCTTGCATCACTGTTATGTTTAACTTTGTACACCCACTTGCATCTAATGGCTTTCTTGCCTTCAGGCAATTGCACTAAATCCCAAGTTTCATTTCCATATAGTGCATCCATTTCCTCATCCATAGCTTTCTCCCAACACACATTTCCAACAGCCTCATCAATGCATGTGGGCTCTACAACATGCACAACCTTTGCCATATATGCATAGTGATGTGCCACATAACCATCATATGTAAATCTCTGCACAGGGTTCTTCACTCTCCCTGATCTTCGCAGCTTTTCATTCATGGCTTCCATAGCCTTCTTTACACCAGGTGTTCTCATAGCTGGGATCCCAAGCTCCTCATCAAGGCTCATATCTGAGCCACTAGACTCTCCATCAACATGAGAATGCCCTACAGAAATGTCAGGCATACCAAGGGGCTCAACCACTTTCTCTTTTCCTTTACGTGATGTAGTAATCACATTTGCAAGACTGGTATTATGACGCAGCCTGCCACTCCATGGTCTATCAACAGACCCACTAGATGAGGACTCTCCTGGTCCACTCAAAGACTATGATTGCTGACCTGCATTCTGTGCAACCACACTTCCACTCAAATCAGCCCCAACAGCTTCTTTTTCAGCAGCATACCAGCTGCTCATCTCATCAAAGACAACATCCCTGCTTACCCTCAACTCACGTGTAGCAGGGTTATAACACCTGTATCCCTTTTGCTCAAGGGAGTATCCAATAAACACACATTTTTCAGCTTTTGGATCCAGCTTAGTTCTCAGCTCATCTGGCACATGCACATATGCAATGCATCCAAAGACTTTCAGATGAGACAAATCTGGTTTTCTGCCAGTAAACCTCTCCTCTGGAGTTACATCATGTATGGCTGCAGTTGGAGTCCTGTTCATGATGTATACTGCTGTAGAAACAGCCTCAGCCCAATAGCAATGCGGCATATTCTTCTCTTCCATCAATGCTCGCGTAATCTCAGCAATGTGCCTGTTTTTTCGCTCAGCAACTCCATTTTGCTGCGGAGTGTATCTGCATGTAAACTGTCTCCGAATACCATTCTTCTTCAAAAATTCAGAGAACTCATTGGAGAAGTACTCTCCCCCTCCATCTGACCTTAGGCACTTTACATATTTCCCTGTTTGCTATCCAACCAAAACTCTGAAATTCTGAAAGTGAGTGAATACCTCACTTTTCTCCTTCATGAAATATACCCACACTTTCCTTATGTGGTCATCAATGAAAGTCACATAATACCTGCAGCCTCCCATAGATATGGTCTTCGTAGGACCCCATACATCTGAATGCACAACATCTAGTGCATTTCTGCTCACATATCTGTTACGTGGAAACACATGCTTTGTTTGCTTCCCAAATTGGCATGCTTCACATATTTTCTGCATACCTTCCACTTTAAATTTTGGCAGCCCTGTCACAATTCCTTTTGTCTGCATAGACTTCAATCTCTGTACATTTACATGTCCAATTCTTTTATGCCAAATGTCTGTGTCTGCAACAATTCTTGAACCATTTGCAAACATCGCAGCACTCATTTCAGGCATGTCTACATTCAACGTAAACATTCTGCCCACTCTGTTGCCTTTTGCAACCAACCTGCACTTGTCTTTGAAATCTTCAACATAACACCCATCAGGGTTAAACCGAACCTGCAAACCCTGCTCAATCATCTAGCCAACTGAAACCAGATTCTTTGTTATGTTCGGAACGTGAAGTACATCTGCAAGGTACTTCACTTTGCCATCCTGCATAGACAATGGCACATCTCCAACGTGGGCAATTGGATGAGCAGTGTCATCCCCTGTTTCCACAAAACCTGGTCTTTCTGGGTTTTTCATCTCCTTGAACCACTCCCCATGACTCGTCATGTGGTTCGAAGCGCCTGAATCCACATACCATACATTATCTTTTTGTGCTGCATTAACATTTTCAGACATGGCATTCACGACATGCTGCATAACATACAACCTTTCATTATCCTCATTATTTCTGCTTGAGGATGCATAGTTGTTTTGCTGCACTTTCCCATTTTGCATGTCAGCTTGCTTCTTATAACATTCTGCCTGCACATGTCCAGCCTTACCACAATAATAGCATTCACGTGCATCATTATATTGCCTTTGCCAATTTCCACGGCCTCTTTGACTCCCCCTGCCTCTAAATTTGCCTCTTCCACCTGCGTGTTATTGTTGTTGTTGATTCTGGGACTGTTGTTGTTGTTGCTGCTGCTGGCCATAATTCTGATTACCTGTTCGGCCACCTCCTTGACCGCATCCACGGCCTCCTCTACCTCGTCCTCTTCCTGAACTCGTGTAGAAGGCTTGTTGCTCTGAACTATTTTTGCTTTTTTGTGAAGACTGTTGGTCTTCATCCAAGCTCTTCTCTTCGATAATCAGCATAGACACCAAATCTGTAAAGTTGGGAATGTTTTCCCGAGTCTGAATAGACGTCTTGAACGCCTTGTATTGTGGCCCAAGACTACGTAGACAGACCTCCACCTTATCATCATCATCTACTGACACACCAATAGATGCAAGGGATTCCACAATACCCTTTATCTTCAGCGCATAGTCATTCACAGACATGCTCTTTTTCTCCACAGTATGAAGTTCATTCTTCAACTGTATCTTACGTGCCTTGGTATTTGTTTCATAGAGCTTTACCAAGGTGTCCCACGCCTCCTTGGGGGACTTGGCATCCTGAATGTGCCCAATCATGGTGTCTTGTATACTAATGGAGAGCCAATACATAACCTTCCTGGCTCCTTGGTTCCAGTCTTTAAACTCTTTCACATCTGCACCAGCAGTCGGATTTATATCCGATATCTCCGGTGCCTCTTCATGCTCACCTTCTATGTAGTCCCAATAGCCTTTTCCCATCAGGAAATTCGTCAACCTGAACCTCCAAGCATGGAAGTTATTCTTATCCAGCTTCTCAGCCACAATCTGAGTTATTCCATCATTTGACATCTTGCCAAACACACAATTTTACCAGAAACTGCACTCTGGTTTTTCTTGCATAAATGCTGTATTTTCTGCCAGCAGCGGTACTGTAGTACTCTCAAATGTCACAACCAGTGACTTCAATGTGCATACATACATCCAATGGCAACTGTAGACCTCTTTGCAGCACCCACAGTGTCTGCACAGTCAATCTGTCTTCCTGCAGTTCTTAAAACAGAGTTCTGCAGAGAATCGATGACTTACCCGCAGTGCTCGAAATCGCCTGCTTTCTGAAAAACGGAGGTCCAGACGAGCCCGAAACGCGTTTTCGGCCCGAAAATCTCAGTCCGATAGTTGCCCTATAGCTTTACTCCCGCGAAGAAAGCTCCTCAATCAGAGACCGTTTTGCCGGTGCCTCCCGTAGAGCTCCCGACAAGGGTGTAGTCACCAACACAAATAGGGAAGAGTAGTTGAAGCTCTTACCCTCGTACCGCTTCCTGTGGTTCTCTTGCTTGCAGCTCAGCCCTTAGCACGAACCAAACTCTGATACCATGAAAAGATGCAGGGGGGAAGAGAGCTTGAGCTCTTGCAAGCACATACACACACTCACAAAACCCTAATAGAGAACACACAAGGTGAGAGGCTGAAAATCTTCTTCTTCTCAACACTCAACACACCATATACAAGATAAGAGTACTCATAATATGAAAGGTACTCAACCAATACATGCACGGGTTCTCTATAGTGTGAACCCGACTAAATGAGCTGGCGCTATAACTATGCCAGTCTCTAGAATGGCTGTCACACAGCCTGTCATCCCACTAGCCGCATATCTCCCATGATCTCACCAACCATGCCAGTGGTGTAAGTGTGGGGCCTATCCCCCAGGCGGGTCATCAGTGTCCACCGCCTCACTAGACGAGCTCGATATCTCAACACTCCCCACATCGTGAGTATCACCTCGGTATTACACGTGGAGGTGGCGCGAATTGTAACCATCGGAGAGCCATTGCCACAAGAACAAGAAGACTCAATGTAAAAGGGTAACTGGTAAGACTCACTATAGATGAAGAGGAGAGGGGTAATGTAGTGTTAGGTACGAATATAGATACATACTCAGATAGAAGCAATTTGACTCCTGTGGTGGCAATGAAAAAGAAGAAAGACAAAAATAAGAAAACCGAGAAGGCACAAGCAAGCCCTGGAGAATTGATGCTGCAGGTAAAGCAGATACAAGAAATGAGAAAGAGAAAGAGCTTAGATTTTCGGAAGAATGTGTTCTGTTTCCAATGCAAGCAGGAAGGTCATGTCAAGGAAGAATGCACTGTGCCACCAATTTACACCATTTATAATATGTATAATCAAAGTACATGGAACTACAGGTACAACATGAAAAATAGAGCCCCCATGGTGAACAGCATGGAAGGAGCGGAAAGAAGACTCCCAGGAATGGGAAGGTAAAAATAGAGGCCGTGGAAATTATTCAGGAAGGAGAAACCAAGGACAAGCCGGTGGTTCTACAACCTTCACGTGCTATTATTGTCAACAGTCTAGACACACCAAAGCAGAATGTGCCATGAAGAAAAAGCATGATGAAGAAAGACAAGTAGAATTGATGCAGCTCAAAGAAAATCTGCCAAGCACCAATATGATGCACGTAGATGACATACAGAAGGAGGTGCATGAAATCTTGGCAGTCACAAGGGCTAAAGCTAATGAATATGGTGTAGTAATAACCCCATTACATAACCAAAACTCACCCTAAGCCCGCAAGAAGGCAACTGTGGATTGGGATTAGCAGGAAAAGGTGAGAATTCAAACTACTGAGGAAATAGAGAGAAGGCAAGGTAAGCACAAGGAGGATGGCTCACACGAAACTATTGCAGATTTCTCGGCAATAAGTGGAAGAAAGCATGCAGAGCACCTCAATAAGAAATGCCTAGAAGAAATCTAGAAGAACGTTGACTAGTTACAAACTAATGTAATGTCAATGCTGTTGAATAGATAGGTCCAGCTGAGACAAGTGCTGGATTTATGTCCAAGATTCAAGGCCAAAATCTTGATGGTAGGCATTGAAGGATTGAGCAAGGAATTGAAGAACTCAAAAGAGGAAGAAACCCTGTAATGTAGCAATATGCAAGCTGAAGAACCCCCAGTATCCAGAGAAGTGGCCAAAGTCACAATTCAACTGAGAACAATGTACTCATCAATGATGCAGTACTGGATGGAGGATACAGAGTGAATGTCATCACCGAGGAAACTGCATTGGGATTGGGTCTCCATGGGAGTCCATTTTGTTCAACATAAGAATGATAGATAACAGGGTAGTAGTACCTAAGAATCATAAAAATGTCCCAATCAAAGTCAAAAAAGTGGACTTCAAGGTTAACCTAGTGGTTATTACCACAAAGAACCACGCTAGGTTTTACTAGGTGTTATTGGGAAGGCCTTGGCTGAGACATGGCAAGGTGAAGCAAGACTGGGGCGGCAGGAACAGAATCATCATCAAAAAAGGAAAGTGAAAAGTGTATGTTGATCTCTCCAATGTAAAGGGATCAGTGAAGCCTTCTTAAAGACTAGTCCACGTTGAAACATTCAACATGTCAAAGGCTTTGATGATGACGATGAAGAGAATAGAATACTCCATGAACAACACCCAGACCTGGTGCCCTTGTACATGTTGAATGTGGATGAAATAAGGCATTATGCAAAAGAAAAGGGTGGAAATGAGGAGGCACTACACAATCAAACGAAGAAAGAAGCAAATTTTGTAAAGACAGAGGGCACAAAATTGAGCAAAACCTTGTAGAAAAAAAGCCTCGAAAAAAATCAAATGGGCACGGAATCTAGAGCAAAAAGAAGATATCCAAGAGATCCAAGACTGGGTGCAAAAGAAAAAGGAGAACCAGGAAAACAATGCCGCAAAAGTAAGCCCGGACAAACTATAGGAGGTAAATGTAGGGAATGGAAAAAAAGAAAAGCATGTAAAGATCAACCTCAAAGGGAAGATGATTTAAAAAAGGAGTTGGTACCTTAACTGAAGGAATACCAAGATGTCTTTGCTTGGTCATACGAAGACATGGAGAGCATTGACCCTAAATTCTTCGAGCAGCATAGCATCAACTTGAAAGAGGGAGTTATACATGTCAGAAAACAGAGGTACAGAATAAACCCAAATTATGTAAAACAATTCAAAGAAGAAATTGACAGATTACTGAGAGTGGGTTTTCATAGTGCCAGTGGAAAAAGCTGCCTATATATCCCCGATTGTGGTAGTCCCAAAAAAGAATATGAAAATCAAAATCTTTGTGGACTACCATAAGCTAAATGCCACAGCTAACTCAGATCCCTTTCCACTTCCATTCACTGACTCCTTGTTGGATAAGGTAGCTAAAAAAAAAGAGATGTGCTCCCTTTTAGATGGCTTCAGTGGATACAACTAGGTGTGAAGATGGCTCCAGAAGATAGGGAGAAGACCCCATTCATCATTGATTGAATGGGGTATCTTTGTGGCAACCGTTATGATGTTTGGCTTAAGAAATGCAACTGCTACTTTCCAGAAGATAGGGAGAAGACCCCATTCATCATTGATTGAATGGGGTATCTTTGTGGCAACCGTTATGATGTTTGGCTTAAGAAATGCAACTGCTACTTTCCAAAGAATGGTGTAGGAGATTTTCTATGACTATATGATAGACTTCATGAAAGCTTTTGTGGATGATTTCAGCATGTCTGGAGATAAGGAAAAGCACATCTATCATTTAAGGCTATGTTTGCAAAGGTACAAAGATATAAGGCTGAAGTTGAATCTGGTCAAGTGTGTGGCAGTAAAATCCGGAACACTCTTAGGACACATTGTGTTAGCCCAAGGATTGGCTATAGATCCCCGGCTAAGACGGAGGCCATATCCAAAATGTCTGCTCCCCAGAACATTAAGCAACTTGAAAGATTCCTTGGAAAGGTGAAGTAGCATGTGAGATTTTTAAAGTATCTAGCACATGTACCTTACCAAGAAGGATGCAAAGTATGAATGGAGTTCGAAATTTCAAAAAGCATTCCATTGGCTGAAAAGCATGGTGTCGTCCACACTAGTGATGATCCCCAGAATGGAATTTAATGTTCCATGTTTATGTAGATACTTCAGACAAAGCAGTGGGCGATGCATTGATGCATGAAAAACAAAAAGGTTATATGAAGAACCTGCCTTGGGGGGTGTAGAAGATCAACTCCCAAACACCAACTTACTCACAGTAGCAGCAGCTAAAGTGGAAGAAAACTAGTATTTTGGCATGATGTAGTTTCTCGAAGATGGGACCTTTTCATAAGGGTACACCACTGACAGGAAAAAGAGAATTTCCTTAAGGAGCAAGAATTTCACCACATGATTATTGAGATATTACGCAAATGTGTCCCGGATCATGAGTAGCAAGCTGTGTTAAGAGCACACTGTGGGATCAACGGAGGACAAATGGGCGGAGAAATAACAACCCAAAAAATTTTACAAGTAGGCCTGGTGGCCAACAGTCATAAGGGATGCCAATAGTGAAGCAAAGAACTGTGATGTCTGTCAAAAACGAATGGGTCAACCCAAAGATTTCGATAGACTACCCATCTCACCTATACTGCTGCTATCTCCATTCATGAAGTGGGGATTGGATTTTGTTCGACCAATTAAGCCACCCACAAAAAGTAGCAAATATGCGAGTACATCATTGTAGCTACTGACTATTTCACCAAGTGGCCGGAAGTTAGAGCGGTAAAGATCAACTCTGCAGAAGAGATGGTGAAGTTCCTCTTCAAGGACATCATTGCTAGGCATGGGTTGTTGGTGGAAATAGTCAGTGGACTAGGGCACACATTTTGTGAACAAAGTAATGAAAGGGTTGATGGAGAGATACTTGATCAATCACAATAATTCCTCACCCTACTACCCACAATGCAACTGCCCAGCGGAATTGACCAATAAGGTTCTGACCAAGATTCTTAAGAAAATTTTAAATGCTAACAAAAATGATTGGGACCAGAAGTTAGATGTGGCCCTATGGGGATTCTCAACTGGGTAAACGATATTCAAGCTGGTCTATGGGTTGAAAGCAGTTATGCCCATGGAATTCGTAGTGCCGAGTCTGAGAGTGGCCATTCAAGAGAAGCTGCCAATGGAAGAATCATGGGAGATCAGAATACAAGAACTCTTAGCCTTAGAGGAAGAAAGGCGAATGAGCTCTCTAAAGGCAGAGATAGTGCAGCGAAGAAGAAAGGTTTGGACTCATAGGCATCTCAAGCACAAGATTTTTGAGAAAGGAGATCTGGCATTGGTCTACAATTTCAAGTTGGGATCTCACCTCGAAAAATTCAAAATTTGGTGGATCAAACCATTCATAGTAAAAGACCCAATCAACCAGAATGCCTTTACCTTAGAAAACTTAGACGGTACACCTTTTCCAAAGACAGTAAATGTCTTTAGGATGAGAAAATACAAAGGCCACCTGGTGATGATTACATTGGAAGAAGTAGAAGCGAAAGACTAGAAGCTGATCTGGAGCATATGTTGTGGCATGATCTCACTAGTGGAGGTGGATGTGGAAAATTCAAAAGACCACAAAGTTGCGGAAGGTTGGTCAGTCTCTGCAAGGGCAGTGAGACCAGAAAACTAGAGATCTCCGCAACCACTCAAAGCCAAGACAGTAAAAAGGCAAGCGACCAAGTGTGTGCCAGTCCAATCCACGTTAACAACTCAAAAGGCCACGCTATCAGCATAAGCAATTGCATGGAGGACAAGTGTGACATCATTAAAACTCCACTCAAAACAGTAAGATGGGAAGATAACAAGAATGCTTTAATACCATTAAGCCGAGACGACGGCCACAGTATGTTGCAAGGGTCACATCACATCAAAAATTAGGAAGCTGAAAATGAGAACGCTCCAAAAAAGTAAGCCAATAGGAGAAAACATCGGAAAAAAGAACATAAGGGGTCTAAAAATGCACATTCAAAATCTGCTCTCTTGCTCACAACTCTCGCACCCGTTTGCAAAATTTCTCAAAAAACATCACCATGCCGAAGATCAACAAGCCCCAAAGGCTAGACAAAAGGCCTGAGAAAATACTCTACATGCCAATGATCATCCCCGATATGAGGAAGAAAGAGCATCAGGAGTGGGCAAGGAAGTGTGGGTTTGAAAAACTGATCGAGCACCAGTGGGAAGAGCTGTAAGACCCCAAGGATGGGGGGAAACTAATAAATCAGTTCTTGGAGACAAACACAATTCACATAGAAGGAAAGGAGCCTATAAAAGTTTCAGAGCTTGCAGTGCATACCAATGGTTGGATGGTGCAATGGACAAAAACTTGAAGCTAAGGGTGGAAGAAGAAATCCCTGAGACTAAAAACATGCTTCAAGTGAAGGAATGTGGCGGATGAAACCCGACAAGAACAATTCATATTCTTCTTGAAAAATGTCATATTTATGGGCAAGACGGAGGACATATCCAACAAAAAATATAGATTGGTTAGAGCAGCAGAGCAGGAGGAGAAAAAATCAATTGGGCCGCCATTCACAAAGAAAACTTGGCAAAGAGAATAGCCACTTAGGCTAAGGAGAAACAACCCACAATAGTACATGCGCACCTATGAGCAATTGCTCAGGCTGCCAGGTCGGTGGATTGTTGGACAAGAGACGTCCATGTTAGATACCAACATAAGAAAGTAGGAGGATCCTTGAAAGTTGTCAAGGTCACCTTCATTAAGGATGACATAGATGACGAGGAGGAATGGCAGAAGATTGCTCAGAAAGCCAGCAAGAAACGAAAACACAACAGGGTAGATGAAGAGATGCTGCCTGGCCCAGAAGAGATCAAGAAAACAAAGGACAGAAGAAGAAAGAAAAAAGGAGTTGGAAGAGAGACAAAAACAAGAAGCCGCTGCGGAAGAAAGGAAGAAGAAGAAAAGGAAGAAGAAGAAGCTTGAAGAAGAGGAAAAGAAGAAGGAAGAAGTTATGTGCCTACCACTAGATGCCAAAGAAACAATGATAAAAACAACAAAGGCCAAACTTCACAATGTATGGGATCAAGTGCTACAAGCCATGATAGAGATTCATGAGCAGATATCCTGCAAGCCCAACAGGTCATTCATGACCTAGATAAAGATGATGATGCTGACAGGGAGCTACAACAACAACAACTGCAACCACAACAACAGTAGCCACAACAACAACAGTAGCAAGTAAGCCAAGAGTCCCCCAAAAAAGCACTTCAAGAAAAGGAAAGCAAGTGGAAAATGAGGACCATAATCTGGCACAAGCACTGAAGGCCATCACTTGGAAGGTTGAACACTAGGAAAAGGAGGCAAAGAAGTTGGTTGAAAGAAATAAGGTGTTGCGACAGGAGTTATAGGATGCCACACCCTCCAAAGAATATGCATATATATTGAGAGAAGCCCTCCAAGATAGAGATAAGGCCAAAGATCAGGCAGAGGAGTACAAACAAAGGCTTGAAAGGAGTACTAAATTTGAAATGGACATCATCAATGAGCTGAACGGTGGAATTAGAAATACAACACTCCATGGAAAATGAGAATCAGCTCAGAGAAGAAGGGCCGTGAGATTGGGAAAGTTACAGAGCTGCCCTCCAGATGCAAATAGAGGAGGCAAGGCAGATGGTAGAAAAGGGTGCAGCAAACCCAAAAGACAAGGCTATAATGGAAGATAGAGCTAAGGGAAGCAAAGGAAGAAGTGGTGAGCCTTCAAGCAGAACTCACAAAGGTAAAGGCCAATGCTGAGCTAGCCACTGAGAACACGGCAATGCTGTCACCCCAAGTACCAGAAAGGAAAGAGGAGAGCTATTGGTTGAGGTCCGAAAATTGTATGACGCCAACCAATCTCTGCACAAAGAGAATGAGCATCTTAAGGACTGACTGATCAATAGCTCAGTAGCTTCGTGGGCCAGCTTGGACAATCTATTCTTTAAAGCCTCACATGTGATGTTCTCTAAGCTCCTAAGGGCTAACAACGAGCTACCACCATATTTTCAGAATGCAGACAAAATAAGGTCAATACTTACCTGGAAACCTCTTCCCCTCGGAACACCCATGCTCACAATTTTTGTTCTCATAAACGCTGGAGGGAAGGAGGATGCTCCCACGTGGAATTTAACCACCCACAAGCATCAATGTCTGGAAGTGGGGTACCGGAGACCCAAAAGCGAAAAAGGTGCAAATTCCACCTACCAATGATCCAGCAAAGTATGAAGAAGCGACATAGGTCGAGTGGTGGAGATGGGTATGTTACACATAAAGAGGCTTGAGATGTGTGTAAGTGATATATATTTCATTGCTTGAAATGGCTGCCTTCGGCTTGTATATCAATGTGGGATAAATCCCTTTGCTCATGTGACTACATTCTATGATTTACACTTTCTTGGCTACTTTTTCTCACTCCCTACCTCTTCCTTGTGTTGTTTGGCACCACATTTCTCAACACCCTCCCTTCGTGCTAAATCTTTAGGCTACTCACGATGGTCGGATGCGAGGTTTTACAACATATTTTCACTTTCTCTTGATGGTTACTTGGCCTATCTTTGAGGCCTAGAGGTCATCTCTATGAGTGCGGTCCCTTCCTTGATAGAGACGATCTATCTTTGAGGTCTAGAGGTCTCTTCTAAGACTAGGGTTTCGACAATCCTTACCTCCTTGGGAGCTCAACTGGCTACTCTTAGGTGGTCGGGTAGATACACATAACAAATGATTTTCGGCTTACTCATTTGGTGGCCTTTACAATATATGATTTAGGTTAGGGTAGTGGTTGGTAGCTCGCTGTTGCTGGCTCGAGATTTCCTTGCTTTTTCTTGATGAAGATTCCTTGTTGCTTCCTTTATTCTTCATGTCGATGTCGTTTCCTTCTTCACTTTGTTGACTACTTCTTGGCTCTTGGCCTTTGCTCTCTGGCTTGACTCTTGGCTCTTTGATAGCTTCTTTGGTGTGGACGTCGATCTTCTTGTTGCTACTTAATGCTTGGTTCTTAATTTCCTTATGTGCCTTTGATGCATTTATTGTGGATGACATGTTGTGTGCTATGATTGTCTCATGCACTTGTGCTTTGAGCATGCTCATGATAGTGTTTAATGCATCTTTTCTTTGCTTTTGATGCTTATGCACACATATTTTTCCACGACGAGTTTCCCAAGGATTTAACCCTTCTCCAAAATGATACCTTGAAGTGTGAAATGTTTGCCATTTGAGAAGGTCTTATCAATGAGCTTGTGTTTTTCTTTACTAGCAGTGTCTAATCTTGTATAAGGTTGACAATGTGCTGTGGATTTTCTTGTAATGATGATTTCAAGTTGACCAAAATAATTAAAATGCAAACTATGTGCTAGAAATACACTAAATGCGGTAAAAAGTACTCAAATTGAGCAATGCAAATGGGTGCGATGGATTTTTGCAAGAGAGAACTTCCCACAATATATTGATACTCCAATTTTTTAATTTCAACATTAATTTGGTCCAGTTTTTGCTAATGACTACTAATGAAAGTGATTAAGCTAATCATAGTGATTAAGAGAGCTAAAACTTGGAGCTTTCAATTGAGCTTCTTGAAGTAGGACTTGAAGGAGGTTTTTGCATGAGGATATTGTGCTTGAAGTGTAGAAGAGACCTATGTAGAAAAACTCAGCTCAAACTCCAAGAAACTATAGCTCATTTGTCCTAAAAACAATGACGGTATTCTGCTTTTTGTGACCAGCTCAGTGGATGATATACCACCAAATTCGAGTTGTAGAGTTCTCTTGATATTTCTAATGATCTCCTAAAGGGGCTTGCCCCAATTCAAAGTATACGTAACGAATGGAGCACAAAAGCAGTCAGCGCTGTTTCACAAAATTCAGCCTACCGACAACGAATTCGCTTAATTCCCTTGAGGTGAGGGTTAACAATGATGCAATAATGAATCCCCTAAAGTATATTAAGCAATGGTGAAGAGGACAGTGAGAAATGGGCTTGGCAAATTAACGCCACACAAAGAGGACAAGAGGATAAGCTTATGATTAGTAACTAAAAAATTAATTAGTGAAGAGTTTAGACTAATCTAGATTGAGATTAGTGATATGAGGATAAGAAAGACTCTGATACCATGTTAAGAATCATGGACATTATGTGCATGAATAAGTTGATTAGTATTAATCTTACACTTAATCTAATGTGATTAGAGTGAATTAATCTAAGGTGGGTGTAATCTAAGTTTACTCATGATAATAAGTATGTGCAATAGACTCAAGTATGATTGGGTTACAAAATTAAGACTTGTACTTATAAAAGGGCTTGAGATATGTGCAAGTGATATATATTTCATTGCTTGAAATGGTTCCCTTTTATATGAAGAGGTACACCCTTGGGCTTGTACAACAATATGGGATAAATCTATTTGCTCATGTGACTGCATGCTATGCTTTGCACTTTCTTGGCTATCCTTTCTCACTCCCTACCTCTTCCTTGTGCTCTTTGACACCACATTGCAAAATCTTAAGCTAAGATAGATACTGCCTAAGGAAACACATGATAATAAAAAACTAAACTAATTATGTTTTAGACTCAAGTTTACTTAGGTAACAAGATTAAGACTTGTACTCATAGAAATACTTGAGAGCTTGCTTAATTTGATTACTTGTACTCATAGAAATACTTGAGAGCTTGCTTAATTTGATTACTTGAAAGTGACCCCGTTTATATGAGGTGAGTATATCTTGGCGTTGTTAGATCATGTGGGATAATCTTTGCTTGCTCATGTGGTAGCTCGCTAGACTTACACTCACTCCCTCTCTTCCTTATGCTCCGTGGTACCATTTTTCTCAACAATGTGCACGGTGAGTGGTGTTCATATATTGCGGGTTTGTAATAATACAAGTGGAGTACATTCTTCTTGTGCATTGTTTTTTACATGTTCCTTGATTTCCAAGTTTAATTAAGTATTTCTTAAGTAAGTGTGTTATGTCCTCGTTCCTTTTTACTGTTCTATCCCGTGACTCTCGTGGACATAATGTCCAAGAGTGAACCACCATATCCTCTTAGTGTACCTCGAAAACTCGACCTGCTACAATGACCGTTGGGAATCATCCTCGGCCATCAACTTTTTGCATACCCTCCACCTGTCACCTTACACTCTCCCCATACTATCCCTGCTCCTCTTCATCTACTCATATCAAACCACCCCCATCAGCCTTCATCACCATCAATCCCTCTCACCTTCTATCTCCCTTCTCCATCCCGCCTTGGTGTTCGTCTTCATCCCATGGCTCAGAACACCTAGCCATCTTGCTCGATGTTCTCCCTCAACATGGCTCCCACAACCACTTCCGCCTCCATTTCAACACAATCCGTTACCGGGCCTTTTCAATCCTCCATCTCCTTCGCGAGGCGCCACCCTGAGTGATAGCAGCACCTCCCATTGATTCTCCTCTACTAACATTCTGGCGCACCCCCTACTTCTACAAGGCACAAGTGCAATCACTTGCATCTCATTTTTGCACTAGTTAGTTCTCTTTTTTGGGACGATCTTCATGATCCTTGTAAATACCATTATTCCGTGCAAATTTCATTTCCTCATTTCATATTCAATTCTGTTTTTCATTCTATAACCACGCTTTATCGCCATGCTCAGCCTACAGTAGCCTCTTTCCACCTCTCTCCAACGGCTTGGCCTATGGTGGCCTCTCCTCTCTCCTCCACAACTTCTTCTCGGTTGCATTTACCGACACAGTGAATCATTTAGTGGTGGGTGACCTATAGCCCATCAGATTGCCTGGTGTCCAGTCAACAAGTGCCAAGCATCCAGGTGACAACAAGTAGTACCAACCACTTCATGGATACGTGCACTCCGTCACATTTACTAGGTCTATCTCTTACCATCAACAAGTGGGTGGCACATCCCTAATAATGGCAATTAGTGGTGGTAGGTTGCATCGGAATCACACTCCACGCTCAGTGGTGGGCACTTTATGGCCCAAATGATATACCTATTGGACCACTTGTGTAAATGGGCAATCTTGGGACTATTGAGGAATCAATATGTTTTAGTGAATGAATGCAACTATTGTTATTCTTCATCGTCTCTATATTGTGAATCTCTTCCCTTCAAGTGTCGTCCAACCAATTGCTTGTTGTCACTGGCTCTGGATGCACGTCAAGCATAGTGTCTTGTTAGCGATAGTGCATAGTGGAGCGGAGTACATGCACATCTATCTTCCTAGCCAAGTAGCAACTCTTGGAGGCATACTGCCACAAAGTACACTCATGATACAATATGGTGTCACAAAGCCTAGCATATTGAGTTGCAAGTCTGCTACAAGCCTTGACAATGACACATGAAAGTACGTATTCCCATCAAATAGTCCATTGTCTTCACTTCTTTTCGTTTGGCACAAGAGGACCCTAATTGGATGCTAGCCCCCCATAATGAAACTAGAGCATGATTCAATTCTTCGTAAAGCCTTAGATGGAAAACAATTCAAACCTCTAGATGCCATGATTGAATTCTTCGTAAAGCCTTAGATGGAAAACAATTCAAACCTCTAGATGCAAACGAGATTGGGAAATCTTGTTGTAAACTAGGAACTCATGTACAACCCCGCCCCCAAAAGCTATATGCGATAAGCATCTCTCCATCCCCAAGTCCATTGGATATATCCAAGTAGTACCACTCCACCAAACCTTGTACTCCCCAAGAAGTGGGAGTCTAACCTCCGAACACATGTAGCTTGATACCTCACATAGCCCTCACTTAAGGCTCTTATGTGTACCTGTAAGTAAAATCATCTCTCCACTACCCATATGTCTAAAAAGCACCTCCTCCATCCTCTTTTAGAGATGCCCCTTAGGGAGGCCCATGACCTGCACAACGATGCCCAGACATTTTTCCTCTTCCAAGCTTGCGGTCATGATGGCATCTAAGGTTGGGAACTTGGCCTTTGTTTCTTTGGCACTTCAACTTTTTAAGAGGTGGCTTTAATGTCCATCTTGACCAATTTATTCCCAACTGGAAGTGGCCTTAACAACCTTCTGCAAACCAACATTCTCTTGCTTAATGGCGGGGTGAGCATTCGATATGTTCACGAGATTCCACCAAGTCGTCCTGCATTTCGTCCTCGACAACCTATATGGCCTTGCAGAAGTTGGAGTCTTCCTCTCAAAGGGTATCCAACTTAAACTTCCATGTCTACTTGAGAGAGGCTTCCACTTGTTCCACCATCTTAAACAAAATTTGAGCTATTTTCATTGCACAGATAAGAGCGTCTTCGATATTGACCATGTAACTATGTGTTCCTATAAGGCCTTGAAATTTCCTTGTCATGGTGCTCCTCTCGTAGTGAAAGGATTTCTTTCCTGCATGCAAAGGCTTCCTGAGTGTTATTCCTAGCTTCTTCGTGCTTGAATGATGTGTATCCAAGCCACTGATAGCGCACATCAACTTCCCCATATGCCTCTACCATTTATTGGATCTGGTCATTCAGTTGATGATATTGATGTGGTTCGAAAGTAGAGTCGCATTCGAGTGGATTGAAAGGGAAGACAATAAAAGAAAAAATGGGAGCGAGGAAGGCCCACCTAAGGGGGGGGGAGAGAGAGAGAGAGAGAGAGAGCATATCCATGGGACTCCACCACAATTCATAAATTACAATGCTCATCAAAGGTAAATTGAAATACTACAAAGATGACCACTGCAAATAGAGTGCCCAGCAATAATAAGACTAAGGCTTCCGTAATGAATTTTTTGCATTTTACGACAAACGCCAATTCAATCCATTTATCATGCATCAATAATTAAAGTGGCCATTTGATGAATTGAATTTTGCATGATGAAACACAACATAAGAGTTAAGGGCAATAATTATTCACACTACCTTTAAGAAACGCTAATCATCAAAGAGATGATGTAGCATCAAAGAAGCTTCAATTGAAAGCGAAGTGTTGTTAACTTACCAATTTCATTTTAAAACATGCTGATGTTATGATCTTAGACCTCGCTATATAAAAGACTCCATGTATGCATATTATGGTGTGCAAAGATGGACGTTTACTCTTGCAAAAAATACATACCATGTACAAGGATATGACTTCACCATTTAATATCCCTTATGTGGTTCAAGTATGTTGAATGCTTACACCTATGTAGAGGTGATACATAGAAGTGAACTCAATGGACCGTATTGTAGGAAATGAGGGTTTTATTATAGCCTTGGAAGGTATCAAATGCCTATCTGCATGGAAAGAGCTGACGTAACAATGTTGTGATTTCCTCCATTTAACTGCACTGCAGCCCACGGTTATAAGTTACAGAACGACTGGATAAATATGCCCATTACAAGCCCATTACAAAAAACAAGAGCGTTTGAGAAGCTTCTTGTGTACATACGCTTGGGGATAAAAATATAAGCTAAGCCTTCCGTAAGCACTTGAGTCTTGTATTATATTGCCCTCATGGAGACTATGAACCTTTTAAAGGGGTCTTTTATCCTCATGGGTGCCTGTATTTACACATTAGACATAAATAACCTGCCTCAATCTAGCAGGTGTGCCAGCTAAATAAACAAAATGCCAATGTTGATATACTGCTCTCTATTGCGTCCTGTAGCTAAGTCCGCCACGATGGTTGAATGAGTATCACTGTCTAACCTCAATATGAATGAGGGCTTGAGTGCAAGCAAGCTTTGGCTCCAACACTGCATATTACTTTTCAGATGAAGGCCTGCATATTGTTACCATCTTCTTCAACCCTTCAGTAAACACTTTCCAACCGCACTGTCTTGAAGAGAAGGCATGGTTGGCTAAGAGCCCGGGAGAAAGAAGAGGTGTATTGAGGGGTTGAATGTGACGGAACAACAGAAATAGATTGGGAGGAGTATTGTGGTAGCAGATGCAAAGAGCATTTCCATAATCCTACAAGACAACATCAAAAGGAAACGAGAGAGAGAGAGAGAGAGAGAGAGAGAGAGAGAGAGAGAGTGTTGTGTGATGTCACTTGTATGGTACTGCAGCTTCAAGTTCAACACGATTGACTCGTGTTGTTCCTAGAAGGTACTCTGGAAGCTCAGCCTCTTCTCTCCCCTGTTGATAGAGAAACATCATTAAAACTAATACATAAAAGACGTACCTTTAATCACAGAGATCATCATCAATGACAGTACAACCAGGTAGTTGGCTCACCTCAATGAGAACAGCCATGTCAACCACAAGGCTTGTTATGTGTCCCAAGACAAGATTTATGATACTTCTTGCTACTGAGGATGATCCTATGTCCACGTCAATCTGGAAGACAGCAATGGAGAAGGTATCAGTAGCTGGTTTTCCACCTGCAAGTAGATTTTCATTCAATTTCGGAAAAGCAAAATTTATTATGCCGCTTCATAATGAAGAGTCTTGTATTGTACGTGTAACGTAAATCCACAGTATTTCAGGAGAGGGAACAGGGAGGGGGTCACACACATAGACTAAAACAATGTGGATGTACATGCATATACTGAAGGATCTGATCATATTTATGATAAACTGTAACCTTGTGTGTGTGTGTGTGTGTGTGTTGTTTTTTTTCTTTTTTTGGGGGGGAGGCGAGAGAGAGAGAGAGAGGTTTATTAAAGTCTAGGGTTGACATGGCCCATTGGACCAATAATGATAGAATATGTGTGAGTACCATGGTGGGAAATACAGAAGGCATCACCTGAATCCTAAACAAAGCATAACGTAAATGAAGACTGAGAAGTCTGCCCAGTAGATAGTGATGGTCACGAAAGGTTCCCTATTTCAAAGCCTGACGGGAACACAGCCCTCTCGACTCTCAACATCCCGTCCTGTGATGGATGTGATGGGGTTCCAAACACATGGATTTCCTAAGGTTAAAAATGGTCCTCTGACCTCGAGGAAGAGTCTCTGCATACAGTGTCACTTAATGGGGTGAACTTTTGTGCTGAACTCTTATCCCTCTGATGCATCATGTGTGTTGTCTGAGAGTGTTTAGCTGCAACTAACTATCTAGAGATCACAATGAAAACTCCAAATCTCCCCATGGTTGGGGTCTCTCTATGTGTGCTCTCATGTGGCTCCTGTGCATCTCTCCTCGTTGCCTGGCTCTCAAGCTTAGCTCTCAATTCTTTGGAAGAATGATGTGAGGGGTGTTTACCTCTGGCTTTGGTCCTCTCACTTCCGTCCGTCGGCCTGTCTTCCCCCATTTGCCTGCCTCCGCACCCCTGACTCCTCATCGCCCTTCACTGCCAGCCCTCCATTGCCATCAAAGCCACCAGCTGTCCCGCTGTTTCCCTTCCTCCTGAGAACCTTTCCAGCTCCTCTCCTTTTTCCTTCGTTTGCCCGTCTGCTTCCTTTTCCCTTCAGGTTCTGGTGCTGGGGATTTGTTCTTTCGGTGAGGTTCTGCTCCTCTGATCTTTTCCCTTTCAGGAGGACGACATGGCAGCCGCTCTGTCATCCCCGACCGAGGCCGCCACCCCTTGCCTTTTTTCTGAAGCGTCTTGGTTGCCTCCCTTGCGGCCTCTTCCCTAGTTTGCAAGATCGTACAGAGCTGACCAGCTGGCGGACAGATTCAGGACTTGCTCCAGGCAACCCTCATCAGTGAGCCGGGTAAAATCACCGATATTTATTTTCTAGGGCTTGGCTACTCTCAGGTGGAGTTCATCTCACCCACAACGGCAGATCAAGTGATGCAGCAGAGCCCATCGCGATACGCACCGCTAAGGCGTTTTCCGTTAGATGGCACCACGGCTCCGACCCCACATCCAACCCACTTGCAGGTGTTTCCAGCTTCCTAGTTATGGTCTGCTTCCCCTGCCTCAGCCTGTCCAGAAGCTCTCCTGCAGATTATCGCACTTCCCAGCCTGCATGGGACCCCACTGCTGCAGCGAGTCTCCGTCCAGTGTTTGGTGTGCAGGCAGATGGGGCACCTTGCTCGTGTCTGCCCGAGCTGCCAGGCCATCAAGGACGCCCCCCGGACCCTCCCCTGCACAAACTTTGATGGAAGGGATCCCAGCTGCCCTGGCTATCACCAGGGCGGCAGTCTGGAGGGCATAGAAGCACGAAACGGCCAGAAACGCGAGTGCAGGGATCAAGAAACACCGAAACATATCAGAAGCTTCCGAAACACGTTTCTGTTGATGAAATGTTTCGTTGTTGGGGAAACAGCTGACACATGGCGTTTCCTTATGAAAAAACCCCACGAAGAAACATTTCTTCAGCAACACCTTAATTGAGGGCTTTTTTAAGCCATGTAAAAGTTGATTTTTTAAAAAGCTTATCAAGAAGCCTTTTTTTGGGCCCAACCCGTCACGACTCAAATGGAGTTGATTGTGCCACGTCTCTCGACTCCCCAAGGCGCCATGTCTCTCAACTCCCCAGGGCGCCACATCTCTCGACTCCAGGGCGCCATGTGCCCCCATTTCCATGGCGCGTAGCAGACACCCACCACATCCACCGTTCCACGTCTATCGCCTTAAAGTTTAAACACGCAGTCTAACGTCGCCTAACCCGTCTCATGAGTCACGTTGCCTAAGTTCTAACATTACCTAGTGGACAGCTGCGTTACGCATATGAGCTGCGAGCATGGACCCAAGGCATAACTCTACTGCCTGTAGCCAGTGGCCACGCACATGCACCTGCCAGGCTGCCAGCCAGATTCCAGAAATTCTCTCTCTCTCTCTCTCTCACACACACACACCCCGTTACACAACTCATGCAAGCTGCCAACCAACTCATCTGCAGATTGCAAAAAAAAACCAGAAAACAATTATATTATACCTCAAAAATCCTATAAATACATGCATAAACATCAAGCTCATCCACTCAACACAGTGAACACAGCCCAGGCCCTTAAGCCTACTAGTGGACTCCATAGTTGTCTCCGTACGACGTCCGACATCATATCGTATGGAATACCGTATGGCACGATATCGTACGGACTCGTACGGATTTTTCCGAAGAAAAAAAAATCATTTTTTTTCCAAATAAAAATAATTTTTCAACAAAATTTATTTTTTTTGCGAGCAATTGTCTTGTTTTTGCTTGTCTATGGTTTTTTGAGCTTTCCTCTGTACTAAGATGCTTCCCTCCTTTTTAAAATACTCCATATCTTGAAATTGGAAATACCTAATTTATAAGTAATTTTTTAAAACACACGATGAGGTTCTGGTAGTCCTTCCTCCGCTCTTACAAATGAGGACGCTCTGATTGCCTTGTCACAAGACCTTAGAGAGCCCGAGTTTGATGACGAGGGCACCATCCTTAGCGAGGGTGACTTCTGCAAGCGCTCCGATAGGCACTCTTCTGATGGAGATGATCCTAGCGAGAGCTCTGATTTTGATAGTGATCACTTCTCCATCTAGATTCTAGCCCCAACCCTCTAGCCTCCCTTTTTGTGCACCACTTTTTGTACTTACTACTATGGCTACATGCGCCTAGAGCGCCTCGCATTGTATGACTTAGGCTTTAGCCTAACATCTATGTATGTTTTCAACTTGGTTTTAATGGAATTTTGGTTTGAGTCATCATCATGTGACAACTTGTCTTCTCTTTGAAATTGAAAATACTAAAGTTTGTAAGTATTTTTTTTAAAGACCGTACGATAAGGTATTTTTTTATATCATACCGTATTTTCCCGTACGGTATCGTACCTGACAACTATGGTGGACTCTCACCCTACCATTGATGTTAGAAATGCGAGAGGAGATGGCCAAAATGAAAGAACAACATGCTAGATAGGTAGATGGAATGGAGAAAGAGATTACCTCAAGGTGAAGCTTGAGGAGGACATTGTGGAGACCAAAAGGGAGATTGAACGAGGGTGGGCTGCAGTAGTGAAGAAAGAAGTTGAGGAATGTTCAATGGACAGAGGTCACCAAGAGTTAGAGGACACCATACACACCCACTATTATTCATGGCACGATTGAGGAGAATAAAAGAAGGGAGATTTGGGCATTACATGTGCAGGTGGTCGGGCTGCAAGAAGGGGAGTCCGCCAAGGATGATGCCATCATACTATGTCGGAAAATGGGCATAGAAGAAAGAAAGAAAGAAAGAAAGATTTTATTAACGTCTTCCAAAAGACCGAACTCGGCCTATGAGACAAATCGGAGTACAGGTATGGGGTATCCTCTGTCATCCCAACAAAATGAAAAAGTACTGAATAAAAAAGCTGAATCTGGGTGTGCAGGGGATGGAGCTCTACTACTAGGAGAATGCAAAGCTATATGCATGGAGTATACAATCATGATATGCAACCTAGCTAGCTCCATCCTGTACCATACTGGGGGTATAAAATGGTATACATCAGTGAAGGGGGTGTCCACAGCTCCCTGAAGAACATGCCTGGGTGTGCTCTGAAGCGGGCCAGTCGCTCCGCACCCTCTCTGTGAAACTGAGCTTTGATCTCTGTCATCTCTCTCTGGTATAGGCGTGGTGTCCGAAAGCCAGGTGTCCTCTGTCTCCTGCGGGCTCTAAGTGTCTCTGCTCTCTGGAGAGTAATTCCCTGCCATGTAGGGGCTAGGAGGGGTATGGATCTCTGAAAAAATGTAGTAATATGTGTCTGTCGTCCCCCCCTCTGGAGCTGTCTGAGCCTGTAATAATGTCTCTCTGTGGCGCTGTATGTCTAGAATGTATCTCCCCAGTATGCGCTGGTCTGCTGCCTCAAAGATCTGGCGTAGGGAATGTGGCTCTCTCAATAAAATGGGATATCTCTCTCTGATGGCTGTATATGCTCTGCATCTGCATACATAATGCTCCTCACTCTCCACCTCCTCTCTGCACAATCTGCATACCCTCTCCTCTCGGGGGATCCGTGCTGCTCTGCCAGCCTCAATCTCCAATCGGTGTGATGAAACTCTGAGAGTAGATGGTAGTGTGTGGCGTGGGTATGTGGGGGGCTGGTGATACTGGTGATCCGGCTAGTGAAAATGCCAAGTATGTATGATCTGCCCCAATAGGACGAGGTGGAATGGAGAATGAGGTGACAAGCTGTGATGCCTCCAAAGACCCCATAATGTAGTCTACCACCGTGCCTCCGGTCCGTGTATGACCCCCATGTGGGAAGCATGTCAGCCCTCCTGATCCCGGCCACTGTAGCATCCCGTTATAAATAACGAGACGATGCCTAGCTCCCAACTCTAGTAAGTGGTCCCCATAATGTCCTCTATCTGGTCCAGTGTCCTCTGATGCCCGACTAGCCCCTATCTTCTCTGGATCCACAGGGTGGAGGATCTCCATGTCATCATAGTCATACACCTCACACTGTCTGCTCTGTGTGTGGGCATTGAAGTTGCCCGTAAGAAATACTTCCCCTAGTGTAGAATAATGCATAATCTCCTCTGACAAACAAGTGTATGGCGAGGCTCCTATCTCCTCCTCCTGTGGCATGTCCTCTGTAATGACATAGGATGATCTTGATGGAGAAAAGTAACATAGAGCTATGTATATAACCCTGTCCTGTCCTGTGAAGGCGCACCATATATGGATGCATGGAGAGTAGGTAAGGACACCACACAGGCCCGCCCAGTACTCCTCAAATTCAAGGACACCGCCAGTTGGCAAGCATTCTTGGATCATAGAGCAGCCCTCAAAGGTGAGAAAATTTATCTTGGTGATGACCTCACACCCACATCGGTGGAGCATAGAAAAATGAGCATGTCGTGGATGCTTGAAGCTCAAAAGGTGATAAACTGTGCAGTTTATAGAGATGGCAAGGTCATCATCACAGACAGACATCCCAAATAGGGACATGATTTCTATGGGACCACACATTTGAGGATGGCAGTCAATGGGACTTTGTGGTCAGACATTGGCGGATTTAGGGAGACTTTCACAAGATGGGACATCATCTTCTACACAGAGACACACTAGAGCAAGGAGAGGGGATTACCACATGTATCGGGATACCAATGGGAGTCAGCTGACTGGGGGGAGACCCGAATAGCAGGAGGGGTGAGGGGATCAGGAGGAGTAGTGGTTTTATTCAAAACACACTTATAGCCCATGGTTAGCATAGTCAAGAGGGATGAGGAAGCCCACCTAGAGACTTCTTTGGCAGCGCTCTCACCTAGGAAGCAACAACCGTCATCATTGCCATAGGCTCCGAGAAGTAATGGATTAATATGTAGAAGGAACCCGCATGGCGGCTCCTCTGAAGCTCAGGGACTGCTCGCGATTCAATGAGAGTGTTCTGGAGAGGCTGGGGAGGGTGTGTGTGTGTGTATTGGTTTCGATAAATTGGGAAGACTGGTATTAAACCACTACTTGGGACTGGTCTCTAGGTGGACCTAACGCTGGGATCCTCTATGGTTGCCGCAGGGGGGGGGGGAGGGGACTCCACTTGAGACCGGTGATCTTGAGATAAATGCTTGAAACGGTTCTCTGATATGACCATTTCCACTTGGGTCTTGTCACACAGTTTCACTTGGCAGCGGCGTGCTGCTCTTGCTGGGGTGTTGGCGCCTCCGCTCGGTCGTCTGCCACCTACTGTCACCATTTGGCCACCCAATTGGTCCACGCGTGCTTTCTTATCATGTATGTACATTGGACTAGTGTCCATGGTAGTTGTATATGCCGGGGATTGATACCACTCATGTGATACCGTGGACTTGGCTTTGGGACTTGTGTCTCCATGTACATGCCCGGAAATGCTTGGTGGATTGGTGTTCCATTGGGTCTGGTACCTCGTGTACTGGCCTGGAGCATGTCTATTTTGGTATAGTCTCATGAACGGAGATTGTCCAAACCAATGCTGTATCGCATAGCATCTTTATGTACTTGCTTGCAATTGAAATTGCATGCTGTTTTCATGCTTGCTTGCCCAATGTGTAGTTCCAGGTAAGGGGATGCCCGCCCGCGAACTGTGCGTGTGAAACTGTTTGTTGACATGGTTATGTGGCATGTGACAGGTGGTAAGTATTGGTCATAAACCTAGTCTTAGGAGTTAGCACTAATTTATAAGTGAGTGTGTACACACTTCATTAAGTTTTGGGCGACCAAAACTCACTTATAAATTATAACTAGCCGTGTGTTCACACACACTGATGTCCCGAGATGGACATAACCCAATGTCCACCACCCAGACCTTATCCCCTTTGTACTCAGTTTAGCAAATTACTTCTTGTATTTAAGCAAGTGTCCATCAAATCTTAGTGTATTTAAGTGTATTGATTAGCATTGTGTTCAACCAAGTTACACCTACCGCCATCCTCTTCCTTAGGGTAGGGTTTTGGGTCTCTGTCTCGTCGAAGGGAGGTGCCGTTGGGGTGTTCGGTCTGTTCCACACTGCAAGGATGGATGTGCTGGACCGGCATGTGGAGCTTTCCTAGACTGGTGACGAGGGCAAGCTCTTGCTTGGTGGCCCATCTTGCAGCAAATGCAACACTAGCCAATGGAGGCTCGAGTTCTCCGCTTGGTGAAGGATGGGGTCCCCCTAGAGGCATCAAAGAGAGATGACATGCGGTACTATCTCCTGTGAGGGAATGTGAAACTCGCGGCGGTGCCCGGGGGCTAGGGCCTTTGACACACTTGTTGATACCATCAACGCATATTAAAACACTTAAACATGGCCACAGCCTTAACACATATCCATCATCACTTTGCATAAAACATAAAAGCTGGACAAAACATCCACAAATGCTGAAAATGGAGCTTACACACGTGACACCACATAGAGGCCGGAATATGCCGAGCCCCCCCTTGGAGTATTTTATTACCCAAGGAGAATAATTTCATGTACAAGCTTTGAGGGCCTTACTCTCCCCACGGGAGATGCCGGATTATCCATATACAAATGCCATAACACAGCCCAACACGAGGCTACCAAGCCGGAACATAGGCTGTAGAAATGCCGAGCCAACAATATAATCCATATACCTCCTTGTGGGTACTGATTCTTTCCCAAAAACCACGGGTCTTCATGCAATAGAGCTGGTACAGCAAGTACAACTCTCCATTCAGCCGGTACAATAGGTACAATGGTTGGTCTAGCCGGTACAATGGCTAGTATAGTAGGTACAATGGTTGGTACAGCCGGTACAGTGGCTGGTACAGTAGGTACAGCAAGTACAAATGTTGGTACATCATGTACAGTGACTAGTACAGCAGGTATAGTGGCTGGTACATCAAGTATAGAAGTTGGTACAATCGGTACAATGGGTGGTACAGCAAGTACAACAAGTACAAGGACTGGTACAGGTAGTACAATGGTTGGTATAGCAGGTACAATGGCTGGTACAACAAGTACAATGGCTAGAAATCATAATAAATGATTAAATACCTTTGCCTGTATTTCTTCGCGATGGAAGCCTCCAAAACAGTCCCCAACAGCCGGTATTCCTTATGGGCAGCCTTCAAGTGAGAGAGAAAGAGAGTAGCCATCATTAGGGCAGCCTGTAGCGGTGGTAGAGGCTAGTGTGCAACAAGAGAGAGCCTCTATTAATGAAGAGAGGGGGATCCAATTTATAGATTTGGGCCTCCCATGAGCTAAAATGGCAAGAGAAGGCTACAATGACAAGTGGAGAGCCACACAATAGCTGAAGTGACAAGTGTGAGGCCACTTGTCTCACTTTGATCCACTTTCTAACAAGTGTCAGGCCACTTGTCTCACTTTGGTCCACTTTCTTGCCACATGTCCCGATCTAAGAGATGGGCCCTTCCATAAACTTTATCTCTAAAAATATCCCAACTGGTAGACATTCTGTCATAGGCACTTTGCCAACTCTTGGTATCTGCTCAATTCCAGATGTAATGACGCGAACAGAATTTCCATCGGAGTCGGGCCAAAAATAGCAACTCTTCTAAATTTTAGGAGTGTGGTCCTTTGTATTCTAGGATAATCCCCCATTCCCAAAGCTTGTACTTTTCAAATATTCAGACATCCTGGAGTCCACCAGACCCCTTTCATACTGGGAAATGTCCAGGCTGGTGACATCCTCCCCAGCTTCTTAAAAGTTGTCCGCAACTTTAAGCTTCAAGTCATATATTCAAGATATAATCATGTCCCATCGAGTGGGCGAGATGAGACAGTCTCAAAAATCCAATACATCTGAAGAATCCATGTCCCAAACAAATGGGTGAGACTAAATAAGTCTCCATAATAGCAATATTAAAATCATGTCCCAAAATAAATGGGCGAGAATTCCATGGAAGATATGCTAGACACAGGCACAAGAGCCAATTGTGTCTCAATCACCAATATCAATGAGATAGACATATGCCAATGAAAATCACGAACCAGGTGCTAAGACAGTTAAATAAGTGCCATGCACAAGAAACTAGTGCCTCGCATAGAAACATGTGCTATGCACACAAACTGGTGCCATTCAAGAGCACAAAGCATGGTGACAGAAAAGCTCGTTCTCCATAGTTCTCCCAATCCTCTCCCAATCCCAACAGTTCCCATGTTCTCCCATACAATCCCAACTCTGATCAACAAGCATGGTGTGGAAACAATGAAACACTCACTCCACAATCGCAACACGAATCCAGGTGTATGGTGGAGTGTTCATTGAATTGCCCTCTCACAATCCCAACATGAATCCACATGCATGGTGAGATGAACAATAAACCTCTTGGCCTCTGTATGGGGAGATAGTGATTCTAATATGGCTGAAAAAAAAATAAAAAAATCCATGTCCCAAATAAATGGGCGAGACAACACAGTCCCATAAGTCCAGATATCATAATCATGTCCCAAGTAAATGGGCGAGACAAATCAGTCCCATAAGTCCAGATATCATAATCCATGTCCCAAGTAAATGGGCGAGACAAAATATGTCTCCTGCCAACAAGACATCGGTCCGCATGACCCTTGGCATAGACATAAGTCCCGTGCCAACCAGGCATCATGTCCACTTTACCACTTGCACTCCGTGTTGGTACTCTGACCACACACATTGGATGAGAGGTGGGCTCAAGTAACAAGAGAAAACAATCACTCGCAGGCATATATAGCCTAGTGTTCCATAAGCATTTTTGCTACACATAGTTTATAGGCATTTCAGCCACCAATAGTTTGTAGGCATTTCAGCCACCAACTCACACTACCCTCTCAAGTGCCCATGTTCCCTTCCATCTGCTCTCTATTGTTCCACCCACACATGGTAGAAACAATCTTCAAGAGAGCACGTAGGACAAGAGAACACTACACAGGGTATGTTGTGCTTGTCACTACCCTTTGAAGTGCCCATGTTCCCTTCCATCTGCTCTCTATTGTTCCATCCACACATGGTAGAAACAATCTTCAAGAGAGCACGTAAGACAAGAGAACACTACACAAGGTAAGTGAACCATGAGTTCCATAAGTCCAATGCATCCCAAATAAAGGGAGCCAAAAAGAATAATCCATCCCAGTAAAAGAGAGCCATAAACATAATCCATAAGAATGTTTCTAAGAGTGCTAGTAGTGATCACGCTCTAGCAACCAAGGATAAGGGCAAGAATTCTTTGCCAGGTTGGTCATGAAGCCAAAAGAAATATCTCGTCACCATATCCTTAAGATATCCTGAGATATATCTCCATATAGCTTGCTTGTAAGCTTGATAATATAATCCACAATATCCATATGGAAAGAGTGCTAAATGTGTGTACATAAAGTCAACTCCATACTTCCAAGATAAATTTTGTGAATTCATAAATCCTTAGACCAAGCTGTCTATTGCTCATGGTCTTGCTTCATAGGCTCTGAAGTGGCTGGCCATGCTTAATAGCAATGATGGTAAGTGTGGTCCCCACTTGAGATCTTTTCTCTTCCTTATTGATAGAAGAAAGCCTCCGCTTCCAAGGAAGCCTATGCTCTGATACCAATGAAACTCGCGGTGGTGCCCGGGGGACTAAGGCCTTTGACACACTTGTTGATACCATCAGTGCATATTAAAACACTTAAACATGGCCACAGCCTTAACACATATCCATCATCACTTTGCATAAAGCATAAAAGCTGGACAAAACATCCACAAATGCTGAAAATGGAGCTTGCTGTCACCAGGAGGTGAAACTTTTTGCAGTTGTTTTCTTTATTTACATTTCTTTATAAATATATATATTTTTCTTTTCTTTCTCTTTGGTTGCTGTTGTTTTCCCCCGGGATCTCTTGGAAGGGCTTGGGCCATTGCAATGTCTGAATGGGTCAGCCAGTGGGACTTTGGACCAGTGGTTGGCTAAGCCTGAGAACTGCACTGAAAGATGAATGACAGTGTCCAGGACATGGCCACTGAATGAGGGCATAGGCCGGTTTACACTAGTAAGTGGCCGCCATCGAAATGTGAATGTATCTTGAATTCTAAGCAAATTTTGAAGTGACCATAGTGGTCAAAGATGGTCAGGAGACCAGAAGGAATGCAGATGACATCATCCCTAAAATCTAGAGAACTGCTATTTTTGGCAGTGTCGGAATTGAAAAGTCTTCGCGTCAGTTTGTGCAGAATGTCAAGGGGACCAAAAGCTGGCAAAGGACTGTTGTGAGAGTGTGAACCAATCAGGAGATTTTTAGCTTGGAAGATTGCATGTGGAAAAGGCTTAAAAATGTGCCAAGTGTCAAATTTATGTGCATTTTCCACACTGGGAAGGGGGAAGCGTGGGATTTTGGGCTGAATGAGGCTCATTTGCAGCCATTATGGTGGATTGTTGCAGGTTAAGAGCTATTGTGGTGCACTCCCTTGCCCTGCAACTCATGTACTGAGGGTTGAGCTTGCTCCCCATAGCCTCTCTCTCTCTCTCTTTCTCTTGCAGACTATGGTAATGCTCTCATCACATAAAATCAGGTACAGTTGTGTGAATTTCATGCTTATATGCAAAGGCTAGTTGCCTCCTTGAACAGGAACCGGTGTAGTTAGTTCCTACACCAAAGCAGGGACGGAAGAGGGTAATAACCTCTTCAATACAACGCTGTTTCAGCACTGTTTAGGTGCTGTTTTTGGGCTGTTATGTTGCCCGGTTGATGCTAGAATGCAGTAGGACTTTGCTAAAGTCTTCCAGGACAGTACAAGGGTTAATTTGGGCTGAAAACAGAGCTGAAAACAGGTTTGTGCAGAAAATTACAGCATGCTGAATTGTGATGTTTTGGACTCCATTGGGTAGTCTGATGCCTATGGAAGTGAGCCTGTCAGTTGGGACTCATTCTGAGATGTTATGGAACAGTTTTAGTGCAGTTATGCTGGCAAATTTCCCCCAGAATTTGTAAAGCTCAGCTGGTGCAAGTAGAGTGCTCTGTTGCACTCGTGCTTTGTATTTTCCAACTTTTTAACAATAAAGAAATACCGCAAGGGGCGCCGGACTTCGGGGCCAATGTGTTGTTGAGCGAGGGAGCGAGGATTCTGTGATTGTGTGTCTGAGTAAGTCCAGGTTATTTGTGAATGAATTACCGTGTGTCTGAGTAAGTCCAGGTTATTTGTGAATGAATTACCGCTTTATGTGTCCATAGACCGGTTTTATGGTTCCGTTTTGCCGGGATAGGGTCCTCTTTTCTGCAAGAGCCCGGACACGGATTGCATTGGGTGAACAAGAGACACACACAGAGAGGTACAGCTGATTACAGGTGAAAGATTACGAGATCTTTCTTTGGATACAGGATTCCTTTGAGGGCTCAGTAGACAGCATGGCAGATAAGGGAAAAGGAAACCTCCCGGCAGAAGAGAGTTCCTCTTCTACCCGCCGACACCATAGAGAGATGACAGGTGCCAGAGTGTCAGCATCTGAGCGGACACAGCCATTGTCACAGCCAGCCATGTCAGTAGAAGAACAGGAACAAGAGGATTTATTTCATGCGCAGCTCCTGAGCATGGTTGGTACCTTTGAACAGCTGGTGAAGAATCCCAGGATGAAGAGATATTTGCAGTGAAGGACAGGGGATTCCCAGGCTGAATCATCTCAGCATGCAGTTGAGAGGGCACAGGAACAAGTGCCAAGGATGCCACAACATGTAGAGCAGACACCAGCAGTGGCAGCTGATCCAGTGCAGCATGTTACACAGGCACAGGATCAGGCAGTTAATGGTCAGGGCAGTAATGCACAAATGGTTCTGCCGACCATTCCTCCTTTGGTTGCTGCCCAACTTGGTTATTTTGGTGGTGGGTCTATTTTCCAGGCCATGGCTAGACCGCCCACAGCTTTGCCAGGTTTGATGCCAAGAGGGTCACCAGGGCTAATGCCTACAGAATTTGTGAACCCTCTTTATGCCAACATAGGTGTGCAGCCTGGACTTCAGACACATTTCAGTCCAGTTTTGATGCCTGCAGCACCTGTTAATGTGGCTGAATTTTCTCAGCCTAGTGGACAAAGGGCAGCAAGGATTGTTGCAGAGAAAGTGCAGAAGGATTTACCATTCTTACAGCCGCCAGTCTATGATTACTTGACCCCCAAGAGCAGTAAGCAAAAGGATTACAAAGACGGTGGTCAAGCAGTCAAGTTTGAGACTTTCAGTGGGATGCAGGACAAATTGAAAGCGCTCACCTTCATTCAGCAGTCTGATGCAGCATTCATTGGAGGCAACTTCACAGAGTCTTCTAAGGTGCGGAAGGCTGCTACTTTCTTGAAAGCTAACGCATTGCAGTGGTGGACCTCACTGTTGATGCAAGGACAGGCACCTGCTACATGGGTCCAATTCAAGCAACAATTCTCTTTTGCATGGCTGACAAACACTTTTGAAGTGGATGTGATGACAGCATGGCACAAACTGGATGCAGCTAATTGTGCAAATCTGGAAGAGTACAATAAGAAGTTTTGGGATGCACTCTTGCCAGTAACTTCTTACAGGACAGTGCCATTGTCAGAGCAAATAGAGAAGTACTGCTGTGGTTTGCCCAAAGAGATCAGGGATTACTGTATTAAGACCAATGTTTCCAACATGACTCAACTAATTGAGAATGCAAACATGGCTAATGCACTGCTTCAAGGAGGTTCAGGTGGTTTCAAGAGCACAGTGAAGAAGGAACCTCAAGGCAAAGGACAGAAGAGGCCACTGTATGGCAAGTCATTTGAAGAGAGAAAGGCATTGATGCAAGCTGGGAAATGTTTCATCTGTGAACAGAAAGGGCATATGGCTGCAAAATGTCCACAACAGCCAGCAAAAGATGCGGAGGATAAACAAGGGCCACCCAAGAAGAAGACAATGCCGAGTGCAAGATTGATACCTGACATGGTTGGTGACCAGCCATGTGATGATGCGACAGAATTGTGCAGAGCATGGGGTAAAATCAGAGATGCTACAGTGCTGATTTTCTTTGACCCTGGTGCTCGAGCCAACTTTATTTCACCGGCATTGGCAGCCAAGTTGGGAATTCGTGCTGAAGAGATGGGACCAGTTGGACAGGCTAATTTGGCATGCTCTGGGCATTCGATTCCTGTCACTCCTATACTTGGCAAACTTCGCATGCATATACAGAGTTATGTCGACACAGAGGAGTTTCTTATCATGCCCTTGGAAGGATGTGATGTCCTATTGGGAATTCCATGGTGTCATAGGAAACATGCAGTGTTGGATGCTTTCAACAGGAAAATCACAATTGTACATAGGGACAAGACTCATGTTCTGGATGTGAAGTTGAAAGGAGAGTCTGTCCCAGTTATTTCTGCTTTTTGAACCTGAATTTTGAATGACCTGTACATTTGTATTATATGTTTGGCAATGTACAGTTTTGACATTTGTTGTCAATGACTTAATCAATGAATGAACTTTCAGTGCTTTGAAGTTGTATCTATTACACTTCAATGAATGATTATACATGTTGTGACACTAATAGTGCGGGGACACGTGCTATCGCCCTGTGTTGCATCCGGAAACATGTATTTGAAAGGCTTGAACCTGCGATGACACAAATGGTAGTGGGGAATTCCTATCATCGCCCCGTGTCATCTGTTCGCATAGGAGATACATGCGATGACACTAATCACCTGGGGAATCTTGTGATCATCCTGTGTCATCCGTTTGCATGTGGACTTGCAATCGAGGTCGCTTGCTTCTTTCAAGAGGGGGGTATGTCACCAGGAGGTGAAACTTTTTGTAGTTGTTTTCTTTATTTACATTTCTTTATAAATATATATATTTTTCTTTTCTTTCTCTTTGGTGGTTGTTGTTTTCCCCCGGGATCTCTTGGAAGGGCTTGGGCGATTGCAATGTCAGAATGGGTCAGCCAGTGGGACTTTGGACCAGTGGTTGGCTAAGCCTGAGAACTGCACTGAAAGATGAATGATAGTGTCCAGGACATGGCCATTGAATGAGGGCATAGGCCGGTTTACACTAGTAAGTGGCCGCCACCGAAATGTGAATGTATCTTAAATTCTAAGCAAATTCTGAAGTGACCATAGTGGTCAAAGATGGTCAGGAGACCAGAAGGAATGCAGATGACATCATCCCTAAAATCTAGGGAACTGCTATTTTTGGCAATGTCGGAATTGAAAAGTCTTCACGTCAGTTTGTGCAGAATGTCAAGAGGACCAAAAGCTGGCAAAGGACTGTTGTGAGAGTGTGAACCAATCAGGAGATTTTTAGCTTGGAAGATTGCATGTGGAAAAGGCTTAAAAATGTGCCAAGTGTCAAATTTAGGTGCATTTTCCACACTGGGAAGGGGGAAGCGTGGGATTTTGGGCTGAATGAGGCTCATTTGCAGCCATTATGGTGGATTGTTGCAGGTTAAGAGCTATTGTGGTGCACTCCCTTGCCCTGCAACTCATGTACTGAGGGTTGAGCTTGCTCCCCATAGCCTCTCTCTCTCTCTCTTTCTCTTGCAGACTATGGTAATGCTCTCATCACATAAAATCAGGTACAGTTGTGTGAATTTCATGCTTATATGCAAAGGCTAGTTGCCTCCTTGAACAGGAACCGGTGTAGTTAGTTCCTACACCAAAGCAGGGACGGAAGAGGGTAATAACCTCTTCAATACAACGCTGTTTCAGCACTGTTTAGGTGCTGTTTTTGGGCTGTTATGTTGCCCGCTTGATGCTAGAATGCAGTAGGACTTTGCTAAAGTCTTCCAGGACAGTACAAGGGTTAATTTGGGCTGAAAACAGAGCTGAAAACAGGTCTGTGCAGTTTAGGGGCTGCTGCGCGATCTGCTCCTGCGAGCTACGCCCCATCCCCCCCCTCCCGTCTACCCCCCCCTGCTGCCCCTCGCCGTCGCGCGCCCCCCTCTCCCCCCCCCCTTCCCCCCGCCTCTCCTCCGCCTCTTTCCCCCGCCGCCTTCCTCGCTTCCTCCCCCACCATCTCCCCCCCGCCTCCTTCCTCGCTTCCTCCCCCGCCATCTCTCCCCCCCCGCCTCCTTCCTCGCTTCCTCTTCCGCCATTTCTCCCCCCCCCCCCCGCCTTCTCCTCCGCTTCGCGGCTCTTCCCCCCGCCTTCTCCCTCCTCCCCCTCCGCCTCGCCCTTCCTCCCATCGCTACCCCCCCCCCCCCCCCCGCCTCAGCCCCCCCCCCCCCCCCCCCCCCCCCCCCGCTCCGCCCCCGCTATCCTCTCACCTTCCGCCTCTCCGTTTCCTCGTAGGGCTGTGTCCCTCCCGTTGGTGACCCCGGTCTCTGGCCTTTTCCCTCTGGAGGACTCCATGGAAGCCGCTCCGACTACCCCTGCCGATTCCGGTCTCCGTCTGGAGTTCACAGCTGCAGATCAGCAGTTGTTTGTTTCCACAGTATCCGCTCTTGAGGCCTCCTCCTTGGTCTACAAGATAGTGGGTAGCCGTCCGATGCGGAGAGAGCTTCGGGACCTTCTGCAAGGCAGCCTCATTGGCGTGCCTACCAAGATTGTCAGCGTCGATTTTTTGGGACGTGGCTACTACCAGGTGGATTTCGAGTCCCCCCAGGCAGCTCAGACGGTGCTGGCTCGGAGCCCCATTGCCCTCCGCTCATCCCGGGCGTTCCTGGCGCGATGGACTCACGGTTTCGACCCCGCTTCTGACCCGCTAGCAGGCGCGACAGGTTTCCCCATCACTATCTGCTTTCCTGGACTCCACAGGGAATACTTGCCCCTCTTGTCATCCATTGGCAAGGCGTTCGGGCAGGTGGTGGAGACGCCTCAGACAGCGGCCTCAGTGATAGCTCGGGCAGCAGGACTCTCGGCCATTCGTGTTGTGGTTCCGTCACCGAAGTCCCTCCCGAAGACGATCCTCCTCCCTTGTCTTTCTGGAGGACATCTGATACAGCGCGTGGAGTATTCAGGCCTCCCCGGCCAGTGCTACATCTGTCGCGAGATGGGCCACCTCGCACGCGCTTGTCCCCGCAAGGGGGTTCATCCTTCACGCTCTGCCGCCTCTGGACTCCCTTCAGGAGGCCCGAGGGGTGGCCTTCCACCTCAGAGACCGGACATCCCTGGCTCGTCTCAGCAGACGCCATCATCTGACGAGCAGGCCCCGGCGGAGGATGCCGCGCAATCCCAGGAGGCTGGCGGATGGCAGGAGGTTCGCCGGCGGAAACGCCCGGCCCGCAGGGACCGTCGCAGACGCCAGCAGGCAGCACAGGCTGGCGGACAGGCGACCCCGGCTAGCGTCCAGGCACCTACCCGCACTTATGCTCCAGTCAGGGATAGGCGGCCAGCAGGTCCCACCCCGATGGACGAGGATTCAGTCCCAGTGACCGTTGAGGCCGCCGGTGGAGCCCCCACGTGGAGACCCCGCTCCCGCCTCCCCCCACGGGGGGCCCCGCCCCCTCCATGGAGCAGATTCCTGAGGATCCCGGGCCGCACTCTGCGACCCCCGGCCCCTCTTCCCTTCACTCGAAGAGCACTCCTTCCTCTCTCCCCTCTCCCCTCTCCCCTCTCCCCCCCCAGCCCCCCCCCTCCCGCCTCCCCCGGCGGCCCCCCCTGACACCTCTCCTCTGGCAGATGCCTCTCCATCCTCTCCTCGCTCTCCCCCCTCCTCTCCGCGAGCCACCATCCCTCCCTCGGCCTCTCCAGGATACTACTCCAGACCACCCACTGCCCCGGGGCAGCGCAGCTGGGTAGGCCAGAGTTCAGTTCAGCGGCTGTTCCACCGCCACTCCGGGCTGGTGGAGATGGCGATCATAGCTTTGCCCGCCACAGAGTTCTCTCCAGCCTCCCCTGGGGGGCCCCCGCGAGTGATGGGGCTCCCACTGGATTATGGTTTTTTCAGGTGTCTCCAGCTGGATGATGGCCCGTTTGAGACACTGGTCGCGCCCTTGCGAGTTTGCATGGTGTGCCATCCCTCTCGTTTTCCTTCAGTGGTGAGCTGCATGGTGGCCTTCTCCTTTCCTCTCAGTGTTGCCCCAGACACAGCATGGGATTGCAACTCTGTAGAGGAAGTTTTGCGTGATCAGATACTGGAGTTTTCTCACCACTTCAGTGACCTGGGGCTCACGGACCTATTGCAGACCCGATTACACTCAGCCCGCATGAGCTTGTTTGGCATAGGAGATTGGCGGGCGGATCCGGTCCACACCTCAGTTGAGGCGGTACTACTGATTCTCCTCCACGCCGCCCCGAGGGTGCAGCCTACCTTTAGATACATATATGCAGAGGATTGGTCTCACGCCTATGCCCTGGACAGGGCGAAGGCGGAGTGGGGCTAGACACAGAGACAGGTCACCCTTTTTTTGGAGAGACTGCGCACCCGGACAGACAGTGACTATTCTCCCTCCAAGCCGGCGCCCAAGACTCACAGAGTGGAGGGCAACTCATCTGGGCCGGCTGAGAGGGGTGAGCCAGTGGCGGCTGCTTCACTTGCCATAGCTCATCCATGAGGATCCTCTCATGGAACATCCAGGGTCTTGGTGGACCTCGCTGCTACATTGGTCGGGGCAGACTTCGCCAGGAGATCCAGAGGGCTCTCGTTGGAGGACCCATAGATATCCTTTTCATCCAGGAGCACCACCTTTCTGCCGGGCGTACCCGCACGTGCGGGAAGATCTTGCCAGGCAGGAGTCACACTTTTTGGTCACCGGCATATGGCTCCCTGGGGAACCAGGGTGGAGTATGCATCTCAGTCAGCGAGCAGCTTCTATCCGAGGTTGTGGATTCTGGCACCCTGGTCCAGGGTCGAGCGCAGTGGATTATCCTTCGGGTTGGGGAAGACCGCATTGGCTTCCTCAACTTCTACGCCCCTAATGGGGCGACCGGGAGAGCTGAGTTCTGGAGCACCATTAGGCAGTCCCTCCCCATGGCAGATCATTGGTGCCTAGGGGGGGATTGCAACATGCTAGAGGATGCAGAGGACAGGATGGGGGGCAACCAGGAGACCATTCATGGGCCGGAGCTCGCTGCCTGGGAGGAACTAGTGCTGCAGGTGAGAGGCCAGGATCCGTGGACTCTCTCGGAGTTTGGTAGGTTGCAGGGGAGTTTATCTTTCTCACGCTCGGATAGACGGGCCACAGGAGTTAACCTTTCCCGCATCGACAGGTTTTACATTGATGAGTGGGCTTGCGATAGAGGTGGCACTGTGGGTATACTTGCAGGCTCCTCGTTTTCAGACCACTTTCCAGTGCTTCTCCAGATCGATGACCCTACGAGAGGAGAGCGAGGCCAGAGCGTCCGGATTCCAGATTGTCTCATAGAGGAGCCCGAGATTGCGACCAGAGTTGAGCAGGTCTGGCAGGAGCTTCAGTTCAGGAGAGGATCGGCAGCCAGCAATCTTGACAGGGGTTTGCAGGAGATCAGTAGGATGCTCAGACAGGCTGCCCTGGACCGTCTGGAGGCTTTCAGAAAGCAGGCTCAGGAGAGGAGACTCAGCGGGATGAGGGGCAGAGAGTTGATGAGGCAGGACATTGAGGCGGCCATCCCCCGGGAGTGGCGGACTCTAGTACAGGACCCTCCACCTCCACAGTGGATGGGCGTCTTTACTCGGCATGAGATCCTTCTAGCGGTCTGCGGCTCAGCAGAGAGAGTCGCCCCACTCACCTTCGAGGTGGGAGAGGGAGGCCAGCTTCAGAGGACCCGACTAGATTTGGATGAGTTCCAGGGTTGTATCTTTCAGAGGGTGCGGGTGGTCAGCTTTCATCAGAGACAGTGGCATGTAGACCCCTCACCGGCCTCGATAGGGGATGACTATTCTTGGAGATTATGGGCTTGGGACAGCAGGCCTGTTATTCGCCTTCAGTGGGATCCAGGCGAGTGGCTTTGGCGAGATCCCTACTCGGTCCCTACTGGCCCAGGCACCCCCTTTTTTCAGTACACAGCGAGGCTGGGGCAGCGGATCCAGAGGCACAGGACAGCGGGCACCCCGGCGGCGGCCGAGCATTGGCGGCGACAGGGGCTCTCCCATGCCTTCCTTAGGGACTTCTGGCAGCACCTTTGGGCCAGCTTCCGGCCCCGGAAGGAGACGCTTTTTCTCTGGCTTACAGCGCATAGAGGACTGGCTGTGGGGGCTTGGGTAGCTTTTGGCAGACACCCAGCGTCCTGCCCTCGGTGCGGCCATGCACTGGAGTCGCAGCGGCACTGCTTATGGGATTGCCCACAGGCACAGCAGGTCTGGCAGCGCGCTCTTAGGATGGTTTTTGCAGGCTTGCCAGGTGAGATGATGGCGACGTGGGGTGCGGTGGCTTGGGCCACGGACAGCGGCCCGGCCCTTGGATACGAGGACGTCCCTGGCAGTGTGACCATCCAGGTCTCTGACAGGGCGATGGCGGTGGTTCCGACGCCAGACTTCTCTTCGACAGTCTCCCAGGAGGGGGACGGGCACAGATGGGAGATGATCAGCAGCATGACGGCTTGGCACATATGGAGAGCCCGTTGCAGAGAGGCCATAGACCGCCAGGCGACTCCACCTGCGGAGGTCATACAGGCCCTCTGGGTGGACACCATTCACACCTTGAGAGGACACTGGGGGAAACTTCTGGGCGACTCGGATCGCATGAGAGGCCGCCGCAAGGCGTTCCTCCGCACTTGGCAGCCTGGCCCTTTCCTCATCGCGAGGGGCGAGGATGTCACTTGGCACTACAGGCCTCCAGTTTGGCTCTTCTCACCTCCCGCATGTACTACTAGGTAGCCCCCCCCAGAGAGCGGCCAGCCACGGGGGTGGAGCTCCGGTGTTCACTGTGTTTATTATCCCTCCTTGTGAGGTGAGCTTTGTAGCCTTATGGCGTTTTCTCATTAACTAATAGAAGGATCGTTTTTCCAAAAAAAAAAAAAGAAAAAAAAAAAGAAGAAAACAGGTCTGTGCAGAAAATTACAGCAAGCTGAATTGTGATGTTTTGGACTCCATTGGGTAGTCTGATGCCTATGGAAGTGAGCCTGTCAGTTGAGACTCATTCTGAGATGTTATGGAACAGTTTTAGTGCAATTATGGTGGCAAATTTCCCCCAGAATTTGTAGGCGCCGGACTTCGGGGCCAATGTGTTGTTGAGCGAGGGAGCGAGGATTCTGTGATTGTGTGTCTGAGTAAGTCCAGGTTATTTGTGAATGAATTACCGCTTTATGTGTCCATAGACCGGTTTTACTTGCACACGTGACACCACATAGAGGCCAGAATGGGCCGACCCCCCCCCCCCCTCTGAGTATTTTATTACCCAAGGAGAATAATTTCATTTACAAGCTTTGAGGGCCTTACTCTCCCCACGGGAGATGCCGGATTATCCATATACAAACGCCATAACACAGCCCAACACGAGGCTACCAAGCCCGAACATAGGCTGTAGGAATGCCGAGCCAACAATATAATCCATATACCTCCGTGTGGGTACTGATTCTTCCCTATAAACGACGGGTCTTCATGCAATAGAGTTGGTACAGCAAGTACAACTCTCCATTCAGCCGGTACAACAGGTACAGTGGCTCTGGTACAGCCGTTACAGTGGCTGGTACAGTGGTTGGTACAGTCGGTACAGTGGCTAGTACAACAGGTATAGCAAGTACAAATGTTGGTACAGCATGTATAGTGACTAGTACAGTAGGTACAGTGGTTGGCACAGCAAGTGCAAAAGCTGGTACAGTCGGTACAATGGGTGGTACAGCAAGTACAACAAGTACAAGGATTGGTACATGCAGTACAATGGTTGGTACAACAGGTACAAAGATTGGTACAACAAGTACAATGGCCAAAAATCATAATAAATGATGAAATACCTTTGCCTTCAGTATTTCTTCGTGATGGAGGCCTCCAAAACAGTCCCCAACAGCCGGTATTCTTCATGGGCAGCCTTCAAGTGAGAGAGAAAGAGAGTAGCCATCATTAGGGCAGCCTGTAACGGTGGTAGAGGCTAGTGTGCAGCAAGAGAGAGCCTCTATTAATGAAGAGAGAGGGATCCAATTTATAGATTTGGGCCTCCCATGAGCTAAAATCGCAAGAGAAGGCTACAATGACAAGTGGAGAACCACACAATAGCTGAAGTGACAAGTGTGAGGCCACTTGTCTCACTTTGATCCACTTTCTAACAAGTGTCAGGCCACTTGTCTCACTTTGGTCCACTTTCTTGCCACATGTCCCAATCTAAGAGATGGGTCCTTCCATAAACTTTATCTCTAAAAATATCCCAACTGGTAGACATTCTGTCATAGGCACTTTGCCAACTCTTGGTATCTGCTCAATTCCAGATGTAATGACGCGAACAGAATTTCCATCGGAGTCGGGCCAAAAATGCGTCGAGCTGGAGCGTGGGTATGGGTGGTGGCCTCTGATGTCGTAGTAGAGGAACTGTTGTGGGCAGTGGATTCCAATGTGAATGTGTGTACCACAAAGAAATCTGTGATGGGTCTTTGTGATGTGTCCTGTCGGAGCCGGGGCTCTCTTAGCATGCTTCCTCAACACTACGTCCCTGTGTCGTCTGAGCTCCATCAAGTACATGCCCAAGCACCTCTGATCCTCGAGTTGTATCACCCGTGTGAGTGGTCCGATTCCCTCTCGAAAGAGGCAATGGAATCTCCCCTGTATCTCGTAGTAAGTCGGGCAACTAAACATAAAATGGGCCTCATCCTCTACTGCATCTATGGTGCATATTGTGCATGTCCTCTCCTCATGTGGGATATCCTCAGCTTTGCTAGTCGCTACTTTGAGGCGGTGGGAGGATACCCTGAGCTGGTTGATGGTGATACACATAGCATGTGACATGTGTATCTGTATGTATCTCGGGATCTCAAAGAATTCATCCTCGGAGAGTCTCAAGAAGTGATCTCTGTAGAACTCACACTTCTTACCAATCTCTGACAAAGACACCCATGTCTGGTGTATCTAACCGGATGATCTGGTTGATCTCCTATCGTGAGAGATCAAGGTAGGGGGAATCCAGGGTATACTGAAATAGGGGGAGACAGTCCATCATATGCCATGTGCATGAAACCACTCGACTACCTCAGAGTACCATGCATGTGTCGGTAATGGTGTTGGCCATGTCGTCGAGGAGGAGGGCAGTCTAGCTTGTCTCAATTGCTCCCTCCCCTCCCACAGTATAATTGCAGAGGACTCTAGTGCTAGTCGTGGGAGGCAATCTCTGTCAAGCGTGTATACATGCTGAATATAAGTGACAGTCTGAAAAAGGGCATCTGTAACCAGTGGGGCCATCCCAAACTCTGCATGTAGAATGTCATGTTGTATAGATTGCTTACTCCTGATCATGCGTGACATCATCATCACCTGTAGCCTGTCTATGCTCCTCAGTGATCCTTCCCTAGGCCTAGCCCCCAAAAGGCTGCACCATGCATAGCCGCTGGTTGTACTAGAGTATCAAAGAGCCAACACTTAGTGCGAGGTTCTTGGAAATGTGCCTGGAAACACTGTCTCTCCATACGGGCTAGGGAGGCATGCCCCCTTGCAAGTCGGTTATTGTTGGCAGCTGTGGTCATGTAGAACAAAGGGCCTGTACAAGTGACTCCTATGTGCACAATCTCCATTGGGGAGGGCTCTCTCTCTCTCTCTCTCTCTCTCTCTCTCTCTCTCTCCCACACACACACACACCTACACACTCTCTCTCTCTCTCTTTATGATCATGATGGATGAGGACTGGGAGAGCATATGATCATGATGGTTTGGTAGCAGAGCACTTTATTCATGCCAGAGATATGCTTGCAGAGCTTATTGCTATGATGTTTAACCGAGCCAGGTGTGAGGGTTTTCCTGAGACTTGGAATATGTCCACGATTGTGCCTATCTTCAAGTCAGGGGATCCCAGCGAATTATCGTACCATCATGATTGGTCACACATTGGCTAGATTATATGCATCTATTCTTGAGCAAGAGTTGAGTAGATGGGCAGAGAGAGAGGGCATACGTGCAGGTTTCTCCACTCTTGACCATATCTTGACACTCAGAGCTATTATTGAGGAGGGCAGATCATATGGCAGGAGGATTTATTGTTGCTTTGTGGGTTTCCGCAAAGCTTTTGACACAGTACCGAGAGCCAGACTGATGCGCAGACTACAGGAGATGGGAGTGCCCACAAAGCTGATTTGGGGAATCATGGCTTTATACAGGACAGTTGTGGGGCAGGTACGTACTACTTAGGGTATATCTGAGATTGTTTACTCCACTATTGGGGTGAAACAGGGCTGCCCCCTTTCTCCCACCTTATTTGGGATGTATGTGGATGAGGTTTCGGACTATGTAGAGCGGGAGGGTGACAGAGGAGCACAGCTAGCAGGGACATGGATTCCGTTGTTATTGTATGCTGATGATATTGTGTTGATCTCAGATTCTCCAGAGGGGATGCAGCGTCATTTGGATGCATTGCACACGTTTGCACAGGACAGTGGATTGTCTGTTAACCTTGGTAAAACCAAGGTGATGGTGTTTAACACCACAGCACAGTGGGTTAGGAGGTCAGCACCCACCTTACATATGGTCAGGAGAGACAGTGGAGTATACAGATGCATATACTTACCTTGGTGTGGTTTTTAGTGGCCCACTATTTTCCTTGAGGAGAGCAGCGGAGACCAGATTGACCAGAGCTTATGCAGCATTGGGGAGACTAGAGATGATGTGTTCGCAGGTTCAGTTTCAGGAACCTCGAAAAAAGCTCTGGCTCTTTGACACTTTGGTCACTTCAGCCATGCTATATGGAGTGGAGATATAGGGACCCTCAGTGGATCACCACAGCCGAGCTGGTAGCACTGATGGATGGAGATGTATGGAGAGGCCCTTGGTTTCTATGATTTCCCGGATGATTAGGGCCAAGGCCTCCGTACCACATGATATTATCTGTGCAGAGATGGCTGCCCCCCCATTGGTAGTAGAGGCACTCACTCGATCAATCTTCTTTATACATAGCACTTGGGCTCTCCCTAGAGACAGATATGCTCGCTTAGCCCTAGAGTCTTCACGACAGTTGGCATCACAGGAAGACGGATCATGTTGGTATGCACAGATGACAGCTTGGTTCCAACTGCATGGCTTTAGTATGGACACGCTACCTCCATTTCAGTACTCCCTCGATGCACCCTCCCTCTCTCTCACACGGGCAGAGATTACCAGACTTATCAGGCAGGACTTGACTCAACTGGACACTAGGAGGACATGGATACAGCCGACACAGTTATTTTAGCTTTTCTTACACAGACATTGTATCAGATCCACCAATTGTTGTAACCTTTTTGGTCTCATAGGTCATTTTGGCCTTTTGAAGACGTTAATATATCATTTCATTTCTCTCTCTCTCTCTCTCTCTCTCTCTCTCTCTCTCTCTCTCTCACACACACACACACACACACCCCTACACTCTCTCCCTCTCATCGTACATGTGTTTAATCGTGCCATTTGTGAGGGTTTCCTGGCAAGTTGGGAAGAGCATATCATTGTACCACTCTTTAAGGGACCCCATGGTACCAGGCAACTACAGGACGATCATGATTGGTCATTACTTGGCCAAACTATATGGCTCTATATTGGAGTCGGAGCTAAGCCGCTGGGCAGAGAGGCATGGTCATTGAGCACATGGACAGGCCGGCTTCAAGAGAGGATTTACTACCTTAGATCACATACTAACACTTCGGACACTTATTGAAGAGGGCAAGGCACAGAAGAGAAGGATATACTGTTGCTTTGTGGACTTCCGCAAAGCCTTCGATACCGTACCACATACTAGGCTTATACACAGATTGCATGACATTGAGGTACCCGAGGATATGCAGTGGGGGATATATGCTTTGTATGAGTCTGTGAGACAGGCAGAGTCCGAGCTCCAGGCGGACTATCCGATATGGTGACCAGCACGATAGGGGTGAAGCAGGGATGCCCGCTATCGCCCCCCCTCTTTGGACTGTACATTGATGCGGTCTCTGATTATGTAGACAGATTGGGAGGCCCAGGGGCATGCCTGGCAGGGGTGTTGATACCCATCTTGTTATATGCTGATGATATTGTTCTAATCTCAGACTCCCCGGAGGGATTACAGAGACACCTCGATGCATTAGAGGCTTTCTGTGAGGATAGAGATCTAACAGTGAACCTTGGGAAAACCAAGGTTATGGTGTTTAACACCACACAGGCATGGGTGACGAGATTAGAGCCTCAGTTCACTTTCCGAGGGGAGCCGGCTAAGTACGTCAGGTCATGTGTCTACTTGGGAGTTACTTTCACAGGACTGCGTTTCTCCTTGAAGGAGGCAGCAGCAGCTAGATTAGCTCGGGGGCATGCAGCCTTGGGGGCACTTAAGAGACATTGTGCACACATACAGTTTCAGGAGCCACGCACCAAATTGTGGCTATTTGATACGCTTGTCACACCGACCCTCCTGTACGGAGCTCCAATTTGGGGGCCCAGCATACATCACAGATCTCAGAAAGGGACGGATGAGGGATGGAGGCAAATGGAGAGACCACTAATTATGATGATTGCCCGCATGATTCGGAGCAAATCATCAGTACCACATGAGATTGTTCGGGCTGAGCTAGGTGCCGCACCAATAGTGACCGAGGCCCTATTCCAGGCAGTTACCTTTTTACAGCGGCTATGGGAGCTCCCTCAACAGAGGTACTCTCGATTGGCATTGACCTCATCCATACAATTGGCAGAGGATGGAGATACTCATTGCTGGTACGCTCAGATGAGATCATGGTTTGACCTACATGGTTTGCGGATGGAGGCACTACCACCCTTCACTACAGTCTGGATTGTCCATTTTTGGATCTCACCCGCTTAGAGCAAAACCGCGTGATCAGGATGGATATCATCAGAGTGGACACAGAGAGGACATGGACTAGCCCCCTTGAGCCCTTAGGCACGAAAATGGCTCATTACAAGAGCCGTTTTCTACACCTCTCACCAGATGATTTTATCACCTGCCCGGCGTACATGGATGTACACCTATCACATGGGATACGTAGTGCCATTGGACAGATCCGGACCTCATCACACGAGCTGTGGATTGAGACAGGGTGATATGTGCATCAGATCTTGGATGACCGCATTTGTCAGCTATGCTACCAGGAGGCAAAGACAGAGGAGCACTACATTTGCCGATGTACAGTCTATTATGAGATCCGAGGGAGATATCACTGTCTCTTCCGAAAGGGTTTTGGGCCGTTACGCAGGGTCATGGAGTTTGAGGAACAGAGATGCCTGGGATTGTTCCTACTTGAGCTCAAGAGACACAGAGAAACCCTCTTGGCAGACAAGAGACCAAGCCATGATGTACCTAGACAAAGGACCCTGACAGATTTCTTCGGCACCAGCACCAGCAACCCAGCCCACACACCTCCTGATACCTTCTCCATTGGGCCATCAGGGCACCGACCACGCTCTAGGGAATCACCACTGATAGAGCAGTCATCTTATGTTGTGCTCGTCGGCCACGCCCACCAGGATCCCGACCACGGTATCCTCACCATCCCCAAATCAGAGCCATTATTGCTCGGCATCGCAGGCGCCTACCTCGCTTCTACGACCTCTCCATTCTAGACAGCCCCATGGCGGAGATACTTGATCTAAGGAGAGGGCAACACTTCAACTGATCAGCATACATGGATCTACCTGATATACATTTTCCAGTATTTTCTACTCAGTATCATCTCGGAGTCTTACAATTCTGTTTTTATAACTGTAAGACAATCAGTTTATTGTACTTTTTAGTCTCATTTAGTTGTTCTCTTTGATGAGACACCAACTTCAGATGTACTCTCAGTTTTGGTCTCATAGGCCATTATGGCCTCTTAGAGACGTTAATATATCATTTCATTTCTCTCTCTCTCTCTCTCTCTCTCTCTCTCTCTCTCTCTCTCTCACACACACACACACACACATCATCTGTGGCACCTAGGACTCAGGCTCATCTCGAGCAAGAGTGCATGAAGGAGTTCAACCAAAGTGATTATTGGTGGGAGCAAGTTGACATTGTTAATAGCTACAATATGATGAAAGGTGGTTCAAAGAAACTCAAATGCCGATTTTGCGGCTTGGAGAGAGGCGGATGTGTGGATCGGGTAAAGGCACGTTTGCTTGGCTTGGACGGATTTGGCATCAGCAAATGTTCCAAGATCTCAACTGAAAATAAAACTAGAATGGAACAAGAAGTAGCAATTCTCCCCCCTCCACCAAATACCCGATGCAAGCAACCAACAAGTGCCACTTCAACTTGCTCCACGAATCCTATAAGTGCAACCTTTGGGCAAGCACCCTTTACTTCTACTCATGTTGGTGGTGGTTCATCACGTGCAAGTGGAAGGCCAAGCGTCGAGCGAAGTACGCTTCACACAACATGGCATCAACAAAGGAAGGCCCAGGTTGATAGTGCTGTTGCACGCTTCTTCTATTCTTGTGGCATCCCTTTCAATGTCACCCATTCTCCATACTTCAAGGAAATGGTGGCTGAAATTTCTGCTCTTGGACCCTCCTACACTCCTCCAGCTTATGATGCTTTGAGAGAGAAACTGTTAGAGAATGAGGTTACTTCCATCAATGAAGCCCTCACACCCGTGAAGCAACAATGAAGCTCTTATGGAGTTACTTTGATGGGCGATGGCTGGAGCGACGTACGGAGCCATACACTGGAGGGTGTCCTTGCTTGGCAAGACGGAGATGTGCCATACATTGGCAAGATCTATGAGGCTATGGATAGAATGGTGGAAAACATTCGGAAAATAGAGACAATTCCGGATAGGTTGCAGGAGGTGGAGGATCTCGCAATGAGTAGATGGAATCAATATGGTTCACCGCTACATGCTGCAGCCAACATTCTTGACCCTGAATTTCAACACAAGTGGAGACAGCAACAAGAAGATAGCGAGGTAGTGCGTGCTTGGAGCACCACTTTGCAAAGGATGGTCACTACTACTGAAGGGCGACGCAAGGTGAGGGACTAGCTGTCTAACTACCGCAAAAAAGAGGGAATTTTCAAATGCGGGGATGCCCAACATGATAGGTAAAGTTAATAACCAATCTATTTCAACTTTGAGCTTTATTATCTTACGAACACTGTGACTTGAACATATTTAGATTTTAAAGCTTAAACTTTTTATTGTAGATTTCATGTTAGTGCTGTCACCTGGTGGTTGGATTATGGTGCTGAGATTCCAAAGCTGCAAAATATTGCTGTTTGAATTTTGAGCCAAGTGTGTTCTTCATCTGCTTGAAAGCGCTTGTGGAGTACATTTGGTCACGATGATGAAGAAGCTGACGATGAAGAACATGAGACAGATGAGCATGTGGAAGAGGATATGGGTGACCAGTCTCATGATGGAGAGGAGATTTTCCCTTAGTCTCATGTTATTGTAGCTTTTCAGCTTCATTGTTGTTTCCTACTTCATTGTTTTAGTCTATTTGAATTTTGAAATTAAACTCTCCATGACTTCTTCTAGCATGTCTTAAAACTTAGCACAATTTATGTTTCAACTTTCAACTTGGTCCACATTTCTATATTTGTCTTAAGTCTACAAGAGTGTCCTGACTCCTAAGTGTCGGGTGCCCTATAACCTCAAGAGTAACACCCTTTTGCTGACGTGGCGTTTCCCCATTTCAGCCCTCTCAAAATTTACTGTTTCCGTTTCCGTTTCCCCCAACTATACTGGAGCGACTCCAGAACCTGACCGGACATCCGTTTGATTGAATGGATAAGCGGGTGATACTCCCTTCTCCCTCTGGTGCCGGCATACCACTATCTTCATTGCGAGGGATGGAGCCCCGAGTATGCCCACTGCTGCAGAGCTAGAGTATAAGCTCTCTTTAGAAAATACCGTTTTTAAGGATGCTCCGCGGGGAGGAAAACGCCAAGCGTTGGATGCGTCGAGACTCGCATTCGGTCACGCACAGACCGTGCTAAGAGAGGGGGCCTTATCCAAGAGATTCAGAGAGCCTATGTCTGGTGCTCAGTTGATATTCTTCTCCTCTAAGAGACCCATTTGTCACCAAGACGTACTACGTGGAGATGCAGGAAGATCTTGTCGGGCAGGAGCCACACTTTTTGGTTGTCTGCTTTCGGTCCAGATGGGAACCAGGGGGATGTTTGCATCTCGGCCAATGTGGGGAGGACCGGGTGGGCCGCCTCAATATTTATGCCCCCATTAGGGCTTCAGGGCGGACGGATTTCTGGATTCAGGTGCGGCAGGAGCTCCCTCAGGCAGATTTTTAGGGGACTTCAACATGCTAGAGGACCCTGTGGACAGACATGGAGGAGGGTTGAACACTATCTCAGGGATGGAGTACTCCGACAGGGAGGAGTACTCCACTTGGGAGGAGTTGATTCTCACTATTAGAGGACAGGATCCCTGGCACCTACCAGAGTTTGGGTGCCCCCATGGGAACCTCCATTTTTCCAGGTCAGATAGGAGCATGCATGGACTGAACCTGTCGCGCATTGACAGATTTTATGTGGATGAGTGGGCATGCAGCAGAGGAGGTATGATAGGCATCATTGCAGGCACCACGTTATCTAACCACACCCCGGTCCTCCTCCACCTTGAGGACCCTTGGTAGCCTTCTGAGAGATAGCAAAGTGCCTGCATCCCCGAGAGTTTTGTTCAGGCCATCGGGATTGTCACGCAGATAGAACAGATATGGGGCACTCTCACCTTCAGTTGCGGCGGACCTAGATGTGGGGCTTAGAGAGGTTGGATCACTCTTAGAGAGAGCAGCCCAAGACAGACTCATTGCTTTCCAAGAGCAAGAGAGGGACCTGCACTGGAGCCTCGCCTCCCTCCAGAGACTGCAGGAGCAGATCCCAGATAGCCCATGGCTGGAGACACAGATGGAGACAGCCCACACTTAGATACACTTGATACCATGCCCGTGCATCTTTCAAGACCCAGGCCACAAGCACCCACCACCGCTGAGACAAGGTCCGTTAGGCTGAGTCGTCCAAATGACACCATAAAGTCAGATCCCCCTCAGGTGAGGGCCATTGCCACATATTTCTCTAGAGAGCTCCTCTTGGCCACTCCCCTCACTCCCCAGAGAGAGAGAGAGAGGTGGTCTCCCTTGGAAGTTGGACTGCAGAGATTTGTGAGCTCTCCCTTCCTTCGTCACTGGGACCTCACAGAGGACGACTTCTGGACCGCCTTCTTCAATGGGATCATGATACTTGCCTCATGCTGGAGGGGCTAATTCGCCTGATTCCCAAGGAGGGTGGTGTGATCGTTTGGATATAAGACAGTGGTGCCCCATCACCCTCCTTGGCAGCACCTACAAAATCCTCACCAAAGCCATCAGCCGCCTCCTGCAGTCTCACCTCCCAAATCTTGTTCATGGCACTCAGAAAGGCTTCATCCAAGATAGGAGCATTTTGGATAACTTCGCTTTTTGGGAGCAGGCGCCACGGCCCGCTTTTGCGAGAAGTATTTGGCAGTGTTGCTCCACAACTTTGAGAAAGCCTATGAGACAGACGTCCTGTGGGGGCTAAGGTTACCTAGAGGGTTATTAATCAGCCCCATCATCGTGGTGGATTGGGAATCATTGATCCAGCTATTAAGAGCGGAGCCCTCTTGGACAAGTTGGTCGTTTGGGGCCTTCAGCTAGGGGGTGAGCCCTGGAAGGCATTCCTCCTCGCTCAGATCTTGGCTCGTACGTGGACTCTCAGGCTCCAGAGGACCCTGAACCCCAGTGTGCGGTGGATATTCGTGGAGGGCCGAGCCCACGGCCTCAGTTACTCCTTGGAGGACCACTTCGCCACCAATTTGACCAGAGCTTGGGGCCACCTCAAGCCAACTATCACCCAATTATCCCTGTTCTCTGATGAGAAGAGACTCCGCCAACACTTGATTTGGAATGCCCTCTTCAAGATGCCCCATGGTCACCCCTGCTGGGCACTCCTTGTGTGGGGGCCCCTAAGCACTCGTCCCGCTCAGTCATTGGGAGAGTGGACTAGCTTCAGGAGGCTGCCCAGAGACACAAGACAAACTTCTCATAGAGATCCGGGGCCGTAATTAGAACTCCTCTATATTGGCTATATTCCAAAAGCCTCAATTGGTGGTTTCTTGACACCATCATATTTAATGCTTACATAATACATATCCACCTTATATATGTACCAGACGCATAGGCTTCCGGCGTTTGTAGCTGTGCACAATAATGTATGTGACCAACATAATTTCCAACTAGTCTTGCTGGCTAACCTGGTGTGATTGGCCACATTTTCCGATAAAGTTCCTTCTCTTGCCATGGGCATTAGCTCTGTCCACTCTGGCGTCTACGTTCTGATGGGATAGGTCACAACGGCCGAATCATGGGCACTGGTAATTTTTCATGCTCATAATCAAATCTCTGCTGCAGAGAAAGCATTCGTTTGACAATCAAATGGTCCATCAGCTATGCATATGGTATGTTAAATTTCAAGGATTCTTTTGCAAGTTATAAAAGCTTAAGTTAAAGCCTAACTTTTTCTTTTGCCTAACATCAAAGGCTAACTTTTTCTTTTGTAGGACAAAGCCTAACATCAAAGGCTATAAGCTTGACAGACTTTCTTTTGCTGCCGAGTTTGCTACCATTGGTTTCTGGCCTCCTGCGGGTCTAAACAGTAAAGGAAATTTTAATTTTGCTTCGAAACCTAACTGAACAAATATTCCAACGTTTGTAGCTGTGCACAATAATGTTATGTGACCAACATAATTTCCAACTAGTCTTGCTGGCTAACCTAGTGTGATTGGCCACATTTTCCGATAAAGTTCCTTCTCCTGCCATGGGCATTAGCTCTGTCCACTCTGGCGTCTACGTTCTGATGGGATATGGCATTCATGGCTGTTTCTTTGGATTATCTGTATAAGCCTTTGGATATATCCTTGTAACTGGATTAAAGAGCAATCTACATGAGAGCCTTACACGTCAATTTTGTCTTTATAAATGGATCATCGATTCTAATCATCTCTTCATAATTTGCCAGTGGCAAAGCTTGCATTACCTCTTGTGTAGGATCCTCCCTACTGAGTAGCTTGCTCTTGCCACATTTGATTGGGATCTGAGTTTGCTCTGGGGCCAGTGACTCTTCAGGGTCTAAAGATTAGTTGGAAAATACTTTTGTGGAGGAGGATAAGAAATGTTAGTGTGATGTTTGTTAGTGACAACACCAGCACGTATTACCGGCAGCAGGTGATCGAGGTTGGTGCTAGGGTTGTCCTTTGTAAGGCTCATGTCACCACATTCTAGTTTCTCATTCTAGATCAATGTTTCAGTTAATCCAACTCCAACATTTATATTCAGAAGGAATTGGATTGGTAAACAAGTTATCTTATGGGGATTCTCTGATTTTATACATACTTGAAACAATCCATGGGTTTTGGATGTCATAGCACTAATCTACTGCTAGAGTTCTAGCCTACTCAAGGTAAGGGCCAAGGAGCTTATGTGGATGCTACGATGACATATCTCCTACTGAGGTTCATGAGGAACATGAATCTAATTAAAGGGGGAGATAATGTTACATTCTAAACTAGGCTGACAAGGGGTTGATTATCTAAGGTTGAGGGAATGAGCAAATCCACAATCAACAAGGTTGAAATTAGGGTTGAAAGCTAACACATGACTATGCTTGGGCTTAGCCGGGGTTAGGGCCTCATAGGACCCGCCTAGGAAGCTAGGGCTGATAGGACCCGTCCGCAAGGCTAGGGCTAGAGCCGAGCAAGGATGAGGTTTGGATGGGCCATGGGCCATGTTAAATGATTTGATCACTAGAATCTCTAAGATAAACTTGAGATGGAACTAAGGAATTGACGGTCTGAGACCAATTTATGAGAGTTCATGGATTTTACTTTTGCCTGTGTAAGAAATAGAGATGGTGGGCATACTCTCATACTTGCTTATGGGTGGTAAATGAAAGGTCACTCACAAATATCAATGACCTTTGCAGTTCTCTCCATTGGCTGTGCCAGACTCAAAGTTGTTGGGGCGAGAGACTCATGCTGAGATTTTACACTCTGATTTAAGTTGCACATGTGAAAAATTATGTCCTTTTGATGATTCAGTTTCTTGCAAATTCTAAATTCTAAATGTTGGTGTTTCTTTGTGCTTTCAAATGTGCATAAAACTATGCCCCTTTTTGTGTGCTAACGTGGTTTCGAAGTATCACTTGCAAGTTGAGAAGGAAGTGAAATACCTGGCTTACCTAGTTCCAGGTATCATTTGTTGTGAGAGGTGGTGCCATGCCTGACATAAATTGAAGGTACCACTCAGTGCTGGGTTGGGATAGGCTCACCCTTCAAGGGGTAAGGTGGGGCACCTTTTGTAGTGTCAAAAAGAGGTTTAGTGTTCACGCATTGGGTATAGGCATATGCCAATACCTAAATAAATCACATTTCCTGGAAGAGCAGGGCAGTAAAAGCGCAAGGAGGGGAGGGTGGCTACAGCCTAGGCTAGTGAGGTGTTTCAGGAGTTGCATGCTGGGGCACAAGGAAACACCAACATTTAAGATTTTACTTAAAAGAGTTAATCTTGCTTCATTTGAAAGCACTTAAAGAATTTACTTCGTCTTGCAAGGCTAATTTGTTAATATATCCAGGTGATAAGAACTTCATGAGCTTTAGGCAAAAGCTGCATGCTTACCCATATGCACGAAAAAGAGCTAAAGCCTCAAAGGACATAAAGAAACAAAACATATGTTTTTTTTAACACATGTAAACCAATGCTGCTTTCAAAGCAAGGATCGTGTCTTACCAGGCTACATTTCAAAGCTCAAATTCATGTCCAAACAAGGGCATCCTTTATTCCACACCCACACAACAAAAGAAAAGGTAGGCTCACCTCTAAGAAGTTGTCTTGACGGAGATAGCTGCAAGTCACAGCTTTTCCAAGCAGGCATGCTTTTGTCCCAACAGCACGTTTTACGAACCAGTAACCCTAAAAAAAACAAGTGACAATATTTTTCATGTCAAAGCTTTAGACTGACACACAGCAAACATCACTGACACCAATGCATTTGATGCATGCTATACTTCTATACACATGTTACTTTATCAAAGGGGAAAGATTTCCCCAATCAAGACCCCACTTCTGTAGCTGCCCAACACCATGTCCTCAAACCCGATTCCCTTCATTGCTACTTGCCTTCTGAAGCCTGCTGCTGCCTGCCACCCTGCCTATGTGTCTGCCCCCGTCCTTGCTGCTACCCTTAACTTCCTTGCCTATCACTTCTGATGCAGCTGGCCAAAATTTCCACAGCCACTCACTGTTCCCTGTTGCACCTACTGCTGCCCTACCACTTCTTGGATCCCGCAACTTAACTCCTCCTATGCCTATTTTCTTCTCCTCACACCTCCACAGTTCCTTTTAATTTTATTCTTTTCTTGTTGTGTGTTTTTTTTCCCTTGTTAGGTCCAAGTCACAGAAAGGTATTTGTACTGCTTTCTGCCCTGAAGACAGCCAGCTAATGGTTGCATGCCTTCAATGAGTAGCCTTTCCGGCAGCAAATTTATGTTGCAGCCCAAAGGGTGTGTTTACAAGGGAAACTAGCCCCACAAAGCTGAGATGGTGTACAATTATTTTAAGACACATCACCTTTTGTGTAGTTTTCAGCAGGTTAAGCGCAGCAGCCATGCTGGCAGTTTGAACCCCATGACTTTTCCAGATCACCAAATAAGGCAATCCTGCTCTTCCTTTTGCAAAAGATTTCTAGATTTCACAAGGTGTACTTGGAAGGTCAGATGCGATTGAGGGAAACCCAACAAAATCCATTCTCAGAGCCCTTGGAACAAGATCCAGTAGAATTCACATAATGTAGAACCAATTCTCACTGATAGCCCTTCTATCCATGCTATACAAGACCTTGCAGTATAAACAATAGATTACCTCCACAATGCGAGGTATGAGCTTGAAGCGTGAGTCTCGATAGGCATCATTGCCATTCACAAACTGGTCTAACAGAGAGCCTTTACGGATTGGTTTTTCAGCTCCAAAATAGAAAATCAAGCTGTAATTTGGTTTTGCTGGCACCTAACAGTAAAAAGAAAAGAGAGTGAGGTATAAATTTCAAAGGCATGTAATCCTGCCTAGACAATCTACGAAAGAAAAATGGTTGTGTAGGCAAGAAAAACAAATCATTCTGATAATCTATTTGCAATCCCATCATGCCTTAACAATGATAGTAAATGGTGATGCTAAGAGAAGCCAGTTACAACAACTAGTATTTCCCCCTAGAAGCAAAGATAAAACCTAATATCAGTCTATTTTCTGCAAAATACAAAGCTTGTCGAATTTCGAATTGGAATCAAGTTGGCCTTTCATCACCCAACCAACATAATGGCCTATGATTCAGTTGCTCCATTATCACCTCCACCACCCAGGAGAATGTAGAAGGGTCAAGTGCCCATTGTTATGGGTTTGCTATCTTGGTTGTCATTTGGTCCATTCAAAAGTGAAACGGGAGGAGAGATGAAGAGGTGTGTGTGAGTTATGCTATATGCCAAGGTATTGTATTTGTCCATTAGTGCCATGAAAATGTAAAAAAAGGGGAGTTCCAATGTCATTTGAGGCAATGAATTGGCCCCCTCACAGTTGGCCACCTCCCACACCGTTCACCCTCCCTCCTCCTTATCGGCCTTTTTTAAACTTATCATTGCCCCTTGCACTTTGCTCTCCATAAGTAAGCTAGACTGAGGCATTAATCTGATTTTGAGGCTCAATAATGGATCCTTGTGAACTAGGTGCTCTTTGTAATGGTTCTTAGTCCTTGTGAACAAGGTAGGTACTAGTTGTAATGGTTAGCTAATAGCAAGCTATGTGGTGCGGCCACTGAAAAGTGCTTCTTTTACATTTTATTGATTATTATACTCGTGTGCTCACTTTCCTCACTCATCAAAAGTCTATGGACCAACACAACAAGATGCCGCTCACCATTCTAGCCAAGCTGCTTACATGCCAACCAACAAATTGGACCGAGGCCTTTACCAGTGAACTCCAAGGCTCGTGCAAGAATCTGGTGGGCAAGGTACAATGTGTCCACATGTTCACAAAAGTCCTTTGTCATGCCATCGGCAAAGAACTCCTGTACTTCATCCAGTCTTAAAGCATCTTATGAAGCAGCATCTCTTCCACAACCCCAACCTCATCTTGCCCTGAAGAGCAAAAGCTGGAGCCCATCCGTCTCCTCACCCATGGCACCCATGAAGGATACTTCCACCATACACAAGCCTCTTGCCCAAGTGCAACCGCAGCAGCTGCCTCAAGAAGCCACAATCCCCATTCCCCAATACACTCAGGAAGAAGATCCTATCGCCCTTTGTTGTTCATCCCTTCAAATAGGTTATTGCTAACATTGGACCTTGTTTGGTTATTCCCTTCTTTTGTTTCTATCCTTAAGGATTTATTTACCATGCTCATATTCCTAACAATTCACCATACCATGTTTCTCTTTCTAGGGCCATAGTTTTTCATCCGGTACGAAACCTGTTTCTGGAAGTTTTTATTTATGGATAGAAAATTAGGGCCCGAAAATTGCAGATTTGGCACGTTCCACACCTTGCCTGCATGCTCCCATTCATCTGTGAACGCTTCCGTACATCTGTGCACATTTCCGTATAGCTGCACATGCTCCATTACAGTTGCCCTTGATTAATTTCTAAATTATAGGGCTGATTTTGGGGAATTGATTCCCGATTTTTTTAATGTCTTTTTTTAACCCCACAACATTGTTTTTTAGTAGAAGCTACCTGCCCAATTAATTTCAGCCACAATGTGCTGTAAAGTGCAAATTCTTCCTGTTGTGCAGAATCTTGCAAGTCCCCAATGTGCGTTGCAACTTGCAAATTGCATGTTCTTGAATTTTCTGCCTGCACCATGCCTCCTGCACAAATCGATGCGACTTTTGAGTGGAAGTATGGGAGCTCTGAGACTCGAGAGTTATGGGGTTGAGGCAATAATGCCCTGGAAATTCATGATACCCAGCTTAAGGGTACCAGTGACTGGCTGAGAGACCCTCTAGCTAGGGTATCTGGATTCCCGTTGTTTTCCAGGCCTCAAGAAGGAGTACCTCACATGTCTCCTTGTCATTGGGAGAACGAAAGAGCAAATGTTGGAATTCCCAACGACAGCTACCTCGATGTTGGTGCGGGTGGTTGGGATTCCTTCACTCTGCATCAGCATTTCCTCTCGGGAGACAATACCACACATCATCTCTCTTTGATGCCTCAAAGAAGGGGGGGGGGTGGGGGGGGGGGGGGGGGGGGGGGGACTCGGGCCTTCCTGGCCTTATTTCCTTGGCCGCTAGATGGGCCCTCTCACCAGAGCTTACCCTCATCACCAGTCTAGGAGAACTCCGCATGCCAGTCTAGGCGAGCTTCGCAGTCCAGCCCCTTCCCCCTCGTAGAGTGGCGAGAGTAGGCTGAGCCCCGCGGCGCCACCTCCTCTCTCCTGTCAGCAGAATCTCAACACCCTACCCATGAGGACAACAATGGGTGTTGAACACATGGGTTTTATTTTAAATGGGAGGGAATGTCACGATTGTGACGTGTTTATATATCAGATTCTCTCTTCATTGCTGATTACTGTTGCAGATGCAAAGAGTTACCAGCAAAAGGGAACCCCTACCCTCGACTGGTTGCGACTCTTCGTCAAAGGATGTACCTCTTCATCGAATAGCCACATCTCTTCGACGAATGGTTGTATCCCTTAGTGAATGGTTGTGCCTCTACATCGACTGGACACATCCCTTAGCCTAAAAGTTGTACCCTTTCGTCTAAGGTCATGTCCTTTCATCAAAGGACATGCCTCTTCAAATGTGTCTCTTCATCTCCTATATAAGAGACCTATTGTACTCAGTTTAATAACAACAAGTCAATTCAATCTTGTCTCAAGTGTTCTCCTGAAGGTTCTTGTTCTAAGTTAATTACTTTAGTAATTAGTACACAATATGCAGGATTAACAACATAATCCTCACAATGGGGGTAGGTGACAGACGACAGGGCAAAGGCAGCGCTGGCACCCAGCCAAAGCAACACGCCGTTGTGAGGCAAATCAGCTAGAAGGGACCCAGGCAAAAAAGGTCGTGTTAGAGTACCGTTTCGAGCATTTACCTCAGAATCAGCCGTCTGGAGTGGAGGCCTCACGCACACCCTAGAGAGTCTCAACATCAGGTCCAGCCTGGAGACCAGTCCCATGAAGTGTTTCGATGCCGGTCTTCCTGATTTTTCGGAAACACACTCCCCAACACCCCCCCCCCGGGGCCCCTGTGGCCGCCCGCCCACTCCCCCCGGTGCACCCCTCCTTTGATCTCCCCCCCTCCCCCTCCCCTTCCCCTTAGCCTCCCGCCCATCCTCCCCTCCAGAGCCACCTCCTCACCCCTCCCCAGCCCCCCGTGGCCTCTCCTAAGCACTCCCACCAACCACCAGCAACCCCTGACCCTAGGAGGAGCCGCCAAGCGGGTTCCATCCACACGTGGATTCATCACTTCTTGGAGCCAGTTTGCTTCTTCAGATGCCTCCCAGTGGATGCCACTGCATTTGCAGACACTTTGTCTCCTCTCCCAGTCTCTGTCATCTTTTACAGATCTAGACCGGCCACTCTGGAAACCGGAGCAGTAATCTTCTCCTTCCCTCCGAGTGTAGCGGTTTCCGTGGCCTAATCCTCCAAGCTTCATGCGGGCCAAGGGCCAAAAGTGAGACAATGTTTGTGAGGCACAGGTCTCCCAGCAGGTAAGAGAGCTTATCAATTGTCCATGAATAGTGGAGGAGACAGACTATGGACTCCACTCACTCTCTGCTGGGATAGCAAGCTCGTAAGCTTCAGTTTGGAGGTGATCCTCTTCATCTACCCTCATGTGTCAATGGCGGTCCCCCTCTCCCCCTCCTACAAATACCTCTATTGTGATGACTAGAGCCCAGTGTATGCATACAGCTGAGCCAGAGTGAAATGGGCCCACATGGAGCATAGGATACGGGAATACCTTGGACGTCTGCGCACCAGGACAAACTATGACAACTCGCCATCCAAACCCTCTCCCAAGTCTCACAGGGTGGAGGGCAGGTCAGACAGATCTCACCCCACTAGACCCCTTTCATGCAGATGGTCTCCTGGAACATTCACGGATTGGGGGGCCTGCAGTGCCTCTCTCGATGGGAAGTCCTCGTGAGGAATTGCCAAGAGCCCTAGTGGAAGGCCTATTGACGTTCTCTTTCTTCAGGAGCATCACTTGTTAGCTGGTCATACTTGCGAATGCGGGGAGATTTAACAGGGCAGGAGTCACACCTTTTTGTCACCCGAATCTGGGATCCAAGGTGGAGTATGCATCTCAGGTAGCGAGCAGCTTCTTCCGGCGGTAGTGGACTCTCACACCATAGTTTCAAGGAGGGCACAATGGGTGATTCTCAGACTTGAAGACCAGGTGGACCTCCTCAACAACTACGCCCCGAACTAAATGGCAGGTTGAGCAGACTTCTGGAGCATGATTCAGCAGGGCCACCCTCAGGCTTTTCTCTGGTGTATGGGGGGAGACTTTAATATGCTTGAGACCACACAGGAAAGACTACACTATAGCGAGGATACCGTCTCAGGTGCTGAGCTTACGGCTCCATCAGGGGGCACGACCCCTGACATCTCCCGTAGTTTGGCCGTAGTCAGGGGAGTCAGATTCTCAAGATCTGATAGGCGGGCGCAGACCCCAACCCCTCCAAGCTTTCGACGTTGATGAGTGGGCCTATTGACGAGGCAGTTTGGTGGGTATTTTACCTGGCACTACCTTGTCAGACCATTTGCTCGTCATCCTCTCTCTAGAGGACCCCTGGACACAGGATAGTCAGCAGAGTCTCCGCAAACCTGAGAGCTTGATACAGGACCCGGAGATTTGCAGGAGGATTGAGAAGCTATGGAAGAGCTTGACCTTTCATGAGGGCACAGCAGTGCCGAGAGGCTTTTCTGTGGATTTGGAACAGCAGTCCTTTCCTCAGGGTCAAAGACAGCAAGCTTACTTAATACTACAGGCAACCAGTTTGATCCCCCACCACCCCCCCCCCCCCCAAAAGAAAAGAAAAAGAAAGGTATGAGAGGCTTTCTCCCACAGCGACCAGCCAGTGAGGAAGAGCCCTTCTCTGTCCCGAGCTATTTTTGGTCTCCCCTGTCACCTTACACGATACTCACCTTTTAGTTTTCAAAACTTCTTATAAAGGCTTGGCATTTCCTTTAAAGCTGTTCCTGCAACCTTTGCATGATACCTAACAAATCCTCAACAATCCTTATATATATGTATATATATATATATTTAAGTACGTAGTTGCACTGCATTCTTCATATGTGGCCACTTCAGCATTTCTGCCACCTTACTGGCATCCATCAGGATTTCAAGCTGGAAACTAATGTGCCAAATACTTCTCCTTTTCCGTACTTCTTAAATTTATTTATGAGCAATCAGTGTCCGAGGTCCATGAGAAGGGCTGCTTGGATCTACTACAAATCATGATGTAAGCAAAAAATACGACCACATACTCTCTCAATATGGCATCAAAACGCTCAAAATTGTCATGAGTATAGTGATTGTATTGTTCCCTTCAAAAGGAATTACTTTAAACTTAAATATCCATATAATATCATACATTGAGTACATCCTTAGGTCAGATGCACACCTGATGATACATTGACTTAAATTTAACTTTTAAGTGACAAAGACACAAAGGCAAGCTCGAGAATCATGACCCTAAATAGAGAAACATTGGCACCCATAGGCAGAATGGCATTGGATTCTGCTATGACCCCAAAAAAGACACAAGTAACTTAGCTTCAATAATGAGGCTATGCTAATGCTAATTATTAAAATTAATGCTTAGTTTAAAACACTATTTGAGGTTATAAGTTAATGACACCATGTTAAGTGACCTCAAGTTAAGGACACCTCTCTCAATATGATAAACACGTCAGTAGAAGACTAATTAAAGGCACTTCCAAAAGAGGGGCACACCCTCACACTTGTCCTGGTGGCATGGGTGCCGAGGAGTCATAGTTTGGTGTTGGTCTAGGGGTACTCCTAGACGGAGCTATGGCTGGGTGGTGAGCTAGCTAAATTCCCTCCTTGAGTGATCTTGGAATAATTTAGTTCTATTTGAAGGATTCGACAAGCTAAAACTGGTTGTTCAGGTAACCTGTATCTCTTTGTGTATGTTATGTGTTCATTAAAAGTTAATACAAAACTCAACTCAACAAGACCACCTCAAATTTCCATGTTATGAGTAACATCACTCACACCAAAAAAAAACAGGAAGAGTTGCTTTACCTGGAGATTTATGACAAGAATGAAGGGAAGTTGCTTTCCTGCGTCAGACTGCCATAGCATACCCTCAACCAAGTTAAAAGTCACAACAGGAACATCACATAAAAGGTAAAAGTAGTGCACAAACAATGTGCACAATCATCATTGTCCTCGGTCACAGAAACCCAATCTCCACCGCCCAATCATCTTCTATTCTTCCAAAGAAGATGCAGCAGATTGAGAATCAGCAGCCAAAGAATCCCTGCCTACAATGCTGACCAGTCAGAAATGATTCAGCAGCCTTGGAATCCTGTATGTTGGCTGTCTGCCACCTCCCAAGGACAATGACGAACAGGAATAGCTCCCAGTCAGCCATTCCCTTTCAGAAAATGGTGGCCTCCCGGAAGCCATTCCCTAATTCAGTGCAAAAGCTTTTCTAAGAAACAAAAGAACCAAGAAACCAAGAACACGCTCAACCTCTTCAGTCATAATGGCATCATAAAATTGACCTGGACAAGATAATTCTTATTTCTTGCAACAAAATCTATCCTGCTCTCAGATTGGAGCCAATCTACAGCAAGGAGCTTCAATAAAGGATCCCCACCAGAGACCTGCATTAGGTAGGGTCAAGTTCAAAGAGAATCACACACCATCAACTCCATTATGCAAAGCACAGACTACATGTCATGACATCCTCTCTCACGTCATCCACACACAAGAGTAGGTCCAGTTTCATGCATAAAAAACTTTCAGAGATAATCACTGTACAGAGTTTCTATAACTTTCCCAAATGTGAAAAACAGATGAGGCTATGATTAAGACTAAAAAGAACACACGCATGTACACACACGCACAAAGAGGGTTGCTAGTGAGGCGAATGCATATGCGTCCAAGAGTAAATGCAGGTTATGCGTATACGTCCACCTACGTGATTTTCTTCGTTAAAAAACTATATACCGGGTTTCTATTACTTCTCTTGAAGAAAATCACTAAAGAGGAGCGTGCAAGTGCGAGTGTGCACACACAAACACACAACAAGGGTAGTTTGACAAGAAAATTCACCGTTTTGGATAGAAACAATTATCACCTTAAGGTAGTCTCTTGAATACGTCTTTCCACGGACCATGAATTCTCGTCCACCAGGATCAATCCAGCAACTGGAATCCTTACTGCCAACAGCTAAAGGCAAAGAGCCTTTGAACTGACTTAAGTTTAACTCCACTGGATCAGAACCGTCAACAAGTTCTTTTGCCTGAGCTCTAGCTGCACAACATCAGAGAAGGGCAAGCATCATACAAAAATGAAAGGTCTTATGACCTCCGGTGCTCTTGCATTCCTGAGCTTTACTTTCTTCGGATGGTGCCACTTGTAACTTCTTCCTACAGATGAGTGTCTATGTCCTGTCTGTGGTCACGTTCTCTAGCTCTTAGATTCTCTTAGGTATCCAGCTCTTCGTGGCTCCCCAACAGTACCCCTGTGCTGTTAGAATAGTTTTAGGTACTCAGCAACTCTGGCTTTATTTTGTCGGTTCCCTTTCCCATTGTGGTGGTCGGTGTTGTTGACCATTCTAATTTTGAGTTGGGGATCTCTTCACTTTCTGTTTGGGTATCCAAACCTATTTATTCCCTTGATAATTAATTTTGTAGGCCTGATGGTGTGGAAACTTCTTGCAAACAGAAAATATCTATGGATTTGTGTGTTCCATAAGAAGAGAGAAAGGAGCAAGACAATTTAAAATAAAAACTATAATACCATGAAGAGTTAATCCCCTGATTCCCAAAGCAATGTTCCTGAATCGATGGCTGCTTAGCTGTTGCCAAAAAGAAAGCAGTTTCCATTAGAGTAGAGAAACACCTGAGGTAAGAAAAGAAGCAACTTTACTTTTAACCACAATGCAACCAAATCAATACTAACCGTTCAACACTACAGCTTGCCTAATAATTCATAGAGAATATCACATACAGGTGTAGCCCCAGATTGTTACAGAAAAACCGCACCATCAGCTACCATGCAGCATGTCTCATATCACAAATACTACATCATTGACTCACAACTTTAAGTATCCTATAAGGGCACTTTTGCAAACTGTGCATGTAAGGTCCCAACAGGCCTAGGGACATGGACTAACCCACAATAGGGTTAGGGCTTAGTTGGGGCATGGGGACTTAAAGGGTTCACATGTGAGCCACCAAAAAAAAACATTGAAACAGCAGCCACAAAAAAAAAAACACGAACTGTTTGGGTCGCGCGCCGCAGCCAGCTGTCTCCACTCTCTTCATGCGACAGTCGACCATCCACCCGTGCTAGTTGCTCGCTACTCCTCCCTTCTGAGTGCTCGTCCCGCCATCCACAGGTGCTAGTTGCTTTCTACTCTTCGCCTGCCAACATCTCATCGTTGTCACCCACTTGTTTTTCTTCACAAACCCTAACCATGTACATGGAATCTTGTATCAAGAATCTTGAAGATAAATATAACTTGGACATGTTGTCAGCCCTAGCACAGCAGGCTGCATGATTAGACACGAGTTCTTATTCAGGAGGAACCCATGAATGGACATGCTTCCATCCCTAAGTGGGGAAGTATGATTGGACATGCTTCGATCCCCGAGTGGGGAAGTATGATTGGCCATGGACATACTTCAATCCCTAAGTGGAGAAGTGTGATTAGACATGCTTCATAAAGCATGATGGACTATGCACTCTTACCTTTATAGGGGAGAGTATGGATGGATACAAAGTGTATTGAACGGATGGTATTCACCTTAGGCACATGACATTAAGTTGCTTGATGAACTTGCATGGAATGCTGTTTTGGAATGCGTGCGCCGTGAACACGTAGGCATTCATCCTTAAACATCAAATGTCTGCATGTTACTGGTTGTTGATCTAGCGGTTAAGCATTCTTTTAATTTCAACAAATTTTAAAGATATACTAACTTTTAGGATCGAAATCTGATTTAGGGGCTTTCCCTTCATCTTTTGGGGAAAACGAAGGTCGGCCCAAAAAAAAAAAACTGATGATATGGCGACGAATTTGCTGGCCCATGCCAGCTCAGTAACTTTCCCTTCAACTCAACATGCAGACTCATTTTAGAAGTTTAGTTATCAGCATCTCTTTCAATTTCTTGAAGGGGGAAAGTTACTTGTGAAGAACCATGACTTTCTATTTTAAAAAAGAAGATTAGACCATCTCATTCTATTTTGAGGAGATAACTATTAAGAAAGTTTCTCATGCACGCTCATTAATTCCATCTCTTTCCATTTTCAAAAGGGAAATGAACTTTTAGGAACCATCTCTTTCTACTTTCAAGAGGGAGATACACTTTTAGACTCTCTCTTTCTATTTTTGAAAAGGGGGAAATAACTTCACTATAAAAAGAGGCTAGCTAATTCTCATTATACACATGTGAGAGGAGAGGCAAGAACTTCATAATCATTTTGTGAGAAAGAGAAACAACACTTAGAGCTTGAGAGCAAGAAGGCAAGGAGGCAAAGCTACTCTATCAACTGTGGAGATTCTTTTGCAAAGAGAAGACCATCACTTCGTAGTGGAGGTGCTGCGCAATCGTATGCGAGAAAGTGTTTCGAAGCCCTTGAAGAAAAGCTAGCTGAATTCTTCTTCTTCGAAGGACTACACTCTTGTGTGCATCCAAAACACAAGAGAAGACAACTGGTTGGGTGACCCATTGGAAGGCCATTGGGGTGGCACACAGACGGGCGAGTTTCTCCAACTCTTGTGCTTGTATGGTAAGCCATCACGTACAAATTAGGAGATTCCAAATCATTTGTTTTCAATCTTGTTTGATGGTGATATAATGCTGAATTCAATCAAACAATACACTTTGTAAAAATTATGGAGGAATAATCTATATTCCTGTGAAGGGGCCTGGCCGTTCCGAGTCTATGTTGTGTAAGCTCTCTCTCTTCCATTCTTCTATCTATCTCTCAAGTGATTGATGACAATTTTGAGTGGTTTGCTGTAAAATTCAGCAGTGATTAAAGTTGGCCAAGTGTGTTTAGCAGTGAATATTTTGTTATGCAACTGTGGCGAGTTTCATTTATCTTCCTTACCTTGTTGATAATTGAAGACAATCCCTGGGAACAAGCCTTTTGCTACTAAGAAGATGTCTAACCACAGAGAGAGATCAAGATCACCGCCTCATTTCAGTGAGTCTGTAGTAGTTTCATCTTCAAGAAGAAGAGGTGGTGACATTGACAGAGCAACTAGGGGACATGATGAAGGGCCCCAATCCTCAAGGTCGATAAGCCATGGAGAAGGCACACAGTATACTTCTCATGCCAATGGTGAAGCGGCGCCCTGGTTTGCAAAATTGGTGGTAGATGCCCTACGCACGGACAGCTCAGGGATCTTTTATAGGCAAGCCAAGGAGGAGGGTACAGACAAGTACGTGCATGCATGTAAAGCAGGGTTGTGGAAACAAGTGCCTGCAAGTACAAATTGGTACCGTTGCTTCCTCCAGTGCAAATTCACCGGCTGAATTTGGTAAGCTCCGCATCCGTTCATCTCTCTCTCTTTCGACTGCTTGATATCTGTTGCAGATCTTGTATGTATGAGCTGAGATGTTGAATCATGTACTTGAGTTATGCCAGATGTATGCTCATGGCTGCCCTGCTTAGTGGTCTTGGCTGATCAGAGGGAGGCACAGTGTGTTATTTTGAGACACAGATCTGTGTGCATAGATCCTCTGTGCTAAGAGGGATTGTGGGCCGTCAGATTGGACATACAGGTGTAATCTCTTGGCTGATTTTTGTTGTACTCAGCCATTCATATTTTTGGAATTGAATAAAGAAATACCGCAAGGGGCGCCAAGCTTTTGGGGCCAACAGGTGTCGCCTTGTTTTCAGATTTGGGCACTCTAGCCCCAATCTTTTCTGTTTTCATATCTAGACTACAAGTGGACGGGTGACTGCTAGTCTACCGCACTCTGGTTTATATCAGAGGCCGGTTTCAAGGTTCCGTTGCCGGGACCAATCATTAACTTTCTGAAGGGGGTGAGCTCGTGGTTGCCTCGAAGAAAGCCATCGCTGAAAATTCAGCAAACATGTCTGATACAGAGGATGAGTACTTCTATCATGAAGAGGAAGAGCTATGCAAAAACCAAAAATATAAATTGTATAATCAGTCGAAACCAACACAAAAAAACTCAAAAAACAATATTCAAAGATAAGTGCCCAAAAAATCGTAATACAGAATGATGATACATAATTGATCGTCAATAATAACAGCCACCTGTATTCAATGTAATTGATTATGAAATATATTTTCTAAGTGACACATATATACCAATTCACACCAAAAGTTCGTTGTTCAACCTGTATTGGGACAAAGTACATTGGACAAGTCAGTACAATGCTTAGATATCTCCCATTGGGAGGATTCGCATGAGATCAAGACCTCATCAGGCCTAGTTCTGACAGTAGTTAGGCACTCGAACGGTGGTGTGAAACACCAATGCTTGGGCAAGGTGGGTAGATTGGCGAGTTGATGGTTGAGTTCAGCCTAAAGCTTAGGGGTGCTTCGGATGGAGTGCTGAGATTGCTAGCAACCCTTCCAATTGGTGTTTGTTCGTATCTGTGTATCGGAAGTTCGGACAGTGTTTGAGGGTTTTTATAAACTTAGGCTAACCTTTGGATGAAGGGCCTGTCTCAGATACAGCCCACACCCTCTTTTTCTCTCCATTCCAATCTCCAAGGACCCAAATGCTTTGATAGTCCCTAGATGCATTTTGCCAATGTCCAAGCACTTGCCCATGAGGATTATGTAAACACGGTACACAAAAACATGAACATACTTCAAGATGATTATGGCAGAAATACCACCTTTGAAGCCTATTATCAGCCACACTCCACAGTTTAGAGCATAGCTACCAGGTGTTTCAAAAAATGTGTTTCATAAATGTTTTTGAAATGTTTCATGAAAATTTGGGAGGTTTCAAAAACGTTTCATACAAGGGAAATAGGGGGAGAAAAGGAGGGGCTCGGGTTCCATATCTTTTTTTAAAAATGCCAGACAGGCTATTTATATGCATGGATGAACTTGGTAACTATCGTTCAGTGTAAAAAACATAGACTGTATCATACAATCTGTTAGGTTTCAAAAACATTTCAAAAAAGGAAAAGGTTGGGGGGAAGAGTGTTGTACATATATATATACACCTAGATGAATATAGGAACATGCCCAAATTTACCTTTTAGGAACATGCATGTTATATACTCATGGTAGTCAACCCACAAGACTATATAACTATCAACTCCATTATGCATAGTATGGACTAGATACTACAACATCCCCACTAACATCATCAGTGCCCGATAGTGGGTGTAGAACTCTGTATCAAAATATGCTCTCACACACGCACTCCACACACACACACACACACACATACTAGCATATATTCACACAAAGCCCTTCGTACTGAGTTTCGGTCAAACCTCCGGAGATGCAGGTTAGACTCAGCCATAATGAAGCCTAGCACTAAGGGAAGAAGCAAATAGAAAGAATTAGTACAGGAAATAAGCAGTTGATAGGGCAAATGCACCGCTGAAGATAGAAAGAATTAGCACAATATCAACTGGCCGCAAATGCCTAACAAATGCCAGATTTGGCATTTACATGCTTGGATAAACTTGTTGCCTATTCAGTGTTCTAGGTCAGCACAAGCAAAGCATGTTCTCTTCATGAGGGAGTGGGATCATGGGAACTTCTTCTCTTCCACTCCCACTAGGGTTTCTTGGAATCACCGCGCCCCTAACTGGCTTACACTCTGTAATGAGGATTTCGGCTTCTAGCCATGATTTTGTATTGATTTTTTCATACTTAATAGAAGTCTCTTTCTTGCCCAAAAATTTCCACAAAAAAAAAACGCATTGTAGCAGTGAGCATAACGTGCAGACAGGGGTCGCTATCAGAAAAGACATGTTTTGTAACCTTGGAAAAGAAACACTAGAAAAAACGCATATGAAACATGTGAAAATTTTCAAACGGGTATGCTTGGGAATGAAGCGTTTTTCAGCAACAGTGGTTTAGAGAGACACCTCGCCACATAAATTTTGGCAAAGCAGATCATACATCAAATCTCACTGGTTGCCAGACAAAGGAACGGCATAGGGCCAATAAGGGGCACTGGGGAATTCATGTCAAGGTAGTTTCCATACCTTCTTTGATTTTGGCTCCTCTTCATCACTGTCCTTGTCGTCATCTTCTTCTGGCACTTCAGCTGCTATTGCATCGTAAAACTCCTCGTGTGTAGCATCTGCAGCTTCAGTTGCTTCCACAAGTCTCCCTAACATTTCTGTGCTTTTTGTGATTGTTGTTGTGGGGATATCATCATCTGGAATAGGATTTGATGCAAAATAATCCCTCAAACCTGGTTCACATATCGACAACATAAGACACTGACAAATCAATAATGATTAGCCAACCCAAATCATAAAAATAGCCATCAATCATTCATATTAGAGTTTACTATTGGAAACAGGCAGCATGAAAATGCAGCTCCAACAAGGCTATTTGTTAATGGTGGCCGCCCTAGGTCTCTTCAATCCACTTCTATGTTTAGTAGGACCCCTTTGTCTGCATCTCCCAATGTTTCACTATGTCTCCATTATGCAAACCACCTAAAAAGGAAACCAATAACTTCTTGGTGCAGACGAGGAAGAGTTACCAGCTATTTGGCAAAGAATTACATAAGGTATAGTTTTGTCCAGCTTAGCATAGTACTTTCTCTTCCAGTGTCCCCACCCTGTAGATCGTATCTCCATAGTTTGAGTCACAAGTGATCTTGAGCTACCCGGTCTATTGAATGGAAGAGGCTTGATTTCCCAAAACGTAGCTGCAACATATTGTCATATAAAATTCATTATGCTCATAAATTAAACTAATTTTGGCCAAATGAAGTAACTAGCATGTTGACTAGGTTGAAGTGCCTTGCCAAAAATTTTGAGACATTAGCAAATATTGAAAAGAATAAAATTCTTTTTCTTAAATAAAAGGGACACCTACGGTTCAAGGTAATTCGCCGTAAGCCTGATTTCTTTGGAAAATCCTTGTGTGATGTTGATGACTGCAAAATTGCTGCACCATGTAAAAAAATTAACAACATTCCACTATTTTAGACAACCTCAAAATAATGTTCGTAAAGAGAATCATTCTTTCAAGTTTCAAAAAGTGGTCTCTTGTTTTTTGAAAAAATGAGCAACAGAAGAGAGGGTAAGTAAAAACTCCGTCCCACATGATATTGTATCCCCTCACTATATTCCCTCGCTTCTGGTCGCCCCCCTCTTCGCTCCACATTCTGTTCGCTTCGCTCCTGGTCGCCCCCCTATTCGCCCCATATTCTGTTCTGGTCGGCCCCCTGTTCGCTCCACATTCTGTTCACTTCGCTCCTGGTCGCCCCGCTGTTCGCCCCATATTCTGTTCGCTTCTGTCCGCTTTCCCAACCTGCCGTTGCTCAGGCCCCCAAGGCAGCAACATACCTATCTGCTACTACCCCCACTTGCAGCTGGCCATCTATGGGGGCCACCAGCTGAGGAGCAAAATCAGTACTAGAAGGGGAACATGGACAGCTCACCGGCAACAAGGACTAGAGGTGAGAAGGAGAGGAAATACAGCTCGATTTGGGCGAGCACACACAAGATCGGCGACACCCATACCAAAACATGCCTGACCACCATGAGAGAAGTATGCAAAATGCAGGATATGGACATTGAGCAGCTCGGGGAGAACAAGGATAGCGATTACCTTAGGCATGAGTTGCATGCCTCCATGCAGGAGGAGATGGATAGGTGGAAGGCAGACATGCAGGCATACATGGCAACTCAGCTAAGCAAGATGCAGGAGGAAATGGTCCAAATGTTGGACGCAAAAACCAACCACCATACCTCACTAATCACGGAGCTGGAGGCCCAAGTTGCCACCCTCAGAGTGGAAAATGAGACCTTGAGGGCACATACTCAATTCGAAGAAGGAGAGATTCAACTATCCCTCAATGATGAGCTGAATACACTTAGAGAGCAAATGAAGACCCTCCAGGAACAAGAGGAGAAGAAGGCAAACGAGGCAACCACATGGGCCGAGGTGATTAAGAAGACACAGAAACAAGTGGAAGAAGCGGGCAGCTGGATTAAGGTTGCCAAGAAGCAACGGAACCCACCATCATCCCCAAACATCATCAATGACACACTCGAAGAGGAGCAAAGAAGGAAGATTAGGGCATTGAATGTGAGAGTGGTGGGATGGAAGGAAGGAGCCTCGCCGAAAGAGGACGCCATAGCACTACGCAAAAAGCTGGAAATCGCTGATACCCCCTTCGTCGAGGCATGGAGGGTGGGCAAAGACACCACCAAGGAACGCACACTCATCCTCAAGTTTGCGGGGTTGGAGGCGAGGCAAGCATTCCTTACCAAAAGGTGGGCACTAAAAGGAGAAAAGACTTACCTCGAAGACGATCTCACACTAGCACAGGTGGCACACAGGAGGGAGTGCATGCCACGCATCTTGGATGCACGGAAGGCAGCGAAATGGGCAATGTACAAAGATGGGAGGGTGATCATCACCGAGCGACTTGCCCAATGACGGTGCGAGACCTATGAGACCAAGCTAGAGATTGCAGTTTGGAACTGCAATGGCGCCTTGAGGACATATGCAGGTCTATTCGAGGAGACATTTAGAGGAAGAGACTTGGTCTTATACACAGAGACTCATCAGTGCCACGAGAGTCAGCTTCCAGAGGTGAGAGGATGTAGATGGGAGTCTGTTCACCGCCCACACCCACGCACAGTAGGGGGTACCCGGGGGTCGAGAGGGGTGTCTTTACTATATAGGGAGGAGCTTCAACATGTGATACAGGTGGTCGGACAGGATGAGGCCGCACGGTTTTTGTGGGTAAGGATCCAGACAGAGGAGGCCCGAGACATCTACCTTGCAGTGTGTTACTTTGCACCCTCCAATTCTAAATATGCCACCCATGGAGAGTCCCTATACCTGCCCCTTTATGGTGACATTATGAAGTTTTCCAATCTAGGGGACATCCTCCTGGCTGGAGACTTCAATGCCCGCACCGAAGGTGCACAGGTACCCTTCTTTGAGACAAATGATCCCATGTACAAGGAGATTGACACGATGGGTATGGATCTAGAGTAGACATCACACGATACAGCAGCTCGCCCAGAATATGGAGAGTATCTCTTAGCTCTCGGCGGGGCTCATAGGCTAGCCATTTACAATGGCCTGGCTAGATGGCCTAGATCCAACTCCTTCACCTCCTACCCCTTCGGACATGGAGCTAGTACAGTGGACTATCTAATGGGATCCCTCTCTCTGATCCCACTCATTCCGGAGTTCACCATCTCTCCTCGCCCCATCGGTGTTGCAGCCGACCATGCATACCTGGCCTTCTCCCTCCATTGCCGATACACCATGCAACCACCTGCTTTGCCCCATCACCGTCCGAGATACCACTTCACCAGAGAGACCTCTTCCATCTATTTTGATCACATCTACCGCATCCTCTCCGACCTCTCGACCCCCACATCCCACTTGATGAGCTTACTACACACCTCTCAGCCACCCTCCATACGTCCGCTGTAGCCGCCTTCCCACACTCCAGAGCCACCCCTACACACCAGGAGGGACTGTCCCACATAATAGCTGGTAAGACGAGGAATGTTGTGATACCTGAGCCCGTTCACATCGGGAGATGGCACTAGGATCCACCACTCACCAACACGCACGAGTGGTCTTTCAACATCTCACACGAAGAAAGAAGAGAGCCCACCTAGCTAGGCTTGAGCAGGAGCTATACCAGCTATTTCTTGGAAGGGACTGTAAGGAGGACTGGAGGATCTTCCAGGATCATCGCCTTCCAACTCCGATTACTTCACCCAGCACCTAGCACACCTATGCCACCTCTCTCTACCATGTCCCCGAGCAGCCACCTCTCCCCCATCCACCCGAACCTCGTCCCCCACACTCTTCCTTCTTTCACCTCAGCATGGTGAGAGATGCTATTGACAAGCTGCAGACTGGGAGAGCACAGGATCATGATGGACTCCTCACCGAGCATTTCTCCCATGCTAGGGACACGCTAGCCCCTTTACTGGTTCACATGTTTAACAGGGCTTTATGTGAGGACTTCCCCGTCAGTTGGTCATCGAATACTATTGTACCTATCTTGAAAGCAAGTGACCCCATGGACCCCAACAACTATAGGACTATCATGATTGGTCACACCTTGGCCAAGATTTATGGTTCGATTTTGGAGTATGAGCTTAGTAGATGGTTCGAGGAGCAGAGACTCAAAGCACCAGGGCAGGCAGGCTTCAGGAGAGGGCACTCCACACTAGATCATATCTTTACACTTATGGGGGATCATTGAGGAGGGGAGAGCTCACGGGCAATGGATATTTACTGCTTTGTGGATTTCCGCAAAGCTTTTGATACTGTCCCACGGGCCAGACTGATGAGGAGACTGCAGGATATGGGAGTGCCAGCAGAGATGTTGTGGGGGATCATTACACTCTATGAGTCAGTCACAAGCAGAGTACAGGCTCCAGGAGGTGACTCAGAGATCATACACAGTACTATCTGGGTGAAGAAGGGCTGCCCACTGAGCCTAGCGGAGAGGGAGGCGGGCCAGCATAGCGAGGCGGCGGCGAACAGTGAAGCGAATCAGCGAGGCGGAATCACAGGGCCTACCGGAGAGGAAGGCGGGCCAGCATAGCGAGGCGGCGGCGAACAGTGAAGCGAATCAGCGAGGCAGAATCACAGGGCCTACCGGAGAGGAAGGCGGGGCCAGCATAGCGAGGCGGCGGCGAACAATGAAGCGAATCAGTGAGAGAGAGAGAGAGAGTGTGTGTGTGTGTGTGTGTGTGTGTGTGTGAGGGGCTGCCTTGGGCCCTTAAAGCCCCAGTCTAAAGACTCACACCGACCAAAAAAAAAAAGTGTGGACGCCTCGATCAGGCAATCGTACACCTCGAAAACACATCTTATGTAGTCGCGCCTCACAATTTTCTTTCATATACAAAGATTCCCATTGGCGATGATCTTCCTAGATAGTCAAAATTTCTTTCAGCAGCCATAGGCACTCTCTAGTAAGCACACTGCATCCATTTGGTTCTGTACATGCATTGACCTGGGCATCAATCTTGTCGAGCACTTTTTTCAATTTCCCTTGCAATCCATCCCACCCGCTCGATCTGGTCATTTTTGGCTTGGGCTACTTCTTGCCTTTCTTGCTCAAGGACACAGGTGAAGACGGGAGCCAGCCCGATGTGCGATGAAGTAAGGGTGGGAGTGGCTGCTGATTTATGGTTCAACCATTAGTCCGGGTCAGGACACACTGTATACTAGGGAGCACAGGGCAAAGGCGGAAACCAGAGGCAAAGGGTGGAGGGTCATGGCCGCAGCCAGCACAGGGCCCAGCAGGATGTGCACAGTGTGGGCTATGGTGATGGTCTCAAAGAAGAAAGAGAAGACAAAGAAAATGGTGTGCTCGGTTTCCAGACACATTTCCAGGAGCTCATGACTAAGGAATGGCTTTTTGACACCCCAATTACTTTGGTGATGATGTATGGGGCTCCTTTTTAAGGGCCGAACCTTGGCAACAAGGAGGACTGCCGGAGAATTGAGAGGCTCGAGGTCATGATGCTCTAATGTATGATTTGCAGCAAATCATTAGTACCACACCCTATTATCCAGCCGGAGAATTGCGAGGCTCGAGGTCGTGATGCTCTAATGTACGATCTGCAGCAAACCATTAGTACCACACCCTATTATCCAGGTGGCTTTTGACGCAGCTCCTATGATGATAGATGCACTCTTCCAAACAATCACATCCACGGTCCACCCACCACCTCCACACCTCGGATAGTCACAGACTACCGAGGCTTGCCTACTGGGAGTCTTCTCCATAGCTAGTAGATCGATGTCACGAATGAGTATTGGTATGCCAGAGTCTCCCGTTGGTTCCTTGCACAAGGGCTCCAAACATAGTTGCATTCTGTACTCATACAGATTCGTACTATCCGTACATATTGTACCATACGTTCTGTGCAGATACGGAAAATTTTCACTTTTTGTTTCTCTCCTGTTTGGGTAAGAAATGAAAAAAAAATGCCCCTCAGGTTCTAGCAACCCATACATTGTGTCTGTTGTCGATTCCCTCTTCAATTTTTCTATTTTCTTTCAATTCTCCTTTTAAAAAAAATCGTTTCTCCCAATTTTTATAAATTTTTCCAATCCCCCGTATTGCCTGAATTTCCTCCAAGTCCCTCTAATTTCCCTCAATTCTTCCAATGTCCCCCAAATTCTCCCAATTTTCTAGAGACACCAATATCCCCAATTTCTCACAATTCCCCTGATTTCCTTCAATTTCCTCCAGTTTCTCCCAATTTCCATTAAGTTTCCCAATTTTCCCCAAGTTTCTTAATTTCCCCCAATTTCGTCCAATTCCCAAATTCGCCCAATTCTCCCCCTATCTCACAATTCCCACTCTCCCCCTGATTTCTCCAAGCCCTCCCTAATTCCCTCCTATTCTGCACTACCTATCCAAAAAGCAAGATGCATATAACAGCTGCCTTGCTTCTGTCACTTTGAGAAAATATTAGCAACCATTACGGCAGATAACCAGTTCTACTTCTTTGCTCCTGAGCAAATACTCCCAAAAAAACAGGCAGGGAGGGGAATAGGAGGGGCAAGCCATCAGAATAAAACATCGTTGTCTGGTCACACAAGTCTGTCTGTGTGCTGTTCATTGCTGTCTTTATTGATTTTGTTACAATAGATTAGCCAGAGTAATCAGTGATAACACTTTCCTAACCAAGAATGGAGATAGTACAACACTGCTTGTGAAGTTGTAGAGAGGTTCTCATGTCAGGTTTGTAGAGCCTGTATAACTTGCTCTTCTAATAAATCAGCACAACGTGGATTGTCAAAGTCAAAGTAACAAGAATAACCCAAGACAAAAACTGAAATGTGTTAAAGCATAGCAGTATACTTAGGGCATTCATTGCACATCTTCAAAGCAACCATAGCAATGGCACAGCACAGCAGCAAGAAACTATCACCTTCCACAAAAACATTTCAGAGCAACATATATACTTGCAAGGCATAACTGGAAAATGAACTGACGACTTACAATAGGTATTGTCTGGATCATGGCGCCACATACGCGAAAACACAAAGTCTCTCTTGGAGTTCCATCTGTATGCATTGTCAACCAGTGCCTCAGTGGGAGAAAATGAATTTCACGGCAGTATATACTAAATAAATATGCACGCACAGGCACGAGAGCGAAAAAATAAATTTCCATACCTATACTATGCATGCAAGTGTACAATGTGCATATGACTGTATGCCAACATTTTAGTGTGCATGCATGCATGTTTGTCTACGTCATAATCACATCCTTCCTTGATCAGGCACCTAAAAACCTCTAAAACAATTCAAAACTCTTGTCAAACGTTTGCACAAAAATTCAATCAGCAATGTCTTATGGAAAAAAGCACCTTGGGGCCTGGGACCTTACCTAGGCCAAAAGGATTGGGAGCATGCATTCAACAGTTGCAGATTATGGTATTCTTTAGACACATCTGGGGCAAGTCCACAGTGTCTTATGATATCTCTGCCACGAAGTTTGGAGCTTTCCACTTGAAGCTGATGAGGTGGAATCTTCCATACCATCACTCACCTTCAGAGAATTCGGTCCCTGACAGCTGATCTTTTACTTAGGATTGCACCTGCTTCATCCATAGAACTAGCAAGACACTAGGACCGGGCAGTATGAGTAGATGGCTTCTATCTTGAGGCATCTAGATCGACAAATTGTTACCTTTCCAGTACAGCCTTAATGGCCCCAACCTCCGCCACAGCAAACAGAAGCTGAACACCATTATTCCCATAAACATCCTCTATCTTCATATCTTTTGGACATGGATTGAGCTGTCCCATTTCCAACAATGATGCAGTTTTATAAGAACCATTTCTTACATATTGCCACTGATGGTTCATTCTCAGACCACGTCACATGCTGTGAAAATTGCCATTGTTCACATCAAGATTCAAGGGTCCCACACAAAGTTTGAGATGACAGACAAGCTTGCAGCATCTGCCAGCTCTGCAGGGTGGTGAAGATCGAGAGGAAAAAGCACTATCTTTTTAGATGTCTACAGGGTAGATATCATTGCTTAATCCATGAAAGTTTTGGGCCTTTTGAAAATGATGACTTCTCGAGAGACCACTGAACAGTCCCAGACTCTCATCACATCTTTATTTCAGAGTCCATTTGATAACAAGACGCAAGGAAGGGAGGACATCACTTTGGGGAGACCCAAGTTTCTCAGGGTCCTTCCATGTACACCCCTTGAGATTTCTTTTACAACAACTCCAGGAAACGTGACTTCAGTTGATTACAGACAGAACTTTGAAGCATGCCAAGCATGCCCCACACATGCTCGACACTCTCATTAAAATAAAGCGTAAATGACATGAAGTCTAAACACAAGCACAACACAAGAAAGCGTAAATGATATGAAGTCTAACAGGACATAACATAAGCACAACACGAGGCCAAATCTTTTGCAAAATACCAAGAAAGACTTTGTTAGCGTCTACAAAAGACCCAATGGGTCTATGAGACCAACATGTGTTACAAAGTTCCTTGTCTAGACTATGAACATGGAAACAAAAACTCCCAAAAATGAAATGAAAAGAAGACCTACGTACTACGCGAACCTCTCCATGGCAGTGGAGTATTTCCTGGATCAGCAGCTGATGGGCGGAAGGACTGGACCCCCGAATGCGGGGGTGTCTAGCTCTCAGGAGGGATCACGCTCTCACTGGTGATACCACAGGTGCATGCGGCCAAAGGATCCCGTGAGTGGGTGGGGTGTGGTCTCTGACCTGTACGACCCCTCGGACCCTCTGAGATCTAGCGAGACTTCACACTTGAAGGCATGTATACTAACATTGTAAAATACTCTCTGAGTAGCTCATAGAGACTTTATTTCTCTGCAAAGAGGAAGATATCAAGCAGACTACAAAAACTCACTCACAAACAGTAAAGCAAATAACTTGCAAGGATTGAGGGCTGGAATACTCAAATGAATGTGAGATGGATCCATAATATGTTTAATTAGGCAAAACAACACGGATGCCAACTGAATGGACCATAAACTGGATACACCTCTTTGTGAAGGAGGAGGCAGAGAATAGACTTACCATCATGATTAGCTCCACTAGGCCAAGGTCTTGAGGACAGTCATGGAATGCAAACTTGGCAGATGGGTGAACAAAAAACAGGAACACATTCAGGCAAGCACGTTTTTGAAATGCGCATAGCTCTATTTAACCATCTAGTAAATGTTTATGGAAGAGAGCAGAGTCAAAGATAATGGGCTGTACTAACTTCTAACAATCCTCTGACATGGTTCCACAAGATAGCCTGTGGAAAAGGATGGCTGACATACCTAACTCACACCTTCCCTCTCCCATGCCAAGGGCTGACCATTCTCTCACGTCTTTTGGCCTTTAGTTCCTGTCCAACCTTACTGGCCATATTGATACTATCTCTACACTCTCAGAGAAAGAATCACTTGTAGGTCAAGACATCCTCAAACATTCCAAGAATCTTTTCCCTTTAAAACCAAGTCCACCAGGAACTCAAAAGAAGAAATCGCCCCACAAATTGGGTGGTATAATAATGAATGTATAGTACTAGTTCAAAAATTAGAGATTAGAGATGGGTCATACAAGGGTGAATGCAGGTACTAGATCAGAGATAGAGATATATGCGAGGCACTACGTCAGATATTAGAGAGAAACAAGATAGAAACTCATGAACGATAGGATCTCAGACACTACTCACGACCTTTTCTCAGAATGCAGGTCAGCGCAATGCCAGAAAGGTACACGAGGAGAAAGAAACTGTACAAATTACAGTCACGCGACCAGAGCATGACTAGAGTAGCAACCACCACACGCAAACAGCCATGCAACCAGGTGCTTCTTGTGGCACCCACATGTGACTAGCAATGCATGCAGAGACCTGCCACCTCTGCATGCCCCTAAGTGCTTCTTGGCACCCCATGTGAATAGCAATGCATGCAGAGACTTGCACCCTGGCAGGTGATCCTCATCATCATCACAAACAAAATGCCCAATGGCACAGGAATCTTTTTTATCTCATTAGGTCTCTAGAGGAATTTGTCAAACAATTGCGTAACCCGATCACTCTATTATGAATATCATACATATTTTTAAGGGGAGACTAGTAATCCTAGTGGTCCTTTTCTATGCATCAGTAGCACTACTCTTTATACATAGCTTTAGGTCTCTTTCTCTCTCTCTCTCTCTCTCTCACACACACACACACCCCACCCCCCCAAAAAAAAGGCAAGCATATTAATATAACATGGAATATAAATGCTGATCCAGGTTAATGGTTGGTCCTTTTCTAGTCTAGGCATTCTGGTGGGGAGGCTGTGATCTTTCTCTTGTTGTAAATAAGGGATATTATCTCATATGTCGGTCCCTTTCTTTTGTACAGGTTCTTGTGTGATCTTTCTCTTGTTGTAAATAAGGGATATTGTCTCATATGTGGAGGAAAAGTTGAACTTTGACAAATTCCGATTGGGGAGGTGGGTGTAATAGTCAGAGACTCTGCTAGAAGAGTGACAGCTTCTGGCAGATATTTGACTTATCTTTCTAATGCCTCTCCAAACAAAGGAACTTTCTTTCTATCTTATGTCTGTGCAAACAAAAGGAAATGTGTGTGTGTGCGTGGTATAGGGGACCAACCTTCTTAAATATTTGGGATCAAAAGTTCCATACACGATATCACAATGTCCATTGATCTCTTCAACAAGTTTCAAATCACCTGCCAAGATGTCCCACCTATTACACAAAGGAGTCCCACAACTTCAGCAACTGCCTGTACCATAAGAATTTCACAAGATAAAGACACACATCTTTGAGAATTTCCACGTTCTTACTCTGTGCGGTGTGGGTTCTGAATATCAATAAGCATTTCAAATATTGCACTTGGCGAAGCCGCTATAACTCCTACTGATTTCAATATTACAATTTTTTCTGCCTGCGCACACAATATCAGCAAATAACCCCTCTTAAGAAGTTACATATTGCATATGTTTTCATACCTCATTCTAAGCCTTAAAATTGGTTTGAACAGTACTTGTGTAGCTCAGCATTGTAATTGATGTTCCTTCAAATAATAATACCCGGACAAATCCAATACCCCCACCAGAAATTTGAGGGTTGTGGAGAACTTAATGAGGGAAAGGGCAGCAACATTGCAAAAGCTTAAAGCCAGCAGACAGACAGAGGCACGAAGGAGCATAGCCTGGAGAGAGAATGCTGTGGAAACCTGAGAGGTCAGCTACTGCCACTTAGATTGCAAAAGAGTTTAAAAATTAAGGTGAGGGTGCCTGAATCATCAGCCTAGTCTACAAATGCAAGCAATGCAAGTCCGAAAACAGGAGGCACAAATTGGTTCAATTGAGAAAATGGGAAATCAACAAGAGAAACCAGCAGCAATTTATGGGATAAAACGTGGTGGAAACATGCTGGAAAGGTGTTGAAAATGAAACTTCACATGCGTATATGGTTTTGAGCAAAGAGATGTGGCTCTAAATATGCAATTGATGGGATAAAACGTGGTGGAAACATGCTGGAAAGGTGTTGAAGATGAAACTTCACATGCGTATCTAAACCTAACCCACATCTAAAGGAGGGCCTACACCTTAATTTATTCTTTCTATCTTTGGAGCAGCCACGACACTTGAAGCAGCCAGCCTCCTGTGTCCTTGCTAGTGGAAGAAACAGTGCAGGAAAGTTTTGGATTGGCAACTGGCTTGTTCACTTTGTACAGCAAGTTGTGTTGTGTTCAAAAGCTAGTTGAGCTCATTTATTTCCACATTATGTATACAATAGGTTAGTTATTTTCTGCATTTTGAGTGAGTTTATGCAGTTATCTATATTCTTTCTCGACACTGAAGTGCATATAGCTTTACTACTGGTATCTTGTCATATACATGGTGCCTTACCAAAGCCATGTTTAGGGGATTAAGGGCAACTGTGAGCACTCATTTATTAAAGTGCAAAGTCCCATAGTATATCTGTGAGGATTACGGTTTTCTGAGGGCAGATTAGGTGCATGTCTATGAAGGATTAACCAGTATCTAAAGGCAAAATGCCTATGAGAATGAGTAGATTAGGAACAAAGAGAAGCAGAAGACAGTATTAGAAGTGAGGTACACTATTGGCAATGCAAGACGCTTGCATTAAAGTAAAATCAGCAAGAAATCGGCATGGAGATGAAACGGGCAGGTTTGGGGAAATTTTGGACCAGTTTAGGGCAACCTAAGTAGGCTCAATCTAGCCCAGTCAGAGGACTTGGGCTGGGCACCTTTAGCCCCAATGTGAACGCTTAGAGTGATTTTTATCATATTTAAGGGTTTTTAAAGGTCTGCCTGACTTGTACTCAATATATTTCCCCCAAGATGGCGTCTAGAATGTGGTCAACGGCACGCACCTCAAACCAAGCAACGGAGTGGAGAAGATTCGCACATGGAATGACTATACTGACAAGGCCATGGCACTCATTTTCCGACAATTTGATTCATCACATGGATTTCACCAAGAGCTCAACGGAGGTATGGGACAAGTTACAAAACTTGTTTGGTAATAAAAACATTAACGCCAAAGTCTTCCTTAAGCAAAAAAAAAATCCGCTTGAAAATGAATGAAAGAGAAACTTTGGGAGAACATTTGAGCAATCTAGGCTCCATAATACAACAACTCTTTGGCTTGGGAGCGGCAGTGGATGAGGATGACAAGAAAGTTGTGCTTCTATCAAGTATAGAAGAGGTTTCAAATTTCTCTGAAACCTTGATTATACTAAGGATGGCTCAGGAAATGACTTATGATGAGATGATTGCAATTCTCATAGACGAAGACCACCGCAAAGAGTAATTTGAGATTTCCTTTAATTCAGATAGGGCCATGTTCACAAAGAGGAAAGGTAAAAGAACTATCAAATGCAACTTCTGCAAAAAGCTCTGACACACAGAGGACCAATCCTTCAAGAAGATGGCCAAAGAGCAAGAGAAGGTGCATGCAAACCTAGTGGCAGAAGACGAGGAAGAAGTCCATGAAGCAGAAGCATCCTCGGCAGTAGAACATGGAGCTACTATCATGGATAATCTTTCTCTAAAAGAGGTGTTTGGATCAAGGTATTGCGTGTGTGTGTGTGTGTGAACCATCTACACACAGCCAAACGAAAACAATCTATTGCAAGAGTGAAATTATCTTATGGAACTTGGACATGTAACAAAGCACAACTTGCAAATGTTTGTCATCACTATTTTGCAGACATGTTTGCTGCCCCTCAGTCCCCTTCTGTAGAAGTATTACATGCACGTCATGAACTCTTGCAGTCTGTTCACCCTATAGTCACTCTGCATGAGGCAGCTACTATGAATGCATCTTTTGCTGAGGAAGATTTGGATGTTGCTCTCAAAAATTTGCGTGAACGGAAAGCCCCAAGATGGGATGGCCTTACGGTGGAGTTTTTCCATGCATTTTGGGATGTCCTAAAACAGCCCATCCTCTTGATGGTTCGTTATTGTTGGTCTATCAGACAACTACCATCCTCCTCGAAAGAAGGCTTACTTAAATTACTACCCAAAAAAACAGCTTTGTGAAGGTTTAATGGATTGGCATCCCATCTCATCTCTCTGATGCATCTATCAGACAACTACCATCCTCCTGGAAAGAAGGCTTACTTAAATTTTTGTCCAAAAAAACAACTTTGTGAAGGTTTAATGGATTCGCATCCCATCTCTCTCATGCATGTGGTGTACAAGCTTGTCACTAAGATGCTTGGAATCATAGGTATATTGCATGCTAGTCTTCATCCAAATCAGTATGGTTTCGTCCCAAGAAGGCAAATTAGGGACAATATAGCCAATGCTTTTATTGGCATAGAATATACCAAATACACACACCAAGATATCCTCATTCTGCAGGTGGACATAGCGAAAGCCTTTGATATGGGATTTTATAGCACAAGTAATGGATAGAACGGGATTTGGGTGCAGAATGAAAAATGTTATTTACTAGTTGTATCAAGAAGGTACAGCGAAATGCATTTTGGGAGGTGAACTTTCAGCCTCCTGGAAGTTAGTAAAATCTATCAGACAGGGATGTCCTCTAGGTGCTCTACTTTATGCTATTGCTACAGATCCGATGCTCCTGTATATAGATAAGTTGTCACAGGATGACCTATTACATGGAGTTTCCATGGGGAATGGAAACAATTTTGTGGCTCGAGCCTATGCTAATGATTCTTTCTTTTTTCCTCGGAATATAGAGCTTGATGTCAAAGTAATCATGCAAGCTTCGTCACTTTATGGGTTGGCTGGTGGGTGGAATGTGAACTTTGCAAAATCAAAGCTCTTATTGCTGAAAAATTTGTGATTGGCATAGGTTACTCTGGCCAAGACAAATTGTGCCACCTAATCAGATAGTCAAGCATCTTGGATACCCCATTGAATGGGAGATCTCACTTAAAGAAGAAACTAAATGGGTGATGCAGAAGCTACATCACAAACTGAAGCTGTTTACTTGGCCTTTGCATGTACATCTGCGAATAGTGCAGTCTATAATCATGGCATATGTGGAATTTTATATCCCTTTTCTTTCTTGGTCTGGCAGACAAATTGACATTTTCATGTCTAAAGCCTTGGAATGCTTCTGGAAAACAAAAGCAGACAGAAAAGCCCTCCATCTAATAAAGAAAGATTTGGTTTGCTCGCCCAAGATGCATGGTGGTCTTAACATTCTCAATATCCATTATCATGTTCTCTCCAGAAAGGCGATGCTTCTACCTGATTTTGTGGCACAATCAAAGCCATGGGCTTGCATGTTGGATAGTATGTGTGTCTCCATGCACACAGAAGCATATGGACTCTGGCTCACTCGTTATGATGATATAGTTTTTGGACATTTTGATGGCAAGATCACGGGTTCTCCCTATGCTACTGCTCTCATTCATGACTGGAAAGCTTTGTTGCACCACTCACATTGGTCGCGTCAACCCCCCTAACCAGGGAAACTCTTTAGCTATGGAGAACATTCATTGAAGTAGGGTGTTTGAAGTGCCTCTTGCATTATCTCAACCAAGGAAGGCCTATAACCTTTCTGTGCTTGGAATTAGCCACATACGGGATGTTATTGATGAGCATGGTATGGTTTTTTCGTTTCCTCGAGCAGTCCAACATTGTCACTTGGGATTGCATCATAGGTCAATTTGGAGGGTCATTATGGAAATGATGCGACAATCACAAAGCCAAAGCCTACACTTCAAGAACAAGACAGACTTTTCAGAGAAAAGTAATTATCATTAAAGAACAACGACTCATCAAAGTAGATAAGTCAAAGATACAATCCTCGTAAGAGGCCTAGCCATGAAAAGAAAGGAAAGCAAAAAACCCTGGCTGGCCGCTCTAAGGGGTGTCATACAAAAGCACTGGTATAAAGCCAGTCTGGAGGTCTGTAAGACCAATAAATGCATGTATCTCTGACACTAAGAAAGGGGGAAGTCTCCCAAACAGACAAGAAAGCTTCCCTCCTCCTCCTGTCAGAATCTCCCTGTAGTCTATCCCATTGGCCTCTGAGCGTATGACTGATCTCAGTCCATATTGATGTGATCGTCTCTGAAGTGGATGTCCTCTGTTGGCTGATGGCCATCCTGCACCTAGCAGTCCAAATGTACCAGGCAGAGATGCTACCGATAATCTCCCAGCTCTGGCAGCTTGGTAGTACCTCTGCATCATGGCTGTGATCGATCATCTGGGAATGAACCACTGTCTCCCCTGTCAATGCATAAGAAGTACTCCCCTGCACATCCTGCTCTGTGCCATAGTACCAATCTCAGAACTCTCTCCCACACCTCCTGCGCCTGGACACAGTCCCAAATACAATGTCTCTGAGTCTCCTCTCTGTATCCATATCCGGAGCAGGGAATAGCTATACGTCTGTATCCGAACCATTTACCAACAGCAAGAGCTCTGTAAGCTATCAGCCAATGAAGGATGGTAATCTTCCTGGGTCTGAAGCTATCCCCCAGTCTCCTCCAAAAGTGAGATAAATCTCCGTGAGATCCCGTCTATGCTAATGGGTCTCTGCTGCTGGACGCTCTGAGACAGCTGCCATCTGGATCCGCCTCCCTAATCTCACCGACAAGCTGAAAAAGGGAATGTCGGGAGCCACCTGCAGGAAGGGGTCCCTCCAAAACCACTCTCCTGGATCCCACTGAAGTCTGATCAGTGGCCTCCTCCCAAAGAGGCAAGATCTTCATCCTGTACCCTGTATAGTGGCTGGATCTGGGTCAAAGAACCATGACCTCCTGCTCTGTGCAAGTATCCTGACCCTCTGGGGAGTGAGATCCCTAAACTCCTGAGGATCTATCTCCTGCCTCTGTAGCTGCCCATCATCTCTGACTGTGAAAGTATGAACAATGTTCCCCTCTGTGGCAGTCACATAGAGGGGAATATCCAATCTGGTGCAGTAACCAATCTATGGCATAGAACAAGTATCTGTGGAATGCCAGTCATCTGTAACAGCTGCCGATAACTCGGCCATAATCTCCTGAGCTCCTGCGATCCCACACAATCTCTGTCTCTGCACCCCCTCAGGTAACTCCCTGAAAAAGATCCAGTCACCCACCGACTCTGCAATCCGTGTAGAAAAAGAGGCCCAAGAAACATGAGTCCTCAGTCCAATCATCTGTCCTGCATCCGAAGTGATGAGAGGATTGAAGAGAATCGTCTGTCGCCGCCTCTCTTCAACTGAGTTAGGCTGTCTCTGATGGAGAGCCTTCCTCACTGTCTCCCATGCCCTGAGAATAGCTGCTGCAAATCTGTCCTCCATCCTCCTCCCTGAAACATGGGTGGATCTCATGGAACAAAAAATCCAACGCACCTCCTAGCTGTGGATGAATCTCGTGAATCCGCCTCGTGAGCAACTCCTTCCAAGGCTCCACTCCAGGTAGTACGCCTCGGACAATGAGCTTTGCCAATAAGGCTCTGCTCTGGAAATGAGGATCGATAATGCCTAGCCCACCATGCGACTGAGGCTGGATGATAATAGACCAAGCCACCTTGGCCCTAGCTGGCCTCCCATCACCTCCTGACCAAAGAAAATTCCATATAAGGCGCTGAACGTGCCCTATACAGGATCTAGAAAAAGCCCAACAAGAAGTGATGTACCAAATGGTAGCCAAGAGAACCTGGTTGGCTACCACGACCCTGCCTGCTATAGAAAGTCTGGCCGAGCTCCAATAGACTAGCTTTCTCCTGATGCTCTGAAGAAGGGGCGCCAACTACTGCTCCGAAGTAATATCAATCCCTATGTGGCAGCCCAAGTATCTCACTGCTGTCCCTCTGGGAACCCAAGTAAAATCGCCATGTGGGCTCCAATCTGGATGCTCTGAGTCACTAACCCAAATCCCGTAAGATTTGTGCCAGTTAATCAGAGCGCTGGAGGCTAAACAGAAACAGAAGACCTCCATAACGGAGACGAAGGAGAGAAAGTTTCCCTCATTTCCATCGAGGTAGATAGCAGTGTCATCTGCGAACTCAATGTCCAGAATCTCCTCTAGAGAAGGCAGGGAAAGCCTGATGCCAGATAAGCCTGTGCCCCTGGATCTGAGGAAGCAGCTCATGGCCTTGTCTTCTCTCTCTTTATTCTCTCTCTATCCTTTTGAACACACACTCCTATGTCATGAAGATCTTTCAACCTCCATAGCTGAGCACTATACCTACAGCTCTACCAGGAAATATAGCATGGTATCAGAGGAGGTGTTTTAGGGTTTCTTTTTTAAAGTTCCTATTAAGGTGCTACCTTTTGCGTTTTTGCCTCCCTGCTCCCTGTCACCAACCAGTGTCCACCATCTGCGTCGGCCAGCACCCTGCTGCAGCAACTCTGGCCAATCAACATCGACCTGATATAAGCTACCCATCTGTCTATGTGGACTATTCAGCTCATCACACTACTGAAGTTCGCATGGCCGCCATGAGCAGCCACAAGTCGCCACCTATGCTCAACACTGCCGCCTTACCGCCATAAGTTGCCAACGCCGCCCTGTTGCACCTGATTATCTATTCTGCCAACCCCTCCGCCCTGTTGTTGGCACCCACTATGCAACCGGACCACCTCACAATTGTTTGCATTGTTCGCCTGAGCACGATCGCCTTGCTAATCTCAATGTCGCTTATCTTGTTTCACCACACGCAAACTGCCCAATCAACAACCAGCACATCAACACAAAGGGGAGAACCAGTCCATTTTGGGGTTTTTTAATTTTTGCAAAATCTTGCTTAATTAAAGCATTAATCCCAAATCCCCCATCATTTTTCAAAATTGAGGGCATGTATCAAGCATTAGAGTGCTGCTATAGCTTAATTTAAGAAAACCCTAATTTTGGGGGCATGAAGTGAAAATCTTGTATCTTCTATGCAACTATGAGCTTCCACATGTTCATAGACAAGTTTAATGGCCAAGGTTTCCACACCTGGCAAATGAAGATAAAGTATCATTTGATGAAAGAAAATCTGTGGGGTTCGGTGAAGAGCACTACCAATGCAACCTCTTCCTCCAATGCTGATGCAACCAATGAAGAAGAGCCCAGAACACAACAAGATCTATATAGAGCAAAGAGAACATATGCCATCATTGCTCATTGCCCTTGGCTTGGGTGATCACTATTTGCATCACATTTCTCATCTAGAATCACCTACTAAAGCTTGGGCAAAACTTGATTTGCTTCTCAATGCCAATGCTAAAAACTCAATGCTATCTTTATAAATCACTTTCTTTGAGTTGCAACTGAAGACAAGAATCGCTTGCTGCACATGTCAACAAAATGAGGAGTCTCATGATGTGTTGGTTGTTGACTGGGCACAACAAACTTGGAAAAGGATTGTTTTACCCTAAACCCTTGTGGTATCTGTGGGAAAAGCAATCATCTTGAAAAAGATTGCTATTCCAAGAAGAACACTGCTAACATTATTGAAGAGCCTTCCACACAAGAGGCCAACTTTTGTACATAGGCATATGCTCACTTATGGTAGTGCTATGTGTGAACAGGGCTTAACCAAGGGCAGTTTTTCCCATGTGGTTTTTCCTCTTGGATATCAAGTGTGAAAGGACACTATCCATATAACTTTTGTACTTCTATATTATATGGATGTGACACACATGCAAGGGTTGACTTGCATTTTGTGGCTACCACACATTTGGTGTTTTGGAGTGTGTGAGCTTCTTCTTCCTGCACCTAACCTTAACTCTGCAGGAGTGTGTGAGCTTCTTCTTCCTGCACCTAACCCTCCTCTGCAGGAGTGTGTGTGAGTGTATGAGTCCACCAACAATTGGTATCAGAGCTCTGGAAGTTCAGTCTCAACCAACCAGATTCCGTCGCTGCAGTTTTCCAGCGACCAGATTTCGTCCATCAACCTCCCACCCGACTTAGACGCTTCCGGTGGTGCTAGTACAAGGACCGCCGCCCGTGACGTCCACTACCAACCGTTTCGGCCTCCCCGTCCGGCGGCGCTAGTGCTGCGCCCTCCGCCTTCGCCCAATTCCTCCTCCGCACCCGGCGGCGCTACTGGAGATAGCTCCACCTGCCGCCCAGATCAACAGGCGTTAGTGCCCACACATCCCCCAACACCCAGATCTGCAGTCCCGTCCCTCGCCAGTTTGCAGCCTGCACTTCCCACTGGCCAACCTGTACCCGCTGTCGATACCTGCTCGTCTGCTGAAACCCGTCGTCGGTGCCTGCCAGCCTGTACTTGCTCGTCTGACACCTGCCGTCTATAACTGCTCGTCTCACACCCGCCATCTGTACCGCTCGTCTGACACCCGGCGTCTGTACATGGCCACCATCTCAAGCACGGCATCTCTCTTTCGAGTATTTTAAATTCAAATTAAAAAAAGGGGGGAATTTTGGGGGTTTGGCAAAATTCCCCTTTGCATGGAAAATTGCAGGATGTACTTGATGCAGAATTGCCAAAATTGAACATGCTCCTTTGGTTGGAATTTGGGAGTTTTTCAAATTAAGTTCAAAATCAGCAAATTAAGCCTCTTCTAGTTGCAAAAATTTGGGGCTTTTGTGAAAATTGGGCAATTGAGTGCACATTGAAGCAATTGCAGTGCATAAAAATTGGGGCTTTTCAGATTGAAGCATGTAATTGGGGATTACAGCGGTGATTTGTCACATATGTATACACATTGTGTGTAATTGGACAATTTGGTGCAGGTTTATACTTGCTTGTCAACATGGCTCAAAATGCTACAAATGTATTTGGTGTGCTCACCCAGGAGGACAAGTTGGATGGATCAAACTACTCAATCTGGAGTTTCATGATCCGTAATTTGCTAGTAGCCAAAGGGCTTTGGGGCATCGTGTGTAGTGACGACACACGCCCACTTACCATACAGCCACCAACGCCTCAAAGGGGAGGTGCTCAAAGAGCTCCTGAGGTAGAACCTGCTCCCACACAAGAGCAGAAGAGATGGGACTCTAGGGATGTACAGGCCATGTCCTTGACAGCCCTTTCAGTGAAATGACTATTATTCCACACATTTAGTCTTGCAAGACATCGAAGCTTGCATGGGACACATTGGAAGCAATGTATCAGGTACGCAACGAGGCAAGAGTTGCCTACATGAAGAGGCAATTGGATCTTCTTTCTATGGATGAGGGTGACTCCATGTCAGATCATCTCACCAAAGTGAAAGATTTGCAGGAACAATTGCTCAACATTGATGAGGTTATCCCGGACAGACAGCTGGTCACCAACACTCTTCATTCTTTACCACCTTCCTACTTGGGCTTTCGCACCTCTCTCAACCTCTCTATGAGAGGAGGTGGTGATCCCATCACTTTTGAAGAGCTGGTGGGTTTACTCTTGTAGGAAGAGCAAACAAGAGCAAACCTATCTAGCAACCATGGTGGAGACAAGGCATTTACAGCCAAGGATAAGGGTAAACCAAAGAACTTTAAGCATGGGGGACAACAGTCTAGTAAGGCTGGTCCTCTTCTGGTGGTGAAAAGTCGGACAAAGGAGATGCAAACAAGCCTAAAAAGAAGGGCAAATGTCACTACTGCCAAAAGCCTGTCCACTTTATCAATGAATGTAGAAAGCAAATTGCAAAAGAGAAAAAGAAAGATGCAGGCAATGCAGCAGTAGACTCTTGTGATGACAAAGCACAGCAACCAGCTAATGTAATTCAAGAAGAGTACACTTTTTTGGTCACATGCATTGCTGACACACCAAGTGCTTCAGACAATGATATGTCTTGCATTGCATCTGACAGACAGGATGTATCATGGTATTTTGATAGTGGTGCTTCGAGCCACATCACTTCATTGAAAGATGTATTTCAGCACTTGGTTTATGCTTCAAATGGTCGCACTGTATCATGTGCAGATCATACCACATATCCAATAAAGGGAATTGGCAATGTCATACTTGTTGCAGCCAATGGTGCCAATATATGTATGAAAAATGTGTTGTATGTTCCAGGGATAAAGAAAAATCTGCTCTCCGTCTCAGCCATAAACGACCAAGGTTTAAAGGTTGAATTTGAAGATGGGAAGTGTTTGGTAAAAGACCCATCGAAGGATTATGAAATAGTCACTTCTGGAACACGATACAAAGGCTTGTATAAGATGGACAGCTATGACAAGCGTGCTTATGATGCAAATACAGTGGCTGCCCACACTCCTGCTATGCATGATGCAGAGCTATGGCATATTCGTTTTGGGCATGTAAATTTTCGGAGTTTGATGCTTTTGCAGAAGCATCATATGGTTGATAATATGCCGCCTCTTGAGTCTCCAACAAGACATGCATGTAAGGGGTGTATTTTGGGAAAGATGCATCAAAAATCATTCCGCAAGGATGGAGCTGTTAGAGCTGAAAGTAAAACAGCTCATACACAGTGATGTATGTGGTCCAATGCGGACACCATCCATAGGGAGGAATCTTTATTTCATCACAGTCATTGATGAGTACTCCAAGTTTGGTTGGGTTTACCCCTTGAAAGCGAAAGCAGAGGTGTTTACATGCTTTCGACACTTTGTAGCAATGACTGAAAATATGTGTGGATATAAAGTCCAAACACTCCGCTCAAATAGAGGTGGAGAATACATGTCAAATGCATTCAAGGATTATATGCTTCAAAAGGACATCAAACACTAATGTACTGTGCCTTATACACCACAACAGAATTGTGTCGCTGATAGGAAAAACAGATCTCTCATGGAGATGGCAAGATGCATGGTGAAAGCACAAAAGTTGCCTCACAATTTTTGGATGGAAGCTATAATGTGTGCAACTCACGTGTTGAACAGGTGTCCAACAAAAGCTTTGAAAACCATAACACCATTTGAGGCTTGGTATAGCCAAAAGCCAAAAGTGGATTATATGCGTACATTTGGGTGTTTGGCATATGCACATGTGCCAGAACAACTCCGAACAAAGCTAGATGATAAAGCAATGAAATGCATTTTTGTGGGCTACATCAATGAGAGCAAAGGATACCGTCTTTATAATCCAAAAACACGCAAGATTTTTGTCAGTAGAGATGTGTTATTTGCTGTTAATTCAGTACAGCCCATGTCCAGCTTGTATAAAAGTCATGATACAGGCATACAGGACATGTTTGATGGGCTATTACCCATTGCAATTAGGGGGGATTCAGATCAACCAGCCCCTACACAAGAAAATCCTCATGTAGAACATGTGGAACAGCCAGCAATTCAGCCCCCTTCTATGGAAGAAGTAAAAGATCTTGTCAGGGAAGAGCAAACAACCATAGACACAGCCAAGTCGGTGCCAAGATGGTTGCTGAAAACTTTGCAAGAAAGCAAACTTGCAACTCCACTCACAGGTAGAACAAGGGCTAGTTCCAGCCATGCATTGAATATGCATCATGGGGAGTCCGCATTAGCCATGGGTTGTCTCTTTGATTCAGAAGAGCCTTCTTCTTATGAAGAAGCACATGAGAATGAGCACTGGGTGCAAGCCATGCAAGATGAAATCTCTTCTATCATGAAGAACAATACTTGGGATCTTGTGGACTTACCCAAAGGCAAGCATGTCATTGGAACAAAGTGGGTGTACAAAGCCAAAAGGAAGTCTGATGGTACTATTGACAGGTACAAAGCAAGACTTGTGGCTAAAGGCTACTCTCAAAAAAAGGGAATAGATTATGAGGAGACTTTTGCTCCTACTTTGAGAATGACTACAATAAGATCACTGATTGCATTGGCTACACATAAAGGATGGAAAGTGCATCAATTGGACATCAAAACTGCATTCTTAAATGGGGATTTACAGGAGGAAGTATATGTAAATCAACCCATTGGTTTTGTAGTTCTTGGTGAGGAACATAAAGTATGCAGGTAATACACAAAACATTGTATGGGTTAAAACAAGCTCCAAGAGCTTGGTATGATAGAACACATGCTCATCTAACCAACCAAGGTTATGTGAATAGTCCAGCTGAAAGCACATTGTATGTGAAGAAAACCGGTGCTGATATTCTCATAGTCATCTTGTATGTAGATAACATGCTCATTACAGGGACTAGCAAAGCACAAATTTCAGATTTCAAAGCTGATTTGAAAGCTGAATTTGATATGTCAGATTTGGGGCCTTTACACTACTATCTCGGCTTGCAGCTTTATGCATACAATGATTCCGATTGGGCTGGTGATTATGATACCAAGCAATCCACCAGTGGGAATTGTTTTTTTCTTGGCAATTCATGCATATCTTGGTTGAGCAAAAAGCAACCCACTGTTGCCACGTCTACTTGCGAGGCTAAGTACAAGGCAATCTTCACAGCTACAATAGATTGTGTATGGTTGAGGAGATTATTGGCTGATCTTCGTGAGTGTCAGTAGACACCCACCACCATTCTCACTGATAGCCAGACTGCTATGGCCGTGGCACGAAATCCCGTATTTCATGCACGTACCAAGCACATTGAGATTCATTATCACTATGTCAGAGAGAGGTTACATGCAAGGGAGATCAGTTTATCTTACTGCCCTACATAGGATAATGTTGCAGATCTATTCACAAAGGCTTTACCTCGACAGAAGTTTGAAGCTTTCCGCAAAGCTTTGGGCTTACTCATACAGAGAGTGATCTGCTACCTTATACAGGTTCACACTTTCACTACAGGGGAGAATTGTACACATATGCTCACTTATGGTAGTGCTATGTGTGAACAGGGCTTAACCAAGGGCACTTTTTCCCATGTGGTTTTTCCCCTTGGATATCAAGTGTGAAAGGACACTCTATCCATATAACTTTTGTACTTCTATATTATATGGATGTGACACACATGCAAAGGTTGACTTGCATTTTGTGGCTACCACACATTTGGTGTTTTGGGCTCTCTCTCTCTCTCTCTCTCTCTCTCATTTCTGTGTGAGCTTCTTCTTCCTCCACCTAACCCTACTCTGCAGGAGTGTGTGTGAGTGTGTGAGTCCACCAACATTGTATTGATGATTGGGCTTTTGTGAGGCTAGAGCCATGTGATTTATCCTTGACCAAGAAAACTGGCATGAGAAACCATAAGCCTGGATTTATCCTTAACACGTTATGAGGAAATCCCTTGAGGGAGGGTTTGTTGGGATCAACGTATTGCTTGTGTGTGTGAATGAACCACCTCCTAGAGAGTGGTAGTATGTGTCTTGTTTGCGTGTGAACCCACTCTTAGAGGGGTATCAACAATATCTAGATATTTGTGTGTGCCTAACATAAGCAGTGATGTTATTGGAGGCAACCTTTATAACCTATAAAGGTGCATGTACTTCATTGAAGAGATCAATCAACAGTCATATCATTGAGTCGTGTACTTCACTCTCTCTCTCTCTCTCTCTCTCTCTCTCTCTCTCTCTCTCTCTTTATTCTATCTCTATTACACACACTCCTATGTCATGAAGATCTTTCAACCTCCATAGCTGAGCAATGTACCTACAGTTCTACCATGAAAAATAAGAAGACAGATTATGATTAGGCTTTTTAAAAGTCAATATATGTGCGTCATGGGTTCTCCGTCCAGGTGGTCTTCCAAAATAGATTGTAATAAATGTTGTGTGTGTCAATCTTTCCTTCTATGTGTGTGTAATAAGCCTTGAATCTTATAAAAGGCTCCATTTTTCCCTACATACCCCTGTTTAGATTGCGGGGGGGTTGTCTTCACAGACTAATGTAGGTTGTCATTTGTGGTCAAGCTCGAATATCAGGCCTGACGTAAGAGTTGGCGTGTTGGTGCCATTGTGTCTCCATTGAGCACATAGTTTAGTCCGGAGTCCAAACCACAATGACTATTGAAGATTTTTCAGGCATCTCCACCTTTGCTCCAAAGGGGGGTTTGTTAGGATTCAGAGCTATGTATATGAACAACCTCTTAAGGCTATCAACCTATAAAAGCATGTACTTGTGAAGGGTTTCACAATCAATCAAAACCATCATTGAGTTTTGGAATACTTTCTCTCTCTTCAGTTTTGTCATGTTTTCTCAACGATCATCTGCTCAGCTATCCTTCTGCACAGCACGAGGCACAAGGCTCCATGTGAACTGAACACCCTGTATGTCAGGAAGACTAGAGAGGATTTGCTGGTCATTGTTCTATACATTGATGACATGCTACTCACATGCCCCAACGTTGAGAATTTAAGGCTGAATTACAAGCTTCTTTGTCAAACTTAAGCCCGTTGCGTTACTATTTGGGCATTTAGTTTTTATAACGTGATGATGGGATTGTCAGGATGTAGTCAAAGTACTGAAGACCCAATTTCCAATTTATGAATCTTCAGTCTGAATTTCAATTTGTATGTAAGCTTGTGGCTAAGATAGGTGCCAGGCTTAGCATTCAGGATTTTGGAGAGCCTTTTGATCAGGTATTATATCAGCAGGCTATTGGATGCTTGATTTTATCTATGCAACATGAGGCCAGACATGCAATATGGGGTGTCTCAGTTAAGTAGATTTATGCATTGCCCAAGGACCAAGCATTGGCAGGCTCTCAAGCGGGTTTTCCACTATTTACAGGACTATCCCGGGGAGGTAAGTCACAGCTCCATACCTTCAGTGATTCCAACTAGGCAAGATGTTACAACACCAGAGCGTCCACTAGCGGCTTTTTCTTTCATCTTGGAAAGCAATAGGCTTATTACCTTTCGGGGATTGATCGGCCATATCCCTATTCATGTTCACATCATCACTCCAGGGGGGTTTGTAGACATACACCATATGGGAGATGTGAGTGAACACACTTGGTAGTTGGGACACTTTTTCTTTCACTGGGAGGTTTTTGCCCCCAGAATGTGAGCACTCTCATATTGTCATATATTTGGGTGTACTTTATCCCTTGTGCTTTGTGCCACTCATTATCTAGTTATCATCATCAGGTCGAGTGCCTACTGCTCCTTCTCGCTTCACTGTGTATCTGCATGACTCTAAGTGTGCTGCTGCTGTTGCTGCAAACCCTAGCCTAACAATTTTTTACTAAATTTAGACAAATTGAAAAACATTGCCTGCCATCTCTTTATCAAACTCCAGTATAATGATGAGAGGCCCATAAAGGTGCTTCGTTGCTACGGTATTAGACGTTTCTGTACCCACACTTTTCAGCAACTTCAAACGGGCCCTGATAAAAGACATCCTGCATATGCCATTTCCACCAGCATCTTCATTCACAGAATTAAATGGTTTTAAGAGAGCCTTGTGTAACCACAATTCTGGAAAATCACTAAGCTCCTGTATAAGGCAGGCCAAAGACAATTTTCCTCGAAAGGTTGGTAAAAGGTGTGACAATATGCAAACCATAGCCCCAGATTGCTTGAAATAAATGGCCATATAACAGGATGGAGTCCCAATCCTAGCACAATTGCATCAACTGAACTGGGGAAGAAAAACTTGAAGTTTGCATTTATTGAACAAAACACAACAAGAACACAATGTGTGATTCTTTTTGCCTATAGAAGAGTGAGTTTATTTGTGAGGAGGGGAGGGGGGGGGAGGCAAAGAAGCAGAAATGAAGAAGAACACCTATGAGTAAATCGTCAGAGCTTTCAGAACCTTACCATGTAAGCAGAAGCATCCTCAAGAATGCGGATGCCTAAAAAGCCACCCAAAACGCCATCCACATCCAGAGAAAAGTCCCCAAATGCATTCCATGAAAAACAAAAAACAAAGACCTTCAAGATAAGCACTGAGCCTATTCCAGAAAGACTGATTACTGAAAACTCTGTTCACAACCTTTTTTACCCTTGCCTCAGGAAAAAACATGAATTGCTTCAGTCAATAAAACCAGCATATATGCACCACTGTGCACTGAGTATATGTGCACTGAGTACATGTACATATATATATATATATGCACCACTGGGCACTGAGTACATGTGCCCATAGCTAGTCAAATGAGCTCTAGACAGTGGTCATGTCCGCTACACAATCCAAATTTAAGCATGCAAACAATGTGGTCTAATTAAGCCATCATCAAACAACAATGCAAGTCACTGCCCCCTCTCATGAGGCAATTTGAAGTAAGAAAGAACCAACAGAAAGCCAGATGTTTACGGGCTGCACACAAGATGGAAGCACAGGCCATGACCTGTAGACACTGTCACCTGCAGTCTCTTTTCAAAGAAATGCACAAATTGACACTGTCCTGAGAATATGATACATCAGGATTGACATACATAAAGCTTTGGTTCTGAAGAGACACACCATTGACTGTACGCACACATCTCCATTCACGTTCATCCACAGTATCATCATCTTGCTTCTGGGTATAAATTCCTGGGCCAAGCTCTTGCGAGCTTTTTGCCCCCTTACCAAAAAACTGCTCTGAGCCTGCATCCAAGATCAAAAAGCTTGTTAGATTCAAAATAAACACCATCCAACTGATTCTTTAAGAAGCGTGAGCTTTGCCAAGTCAAATACCTCTACCAATGGTTATCAGCTTTGTCAACTCCCGAGCATAGCGCCGTAGACGCGGCCGATGCCCACTCAGATTAAACCTTATTAAAAAGGTAAAAATTCCCAATTGAGCTCAAACCACATGGTTAAGATATATGCAGGCCTTTTATGCTTATAACAGAGAGGAAGGTCTTACTGGTCCATATCATCCACCAATTTGTGCCCACTACCCTTATGAAAATGGGTGCTTGCCTGCAATGAAAGCACAACATGTCTTTATACAGCCCATCTAAAAGCCCTAACAGTGAAGCCTAGGCAGCCTTGCAGAAGGACTTTAGGCTCTTTTTAACACAATGAAAATTGTCATAAGCCCCAATGCGCTTTTACATTCTTGGGCTGGACAATCTTGTTAAGAACCTATCCATGACTCAGCAGGCCATGTTGGACTCCAAGCTTGTCCATGGCAGGTGTGTGACAATGAGAGGGCCCCATTGGTCTCATCGGATGGCAGCACTTGTTGCATCCCACCTGCTGGCTACATCTGTCCGCGTACGCATGTGAAGCCAGCCTTAGGTATTGCTAACTAAGGCATTTGTTAAACTTGTGAAATTTCTTAGGGACCAGGGTCTGTGTAGTATACACACACACACACACACACACACACACACACACACACACCCCGACGTACAAAAAAGATTTACCTCTTCCTTTGCTTGTAGAAATGCCTCCCTCCATTTCTGTGCATCTGAAGCTGTCCGACAAGCAATCTACATAAGGCCCAAATAAAAGGATTAACCCCAAAAATTACAATCAGCTAAGATTGTGAGAGTGGACAACCATCTCATGTTGTAATCGAATCAGACCAGCACAGGTTTAGAAACATTACTTCACCCTTAGTGGTATCATCCAGAGAATTTGAAATCTTCAGAACATAAAGGTCCTGCAAGAAAGAACAGGTGAAGGACCCACTATTGATCAAACATAAAACCATAGATTGCAGGGTAGGAAGCATATAACAAAAAGAACCCTTAGCACAGTGGTCCATAATAGTTCTGGTGAATACAGTCTGGTCGACCAATATGAGAACTTACTTTGTCGTCGATTTTCCTCCGACCCAGATTTTCAACTTTCAGAAATTGTCCGGCAACGCCCAGCCTTATTGGTTTCTGTGAAACACAGGCTAGCTATTAGCCATGCTTGTCTAGCAGCGAATTGCACCAAAACAAAGACCATTGTTGTCACGCCAATCTTTAGAAACCATTCCTTGAGAGCTACTGTCAGAGGAAAAAAGCAATCCCTCCTCCATGAATTCAATGAGAAAAAATTCCTTAGCTTACCATGTAAAGATGATGCTGTTGGAACTAGAAATATTACGAAAGTCATGTGAAGCCGTGGCTATCTTAGAATAGAGAAATGATGCACTGAATCATTTTAGACAGCAGGTTGACACTCACACGTTCAATCATACAACACCAGCATTAAATCCCAATGGCCAAGGGACAGCACCCGACCCAACGCACCCCACCCCCCACCAAGTGTCGCCTTGGAGTACAAAGCTGACTGAATCCTTAGAAACACCTCATCAGGCTCTGTATGCAAATCAAACTGGGAACGGAGTAGTAACTAATCTCTCCTTCAATCCAACAGGTACAGTGCGCTCAATTTTCAGGCCTTGATGAAACTGTATTCTGCTTCTTGGATCTCCAAGAAATAAGATCGGAACCAAGAGTGAAGCAATAACCAGAAGTGAATCGTCGAGTATCCTGATCACCTGCCCAATCAGCATCAGAGTATCCAACAAGCTCGGTGCCTCCTTTGAAAGAGAGACCATAGTTTGAGGTACCGTATAAGTATCGGAGAACCCTCACTGCAGCCTGCCAATGAGAATATCAAAGAGCGGAAGAAAACTGATTGAAAACACTAACACTGTAAGAAATGTCGGGCTTGGTATAACTGGCTATAGGAGCAAAAGTTTCCTCATAATCCTCACCCTCATTCTAAGAGAACCCCTTCGCAACCAATCTGGCTTTGTGTTTGTCCAAAGATCCATCAGCATGAAACTTGGTCTTAAAGACCCACTTGACCCCAATAGCCTGTCAATGCAGAGGCCGGTCCACAAGCTCCCATGTACCATTTGAAACCGATCCCGTCAAGTGGGAAAGATTCCGTTGGACACCCACACGCTTAATAGCACAACTTTAAAACCACAAATTTGAAATGGACAACTTAATACAACTTGAAATTGAATTGAAATGAAATGGAAAGATGGACACCAGCACTGGGGCCGGAACGGGCCGACCCCCCCCTCAATATATGATATATTTATTGGGAGTATTTAATAAATACAATGCTCCATGGGTTCAAAGAACCAGATAATGTCCATGTACATATGAAAACAGTACCAAACAAATAGGCTCGAAGTCGAAACTTGGTGTAGAAGCTCGAAGCAGAACGACCACTAGTGTGGTCCAATCTCTACGGTCCTGTGCTGTCACTGGACTCTGCGGAGAGCGCCTCACTGGTGTTCCGAGACCACGCACAAACAAGCGCTCTCGTACTAACGCCTGGCTCTCCCGATCTCAGCACCTTTGGACCGAGGTTCTCCAATAGAGCTTGGACAACCCGGCACCGAACGGGTGTTGGGCGAGCGGGATGAATCCTTTATCAGATTTAAACATAAAATACTTTACTCAAATCTGAAAATCACTTACTTGTAGATGGTTGATAGAAAACCAATACTTGTGGTGTTTGTGTAGAATATGAAGCCACCCTTGTTGAAGAAATAGTTGCCTCGTGTAGAACCATCAAGACAAGCACCACCACAAAGGGTACAGCCGCCTGCTGTGAGAGAAGAAGCATCCACTTGCAAGGGAGGAGATGCCTGGCCGCAGTGTGGAGGAGCCCAAACAGAATTGCCTGAGGGCAATGTTCTTACTGGCCGGAACACAAGCGCATAGCCCCAGCCGTCTGTAGGGACATGCGTAGCTTGGAGAGGTGCAGCCGGTAGAAGATGAGCAGCCCGCAGCCGGAAGAGGATGGGCAGCCTGCAAGTACTGTCACCTGGGAGAGTAGCCGCCTGTAGAGGAAGGGAAAGAGAAGTGATGCAGGCGCCTGCTGTAGCCAGGGCAACCTGCTGGAAAACAGGCGCAGCCCACCTGCAGCAAAGTCAGCCGCCTGTAGAGAGACAGGCGCAGCCAGCAGCAGAGGGTACTGCAGTCGTTGTGCAGGGAAGGCAGCCAGCCGCTTGGGAAAAGCAAGCGAAGAGAAGATGGTCGCCGGTTTCTCAACGCAAGAGAGTGGAAGCGATGGGTGATGAACAAACGCAAGAAGCGATTCATGATGACGCTTGAAGAGAGAGCCCTTTTCTTTAATAAAATAAAATTGAAGTTAACTTTGTGATACCCACGTTTGCATGTGGGTGGGGAGTTTGGGTAGGTGTCCATGCCCACCCCCACACTCACTTAAAGTGGGGCTCCCCACCTTGGCCCCTAAGTGGGTGCCCAAAGGGGGTGCCCACTTTTAAATAAATGTGAACACCTAAGCACGACTCACTGGCAGGCGTCCCCGCTCAACAAGTAACACGTCAAGCAGGCAAACACACAAATACATGTCATGCGAAAACAGTTTCAAGCATGCAAATCATGTGTGCATGTGCAAATAGTAACATGGACATATCTCCCGTTCATGGAACAAGTACAAAATATCTGTCGGCACAAAACTGGCACGACATAAAAACATAAAAACCTGGTCTTCCTATGGAGTGACAGTCCCATAGGTAAGACAGTTCCAGGCACGAGTCTCCCTATGGTGTGACAGTCCCATAGGCAAAACACGGCACGAATACTGGCTCTTCCATGGCGTGACAATCCCATGGGTCGAACACAGTCCAGGTCATACACGGGTGGCACTGGTCTGGCTCCCGTCCATACGACACCATCCTGCTAACACACGGGTGGCACCAGTCTGGCTCCCGTCCATGTCAGCAAAATACTGGCCTCTTCACACGAGACACCGGCCTGGCCTCAAGTGAACGAGACGCAAAAACTGGAGATGGACCAAATGGTCGGCCAATTGGTGACATCCCCCCGGGCTTCTAAAGAGTTGACCTCAACTGAAAAGCCTCAAGATATGCCTGCAATAATTGCGGATAATCTGCAAAATAATCCTCATTTACCCATTTGGCATCAATAGGCAAATAATTCTTAAACTTCACAAGGTATCTCCTGGAAAGCTTTCCTGCAGGTAGCTCTCTCTCCTTGTGAAAAACAATCTGTTCTGGCTGGAGGATCTCCTCAAGCTCTTCAATCTCTGGCGGATCTTTTGTGACAGGCTCATCAGGATCTGGCCCCACATATTTCCGAAATAGACTCACATGAAAAGCATTGTGAATCTTCCAATGACTAGGTAAAGCAAGCCTGTAGGACACTTCATTGATTTTGTGAATCACCTTGAAGGGTCCATAATAGCGAGGAGAAAGCTTCGGATATAATCCTTCTCGTCCTGGCCTCTTCCGAAGCCGAGCCTTCTCAAATTTCAGCAATACCCAATCACCTTTTTTGACTTCCATGTCCCTTCTATGCTTGTCAGCAGCCATTTTATGCTTATCCTGAGATCTTGCAATGGCTGTCCGCACCTGACCAAAGGCAACATCTAAGTCACGAACATATTCATCAGCTGCAAACTCATCCTTAGTTCGAAGGATGGGTGGCAATACCACTCTGCCATAAATAATCTCAAACGGAGCCTTTCCTGTGGAAGCATGGATCGTATTGTTGTAGGCAAACTCAACAAGTGGAAGATACTTCTCCCATGCAGTGTTTTGATCTGCCACATAACATTTCAATAAATCCAACACAGCTGAATTTGCAGCTTCACTTTGGCCATCCGTTTGGGGATGATAAGCTGATGAAAACTCAAGTTCAGTACCCATATTATCAAACAAAGCCCTCCAAAATAGGCTTGTAGTCCGGGGATCTCTATCCCCAACAATGGATTTAGGCATACCATGATGCTTGAAAATATTAGCAAGAAAAAGCTTTACCATATGATCAGCTTTAATGGTTTTCTTCACGGGCAAGAAGTGAGCTTGCTTGCTAAACCTGTCCACAATAGTCCAAATAGTATCATTCCCGTGTTGGGATCTAGGCAAATCCATAATAAAATCCATCGTGATACTTTCCCAAGGTTGCGAGGGAATAGGCAATGGCTGAAGCAAACCTGGAGGCTTTTGCCTATCAAATTTCACCTTTTGGCAAGTAATACATGCACGCACATAAGCCTCAATGTCTTCATGCATGCTCGGCCAAAAGAAATACCTCTCAATCATGCGAGTAGTAGGCATAATACCTCTATGACCAGCATAAGGTGGAGCGTGACATTCGTCCATAACCTTTGGACGCAAATCCTTCACCACACATAGGCAATTATCCTTCATAAGATAACCCTCGTTGATAACATAAGAGGCATGTGAATGACCAGCCATCAAATCAGTCCATATATGGCAAAAATCAGCATCCAAATAATACAAATCTCTCATAATAGATAGATCTCCATGAGAGGCCACTGAGACTGCAGCAATATAAGGCCTCCTAGATAGTGCATCGGCCACCACATTTTTCTTTCCTGGAGTATGCACAATCTGAAAATGAAACATGGAAAGAAAATTTGCCATTCTCATCTGCTTCTCTGAAAGCTTGGTTTGAGATAGAAAGTATCTCAAGCTTTGATGATCTGTCTTGACTACAAATTCAGCCCCAAGAAGGTAATGTTTCCATATCTTTAAGGCGTGAATTACAGCCAAGAGCTCTTTCTCATAGATATCCATATGAAGCTCAGCATCATGCAAACGACGGCTCTCGTATGCAACTGCATGCCCTTCTTGATTTAGGACAGCTCCTATGCAATCACCACAAGCATCACATTCAACCACGAATGACTTGTGCAAGTCAGGAACAATCAATATTGGACCACATATGATCGCATGCTTGAGCTGCAAGAAAGCATCCTGTTCCTTTGAAGTCCATTTGAAAGCAGTTTTCTTCTTCGTGAGATCATGTAGAGAAGTGGCAATCATAGCAAAATGCCTTATGAAACGCCTGTAGTACGAACACAATCCCAGAAAACTACGTACTTGATGTACGTTTTGCAATTCGGGCCAATTCCGAATAGTCTCTATCTTTGCAGGATCCATTGTAACTCCATCTTTGGATACAATATGACCCAGATAATGAATCTCTGAAAGGAAAAACTCACTTTTCTTGGCATTGACGAAAAGTTTATGCTTCCGCAACTTTTCGAACACTGTGACCAAATGAGTTCTGTGTTCCTGCTCATTCTTGGAGAAAACCAAGATATCATCAAAGAAGACTCCTGTAAACTTGCGATGGGGTCGAAATATCCTATCCATCATACGATTAAAAGTAGCAGGAGCATTGGTGAGACAGGATTGAGGGGATTTGGGAGAGACTAGATTTTCACTCAAGACCGGCCGTACGCGCACCAAATACAGGCCTTGGAGACCGGGCTACAAGGACTGCGTCTTTCTCTCCACACCGAGGAGACCGGGCTACAGGGACTGCCTCTTCCAAGAGGAGCTGCTTAATTCCAAGTTCGCCGATGACACGAAAGCATACCTGTCTGGGGACGAGGAGAACCTCTAGAGATTTGTTGAGGCAATTGAGATCTTATGTCATACATCCAGAGCGCAGATCAACCAGCACAAGTCATGTGGATTTTGGATTGGCTCATTGCCCGAACCAACTTGGCGTCCAGTTGAGGATTTTCAGTGGGTCCCAAGGGGCACTCCAGTTCATTATCTTGGATGCCAGGTTGGTGTTGCATCTCCCATGTGCAACAACTTGCCCCTCTTCTTCTGAGCATTCCGAAGAAGCCTAACTAGCATCCACATCCGCTAAGTAGGTACCATTCCCTCTCCCACTCGCGCCTAGGTGCAGGAGGTGTTAGGCTGGTGTCCATAAATCATTAAGGTCACTAATACAATTGTACATCCAATAGCTATATGGCCTCCTCTCACGCATGTCTAGTCCATACTATGCATAATGGAGTTGATAGTTACATAGTCTTATGGGTTGACTACCATGAGTATATAACATGCACGTTCCTAAAAGGTGAATTTGGGCATGTTCCTGGGTTCATCTAGGTACATATATATATGTCTAGATCTATGATAAAACTGAGGGTATGGATGGGGAGGTTGTCCTCCATCCAAATCACAAATGTATGCACAATTCACAAAACTTATAAAAGCATAACAAATTCTCCATTGGCATTTTTTACTCACCTCACCACTATCTGGGTCTTTCTTGAACATCTCCACATAAGTGCCACAAATCCTAAGGAAGCGTAAATGGCAGAAATGATGACCTAGGCGGTTTACTCCAACATGATACACAGGCCCTTGATAAACCACTCCTGTGCTGCCTTCAGACACCGATGGCGAAAGTTCTCCACTTTTGGAGAAACTCCCATTATCCAGCTGCTTGTTTTCATGGCCGGATCCGTTTTCAGGCGCGTCCACGTCCTTCTGGATGGGTATGCAAGATGTGAGCACCATGGATTGGAAGAGAAAACAAGAAAAATTTATAAGGAAAAAAAGCAGCATTGACAGTGAGAAAAGAGTGAGGAAAAAGAAGGAAACCAGAAAAGCAGAAGTACCTACCATCGTGATCATCCTTGCCTTTTCTGTGATTACGAGTATAGCTAGTAGTTTCAGGAACTCAAATTGGCCTCATTGGTTAAAGAAAACTGCAATCAAGTGAGCACCGTTGGTAGTAAAAGGCAAAAAGCAAAAGCAAGAAGCCCTAAAGCAGAGAGGCACTACAGACAGTAAAGAAAAAGGATGCAAAAAGCAGAAGCTTTGAGATCAGAACCCTAAAAGCAAAAGGAAGTACATACTATGGAGTACATAGTACATACCATGGAGATCAATCATCAAACCATGGCATGGCTATGTTCTGCTGCTTCTGCTAACAAGTCAATCGATGGTTTTTACGGTTTTCTTTGATAAGATCGAGAGAGAGAGAGCTCCATTTATAGCTCGAAGACAAACAGTGTAAAGTTGGTCCGAATATCTCAAATAATCCTAAAAATCAAATGGATTTGTAGGTGGATTATTTACTAAGTTAAATAATATGTACTAGTATTGCCATTGTTGCTACTGCCGACCAAGGTTCCAGACAAGAATTATTCTCTCTTTACATCTCTCTCTCTTACACACACACACATGCACATGCACATGACCCTCTCCCTCTCTCTCTCTCATGTACACACACTCTCAAATGTTGAAACTCACTCTCTCTCTCTCTCACATGCACACACATATACACACCCCTCTCTCTCTCTCTCTCTCTCTCTCTCTCACACACATACACACACACACCCACACACATGCACACACTCCCTCTCTCTTCTTACACTCTCCCACACATAGAAGCGCTCTCTCTCTCTCTCTCTCTCTCTCTCTCTCTCTCTCTCTCTCTCATGCACACATACACATATGTAAATATATAGTATATAAAATATTATGTTTTAGATACATATACACATATACTTATACATATATACATATATTTAAAAATATAAATACAAACATCGACATAATTTAATTAATTTTGATTAAATTCTAATGTGCGAAGATAGGTGATAAGCTGTGGTCACTTTTAAATATATAGATAGATATATCATACACACACACACACACATATATATGTGTATATACATATACATACATACATACATGTGTGTATGTATGTATGTATAAATGTAAATAAAAGCGCACACACATGTATACACACATATAAATATATGTTTTCTATTTAATTTATATTTCTGTTTATATTTTATTAAAAGCTACTTTTTATTCTCTATCTCTCGCTCTCTTTCTCTCTCTTTTCACCCTCTCCCTCGTTACATCTCTCTCTCTCTCTCTCTCTCTCTCTCTCTCCCACAAGTGGGGCAGATTGGCTAGTGCGAGGGCCCTTATAAAGTCCATGATCCACCCGAGTTCAAGTCCCACCGTTAGTCGTATATGCCCTCGTGTTGCATTCTACCAACGTTAATACCTCTCTCTCCTATAGTGTGTGTGTGTGTGTGTGTAATAAAAGAGGACCCTCGCACTACCTTTCGGCCACCCACAAGTGGGGCAGATTGGGTAGTGCGAGGGCCCTTATAAAGTCCATGATCCACCCGAGTTCAAGTCTCACCATTGGTTGTATATACCCTCGTGTTGCATTCTACCGATGTTAATACCTCTCTCTCCCATAGTGTGTGTGTGTGTGTGTGTGTGTGTGTGTGTGATAAAAGAGAACCCTCGCACTACCTTTCTGCCACCCACAAGTGGGGCAGATTGGCTAGTGCGAGGGCCCTTATAAAGTCCATGATCCACCCGAGTTCAAGTCCCATCGTTGGTTGTATATACTCTCGTGTTGCATTCTACCGATGTTAATACCTCTCTCTCTCTCTCTCTCTCTCTCTCTCTCTCTCTCTAACTCTCTAACTCTCTCCAGGTCTGCCCCATCTCACTCTCTCTCAAGCACATTCTACACATAGATGCAGATGTATGCACATGCATGCATATACTCTCTCTTTCTCTCTCTCTCTCTCTCTCTCTCTCTCTCTCTCTCTCTCTCACACACACACACACACACATGTACACACCGCATATACACATGCAAATGCATACTCTCTCCTCCCACACAAACTATCTCCTACCTAGAAATTCTCTGCCTCTCTCTCTCTCACACACACACACACATGTACACATCGCACATACACTAATGCAAATGCACACTCTCTCCTCCCACACAAACTATCTCCTACATAGAAATTCTCTCTCTCTCTCTCTCTCTCTCTCTCTCTCTCTCATGCACACACACACTCCCTCTCTCTTCACGCACACTCTCTCTCACATAGAAACTCTCTCTCTCTCTCTCTCTCTCTCTCTCTGTCTCTCTCTCTCTCTCTCTCTCTCACACACACACACATGCGCGCGCACTTAAATAGATTTACACATATATATAATTTTAATTAATTAAATTTTAATGGTAGGGATGAGTAGTGAGACGTACTCACTCTCAACTAAATGCATCTTACATGTAATGTCTCTCTCTCTCTCTCTCTTTCTCTCTCTCTCTCTCTTACACACACACACACACACACATACACATGCACATGCACATGCACACCCTCTTTCTCTCACATACACATGCACACACTCTCAAATGTTGAAACTCTCTCTCTCTCTCTCTCTCTCTCTCTCTCTTACACACACACATGTACACACATGTACATGTACTAATGCAAACACACACTCTTCCTCCCCCCCCACACTCTCACACATAGACTTCCATGTTTATGTCTCGCTCTGTGTTTCTCTCTCTCTCTCTCTCTCTCTCTCTCTCTCTCTCTCTCTCTCTCACACACACACACACACATGCTATCTCTCTTCTCACACACACACTCTCTCTCTCTCCACTCTCTCTCTCTCTCTCTCTCTGTCTCTCTCTTACATACATTCACGCACACACACAAACACACTTCTTTCTCATGCACACGTGCACACACACACACACTCTCTCTCTCTCTCTCACACACACACACACCTACATGTAAATATATATTATCTATAATATTATGTTTTATTATATTTAGAGACGTATACCTATGTATACATGTGCATTTATAAAATAAATAAACACATATAAACATATATTTTTAATTAATATTAAAATTTTATACATGGGGATGCATGATGAGGTGTGTTTACTCTTAAATAATTGTATCTTATATACAATGTCTTTTGTCTTCTCTTTTACATACATGTGTGTGTGATTGTGTGTGCACGTGCATGCACACGTATGTGTGATTGTGTAATGTCTTCACGTGTGCATGTGTCGTGCAAGTGTCTTGATTGTGTGTATATGTTAGTGTGTATTTGTTGTGTGTGTGTACATGGTGTGTATGTTTTTATTTATGTGTATCCATAGCGAGTGTCTGCATCTACGTGTGTGTGACCATGTGAATATACTCGTGTGTACATCTATGTGTGTGCACGTGCAGGTGCATATATGTGTGTGAGTATGTGCATGTCCATGTGTGTGCACATGTACTTGTGTATGTGAGTGTATTTATGTGCTTATGTGCATGTATACACATGTGTGTATGTGCAACCTTGAGTATGTGTGCAAGTGTGCAGGTGCAAGTGCATATGTGTGTGTGAGTATGTGCATGTCCATGTGTGTGCACGTGCAGGTGCATATGTGTGTGTGAGTATGTGCATGTCCATGTGTGTGCACATGTACTTGTGTATGTGAGTGTATTTATGTGCTTATGTGCATGTATACACATGTGTGTATGTGCAAGCTTGAGTATGTGTGCAAGTGTGCATATCTCTATGTGTTGTGTGTGTCCATGCGTGCGAGTGTGTGTATGTGTGTTTGTATGCGTGTGTGCACGTATCATGTGCTTGTGTCTGTGTTGTGTGTGTGTGTGTGTGTGTGTGAACACGTAACCCAGAAGCCAACGGGGTATCTTGCCACTGAAGTTTTACCGTCTTACCATGATTTGGTTTTGGCACATATTTCATAATATATATACGTATGTGTGTGTGTATGTATATTCTCTCTCTTACACACGCACATAATATATATGTGTGTGTGTGTATGTGTATGTGTATTCTCTCTCTTACACATGCATATAATATAATATTAGAAGATGTGTGTGTGTGTGTGTGTGTGTGTGTGTGTGTGTGAGGAGGAGGGGGGAGGGGGGAGGGGTGGGCAATTTGCTTTCTAATGTATTATATATATATATATATATAAGGAACTCATTCAATGAGTAAATGGTTTGATGGTGACAACTAATTGTGAGCCCCAATGCATCTAGGCATGTGGGAAAGAAACCCCCAAACACTTGTCTTCTCTTCTCCTTTCTCCTTTTCAAAAATTATCCATCTCCTTTCTCCACATGAAGGGATAGACACTCTTCCTTTTCAAAAATTATCCATCTCCTTTCTCCACGTGAAGGGATAGACACTCTTCCTTTTATCTTGTATAGATTTTAAAATATGGAAAAAAAATGCCACACTACCTTAGGTAGGTGTTCCACATTTTGGGAGTTGCCCTTTCGCCATAAGAAGTTGGTGCCTTTGATATGATGTTTTTAGTACCCCCTCAATAAAAATGAGATAAACATTTGTTTAGCTTTTCTTCTTCTTCTTTTTTTGGATCAATAATAATTATATATAAAAACTTGAAAGATGTCCAAAAATATTGAAATACTAATGAAATGGGAGGGTATCAGAGTTCCTTTTCATAACAGAGTTGATATATGCAACACAGTGTTGAATGCTTATATTATGTTTCTTTGCCCAATGTTGGATTTTGGCAAGTGTCAATGGAAGAAAATCATAGGGCCTGTTAGGGACTTTTATGGAGGAATGGTAATGGAACCAAAAAAGCCTCAGCCCGGTTAGCCTGGGACAAACTGTCAGTTCCAAAAGGAAAAGGTGGTCACTGTATTGTAAGGACTGTCTTCATGCTTCCTAAATGTCTATCTCAGACTACGACTTGGGCATTAATGATAAGGGAATTTGTTGAGCTTTCTAATGTGATGGCTAAAGTTAAATGGGTGGACTTGTTTAGCTTTTCTCTCTAGCAACCATTCCTCACACACCATATATTTTGTGAATAGATCTACAAAACTATAACTTAGAATCTTGCGAGTTTTTGTTAACCAATGGATTTATTTTGATTGCTTACCTTTTGTCCCATATCACCGAACTGCAAATCAAAGTGGCCAAGAATAATTGAAGCTCTTTGGAGGCAAGCACTCTTTGTACATGTTTTTGTGTCAAGATACATAAAATTTACACACTAGAGTATAGACATCTCTAAGTTTCTCAAATGCTAAGAATACTTCACAATAGATTGCTACAAGGTGTAGACTAACATGTAGGTGTCACACATCACTCCAATAGAGCTAAAAGGCACATTGTCTACTCACGTCCTAGTTTCTAAAATGTTAGGTACAATATTCTACTTGGTCACCTCAAGAAAGTGTGCGCGTCATTTTATCACATATGTACGGGGAGAAAGTTAATGAATCTCTCTCTCTCTCTCTCTCTCTCTCTCTCACACACACACACACACACACACACACACACACAAGGTGATTAATACATATAGAAAAAGTAGGTATATCACATCCTTTAATGTTGTTCCATTTTATGTTTCCTGAAAACAACCTCCATGTCCCTCTATATATGAGTTGGATGTGATGTAAAAAGCTAAGGGACTCAATAATTGGATAAAGTAAATGAATAACTCTCTCTCTCTCTCTCTCTCTCTTACAGGATTTAGTTTAATGGAATATGCAAATAGGCACGAAATTAATTGTGCACATCATCATTTTATGTAAAAGACCCACGAGCAATTTTAGTTGGGCAAGGTTTATTTTATTTTGATGAAATGCTTTAAAAGCATTAGACTAAGGTTCAAATTTATAAATAGTCATTTTGGAAAAGCTATGCTATTAATGGCTCCAAGGGCTAAATTTATGAGTATGATTAAAATACAGCGCGTGGGGGTGGAGCCACACACTTCGGGGGGGAGATTGCACCTAGTCTGTTCTTCTTCTTTGTGTGGTACTCTCTATCATAACCTTTGATGATGTTGCTATTTTATGTATTTAATTTTTTCTTGGTTTAATGATAATAAGTCACGTTAATTGATTTTTAATCAATTTCAAGCCTCTTTTTATTAATTGATGTATATTTGTGAGTATTTAATTATTTCTTTAAGATGTACAAAAAGGATCCTAGTAACATGGGTATCAAAGCTTGGGTGTACATTCTTGAAGAAGATTAAATCATGAGAAAACAAAGGGTAAAGAGGGAGAGCTCACAAGAAACAAGATTAAATCATGAGAAAACAAAGGGTAAAGAGGGAGAGGTCACAAGAAACCAAAGGGTAAAAGAGAGAGAATATAGAAGACCTTTGGACCAAAGATTGAATGGTTATGGGATTTTTATGGACCCTTCCATGGAGATTAGAATCAATGGCCAGGAATTAATGTCACCTTTCTTGCGAATACCACTACTGTGTGAGAGAAAATCAAGTATGGTTTCACTAAAGTGGTTTTTAGAATCTGAATTTGGTTTTGAGATCTTTCTTTATAGATGTGAAGACCAAAGCATGAGTAGCACTCTCCTATCCTCATAATTCTAAGTAGAAGCTAGGAGGAGAATTCTATAATGGACGGTGTGGGAAAATTTCAGATTTTGAATATTATTTATTGCCTTGGGGCTACATGCAAAAGCTTCAATAAATTTATTTATTTTTTAAAATTTCTCTACCCGGATGGCCTTACGGTGGCGACCTGCGTTGCTGCGAAATAAGGAAGAAAGGGGGGGGGGGGGGGGGATTAACCACATAGCACTAATTCAGGCTTAACCTCCACTTAAGCCTGCGTTGAAATTATTGAGAAATTAAGCCTTAATAAGCTTTAAATCCAACCAGACTTATATATATATATATATATATATATATACAGTTTCTCTTCCTTGTGGCGGCAGGCGAGTGTAGCGAATTGAGGGGCGAAGCAGAAATTAATATTATTACTTTTCTCCGTTGGGGCGGGAAATTTGAGGGGGGAGGCAGAAATTATTTTTTTAAATTTTTTTTTTTACTTCTTCCTATCCGTGCGCGATTCCAATTATAGAAGGGCGAAACCTCTGAATTAAGGCTTATTGTATATATATAGTGGTTGCGCCCTCCTACATTTCACTTTAGGTGGAGACGGGCACACCCCAGTAATTATGAACAACAAATAAACCAGCGCAGGATTGAAATTTTATTTCTCCCTTCAATTCCTATTCGAATTCAGCGCTGGGCATTGGAGAGACAAGCTTATTAATACATAAGCTTTACATATCATAGAATATATAAGCTTTAAAATAGAATAAAGTATATACATATCTCTATATTCTTTATAGCTATTTTTGGGCTTCTATATTCTTTATAGCTATTTTTGGGCTTCAGAATGTGCTCGTGACCGGATTATTTTCCCCCAGCACATGTTACTACGTTGATACGTTTGAAGCCTTATAGCTCTAATAAAACATCTTAAAATGAAAGCTTATATATTAATATATATACATATAAGAGAGCACTTCAAGCTTTTAAGAGCTTAAGAGAGCTTTATACACTTTTATTAATAAAGCTTACTTGATTAAAAGTTTTATTAAATTTTTAATATAATAAAGCTTGATAAACTTATATATATAATAAGCCATATATGTATATATATATATATATATCTCCACCTTTCGACGGCCTGTTTTTACTCATTTGAACCCATATATATATATATATATATATATATATCTCCACCTTTCGGCGGCCTTACTAATTTGAAGCCCTTGATTGAAAGTGGAAGTCTCACTGAGCCTTGTACACGAGACAACAAAGTGTGGTGAACCAGCCAAATGCTCACATTAAAATCCCAACAACAAGAGAATGTGTTATTGCATCAAATCGGCTTTTATCTTCTCATTGCCAAGGTATGAGGCTATCATGGAAGCTTATCTAGAAGGAATTGAAAGATTTGATTAAAACTTGTCTTTTATGTTTGTAATAAAGCTTTGATTAAAGTTTTTATTTGATTAAAGCCTTATCATCTATTATTTCTCGGCGAGTGCACAACAGCAAGGCACCTTAATTAAGTAATAATTAGTTCTTGTTAATTAGTGCTTAAAAATTTGACTATCTATATATAATTAAAGCTTTTAAAAGTGCATATTTTGTTTCTAACAATCCCTCTGAAGATTTTTTTAAGATGGCCAATTCTTTGGAGCAATGACAGGAAACGTTGCTTCGTCTCACCATCGAGACTCGGCTACCGCAAATCATGAGCTAAGTCTTCATACGATTACTCTTTACCCCCAGTAGTAAATTAATTAAATTATGGCATGCATATTTTGTATCGTCCAAATCAATTATTTTTGTAGCTCGACGAATCAAATTCATGTGAGCTAAGTCCTTCACTACTCTCTCTATTTATTTTTATAATTTCGAGTATTTAATTTGATGATCATAATATTTATTGTTTCTTCAAATTACTAATTCGTTAAGAATTATTAGATCGTAGCCTTTTAAATCCAAATAAATTTCATTAGTCATTGTTCAGATTATCACTTTTTCTTTAGATGATTAATTCATTTGCATGTGCAAAATTAATTATCTCTTAATTTTTAATTAAAAATCATATGAAAAATTATAGTTGCATGGTAGAAAAATCCACAAAAATCAAATTTTAGTTTCTAAATATTCTTGATTATTTTTTAGATTTAAAGGTATTTTTCAATAATTTTTTATAGTTTATTGTATAATACATTAGTAGATTAAAATTATAATTAAATTAGTAAAAATAGTAGAAAATTTCGAAGGAAATCTTTAGTAAATGTTTAAATGTTTTTAAATTTTTATAAAATTTTAGGAATTAATTTCTATAAATTTAGTTATTTAAATTAATTATTTAGTTATTTTTCTTTAGAATTGTATGAAAATTCATTTTACTGCTAGGAAATTACACAAAAATCATGTAAGTTATAATTTTAATCTCTTTAACCCTCTTTAATTTTAAAATTAGTTGTTGATTAATTTTTACTGGTTTAAATTAATTATTTTATTCAAGTTTCATTATAAATGGTTAAAATTTCATTTTCGAGGTTAGAAAAATTTGTAAGCATTTATTTTACTGTCTTTTATATATTTAAGTCTTAAGAATTAATCATTAATAAATTTTAAAGTCGAATTAATTATTTATTTCATTTCTTTCGAATAATTCTCTTGATTCTGAAAATTTAAAAATTAAGTATTCATTTCCTTTTGTATTATTAGCCATTCATTGAGACCTAGGAAGAAAACTTTAGAGCACCCTAGTTTCTAGAAACCAATTCCAGATGACAAGAAAACACTCGATTCATAATATCACGAATAAGGAAAACTTGTACTAGTAGATCACTTGGATTGATTATTATGACTAAGAGAAGATATGCTAAATTTAATGACATAGCTAGTTGGTATCCAACAAGTATTAGTTCAAGTGACGAGTAATTGCTCGTAGGAGATAAAGATAAGTTCTCCATTAAGTTGTTGGAAAAGTACTCTGAAAATCAAGTTTTGTACCGATCGTATCATGGATGGTAAGGTAAGATTAAAAGTAACCATCAAGTCAAGACTATGAATCAAAGTATCAATCACAAGAGAGTATAGTCCTAATTTTTCACAAGATACAAGTATCAATCAAGTCAAGACTATGAATCAAAGTATCAATCACAAGAGAGTATAGTCCTAATTTTTCACAAGATACAAGTACAAAATCTATTCAAGCTTAAGAGGAAGTTTTATTTTAGTACAAGAGACGTTCAAACCAAAACTTTAATCAAGTACAAGATTCCTAAAGATTACTGATTTCTTATTAAAAAAAACAGAGATTTGTTCAAGTCTACAAACATCAATTGTAAACAAGACACATCAATTGTAAATAAGACCTCTTTCAAGATCAGTAATAATTATTAAACTTCCATCTTTTTCTTACAGACAAGTTAGAAATAATCTGTTGACCCAGGTGGCTTTCACGACAACATCTGCAAGACCGAACAGGAAACTGAGATTCCTACCTTAAACACATGCTTCTTGAAATCATCATTGGAATAAGATGGCACGTGTGAGGGTACCGAATGAGTTGTCGCACCAGTCTGAAAGATTGTGTGAGGGTACTAAATGAGGTGTCACACGAGAGAGATGCGTGCGAGGGTACCGAATGAGGTGTCACACCAGTGAAAGATTATGTGAGGGTACCGAAGGAGGTGTCACATGAGAGAGATGCCTGTGAGGGTACCGAATTAAGAATTACGTCGACTTGCGAGGCTAATAACTAAAGTGAGAGGGAGAAGAAGAAGATGGAAAAAAAACATGGGAGGGAGAAGAAGAAGATGGAAAAAAACATGGGATGGAGAAGAAGAAGATGGAAAAAGAGTTCTAGCCCTTCATCAAAGACCCCTCATATCTTTAATCCTTAGGGTTTCAACTCCCCTTTTCACACTCTCATAACCCTAGCCCAATTGGTGTATTCACACTCTCATAACCCTAGTCCAATTGGTCTATTCACATTAGCCTTGTCTTGCCACACCTTGTCCGGTCCATTACTTGTGGCCATTTTGTTATATGCACATTATGTGTGCACATACTAGGAGACTAACCCACATTAGGCTTGTGAGCATGGGAGCATGGAAACAAGCTCTAGTAGAGCATGGGTTAGGACTAACCTTAAGGGTTAAGGTTAGGGTCAGGCATCCAAGGGTCACACATGGGAAATGGAGAGTCAAGAGTCACTTGAGGGCCCTCCTATATAATAGGGGCATGGGGCACACTCAAGGGAGGCTTGGAGGCTTGGAGGCTGAGGCTATGGTCTCTCTTATGTAGAGGATCATATCTACTCACCTACCATTTCACACTATAGCTACATGCTATTGGATTGGAGTTATACCTCTTGATGGTATGGGACATCAAGGTAGAGGTATGATGTATTGTGGATATTTTTGGTAGGATGGATTCCCTAAAGTTCTAGAATTCTTTTCTAATTTTTTAGAATTTTTTTGAGCATTTTTATTGTTAAAAATATATTTTTGCTATATTTTTACGAGTTTTTCCGCTGGTATGTGATCAAATTTCTATCGATTTTCTGCTGAAATGCAGTAGGGGGCAGCATGTTGATGCATGAAATGCTCTCCCATGTGCGTGGGACCCTCTTCGCCTCTCAAATCTAATTTTTCTCTTCTATTTTCCTCTCGCGCGTGTGAACTTCTCTTAATAGGGATTTTTAAACATTAATCATAAATAATATTTAATTATGATTAAGCTTAGTTTAATTAAAAACTTTAATCAAAAGATTAATCCTCCTCTCTGTTAACAGAGAAGGAGGGGGAGGAAAGAGAGTTGAATGGAGAAGGAGAGGAGAGAGGGGAGAGGACTCTCTCTCCCTTATTTTCAACAGGCGCATGCGGGGGGCGGGGGGGAGCGCTGCAGCTCGTCGGGCGATAATCGTCCCCCCCTCCCCCCATAAAATTGATTATATAAGCTTTAAAGTTTTTTTATTTTTTTTATTTTTTTAAAAATGAGTTTTTAAATTCCAATAATAAAAACTTTTGAAATCTATTCAAAAAAGCTTGGAAAAAAGCCTTAAAATTTTTGAGAAAATATGAATTTTGAGAAAAAAAATTTCTCTGAAAATTTTTGAAATTAAATTCTTGGAATCTCTTGGCTTTCCACATTCCCGAGAAACCTTTTGGCTTTCCGAGTTCTGGGAAATCTTTTGACCTTCCGTATTCCGAAAACTTTTGACCTTTCACATTCTGAATTTTTTTTTTGTCTTTTCATTTTCCCGAAACTGTTGGCTTTCCATATTCCGTGAAAACCGTTGTGGGATTCCGAAATTTTTTGACTGTTCGTATTCTAAATGCATTTCGGGGTTAATTTAAAATTTCAAAAAATTCCTAAAAATTAGTGGAAATTAGATAAAGGTTATTTTAAATTTCTAGAAAATGTGGGGTTGGTGTTTTGCATGTGGTGTGTCCATTCAGGCACCCTCGTGAGACCATTCAAATTCCTTTAAAAATATATTTTTTGACCCAAGACATTAGAAAATCCATTAAAATTATAAATTTTCATTGGATTTGAGAATTGTCGATTGGAAATTTCGTGAACGATGGGATTCTCGGGAGAAATTAGGAATTATTGATTTCGATTCACCTAGACTAATCCATTCCTTGTATTATGATGTAGACAATGATGATGATGATTTATCACACACACATGCACATGATGATATTGATACATGTGTACATGGTGATATATTGACACGATGATGATGATGATGGTGATGATGATGATGTATCACACATATATGGACATGGTGATATTGATACACATACATATGGTGATATTGACACATGCACATCATGATAATGATGTATGTGGTATTGATGTGTGTGAGCTAGATCATGTGGACATGATCTCAAGGGTAGGGATGGCATTGAGCATTGTGGGTGATGATACATCTATGTCTACCTACCTTCCTAGGGATCATTTAGATGCATTAGATGATCATGAGGGTCTATTAGAGGTTGTTAGCATTCGGTTGATGATGCATCGGGGATTCCCATGAGTATATGATTAGTGATGCATCGATTGTTACACACAAGGTTAGTGATACTTCACATGGGGGTTCATGGGATACCTATGAGCATGGAGTTTATATGATGGACTGTGAGGAGCATAGGCATGATCTTCTTATGTTAGATATGTTGAGGTACTCTTCTAGGGCTTTCACATATGGAGACATTCATGATTTGACCACTACTCCTAGTTCTCATAGATTTCCTAGGAGCGTTTATGTGGATATAGTTCATGTGTTTGAGCAACCATGCATTATATAGGAGGGTAGTGATGATTTTACTGAGGTAAGGTTTGTAAGAGAGGCATAATTAAGAACATGGATCTTGAGAGCTTTGTATTTGACTTAGGTATTTTCTTAGATCCAAGGTTGACCTATCAAGGGATATGGGTCATATATGGGCACCATTTATGGAGACAGACCATGCCTATGATGATGACTTCAAAGACAGTGAGGGCGACGTGGTCAGTGACTTGGTGGATGATGTTACTTTTCTCTCATGTGTGGATACATTGTTAGTATTTTAGAATGTCTTTTTTTTTAAATAGTTGGAGAAAGAGAGTTTGGCAAACACCATGGCATCTTAAATGGTAGTAAGGAAGTTAATATTGTGGCATGTGTGAGTATAACAAAAACACACATAAGTTAAACCATATACATATTGTAAGCAATGTCACACAAAATGAAAATGCTAAATATCATCTAGTTCAAACATAACAAAATGAAATAACCATAAACGTGCATCAACAATATAATGATAGCATCCTTAATGTGAGAGCTTTACACATAGGATTATGAGAGATGAAGATGTACATCATGCATGTAGATGTTATACTTATTTACGTTACCATGATATTTGTTTATGCCTCAAATACAAACATAAATATAAACAAAGTACACCAGCATTGGGTTACTTATTTACGTTACCATGATATTTGTTTATGCCTCAAATACAAACATAAATATAAACAAAGTACACCAGCATTGGGTTGGTACATGATCTTTATGACACTTAAAGAAGATTTATCTTTACGTGACTTGTTATCATTAAACAAAGAAAAAATTACATACATAAAATAGCAACATCATCAAAGGTTATGATAGAGAGTACCACACAAAGAAGAACAACAGACTGGGTGCAATCTCCCCCCTGACGTGTGGCTCCACCCCCACACGCGGTATTTTAATCATATTCATAAATTTAGCCCTTAGAGCCATTAATAGCATAGCTTTTCCAAAATAGGGCTATTTACAAATTTGAACCTTAGTCCAATGCTTTTAAAGCATTTCATCAAAATAAAATAAACCTTGCCCAACTAAAATTGCTAGTGGGCCTTTTTACATAAAATGATGATGTGCACAGTTAATTTCGTGCCCATTTGCATATTCCATTAAACTGAATCCTGTAACAGTCCTCCCATTTGGGGAAGCAATTGTCCTCAATTGCGTCAAATGATCAACAACCTAACAAGGTTAACTCAAATAATTAAACATAGTTCAATCACCATTCCCTGGTAATACTACACACATCAATAACACTAGATGATCAGTATTTATTGTGGAGTCACCCATGATACGTAATCACTAGTATGGTATGACTCATGAGGATCCATACGACACCTCATTCAGTACCCTCGTATGGTGTGACACCTCCGTCGGTGACCCTCACATAGTGTGATACCTCGTTCGGTGACCTTCACACTAATCCTCACCTGTGCAACACCTTATTCGGTATCCTCGCACATATCTCTCTCGTGTGACACCTCGTTCAGTACCCTCACACAATCTTTCACTGGTGCAACACCTTTTCAATCCTAGCCAACAAGTGGCTACACTTCAGCACACAGAGCAGTTCAATAGGAGTCTATATGGCTTAATTCTTGTACTTCATGTATATTTGCTTCATAAGAGCACTTAAATAAACATAAAAAAATAAAAAGCACATGGGAATAAGTATACAGGAACATGCCCTACTCACCAACACTTGACAAGAATCCTGCCACACAAAGGGACATCATCAAAGGGCAATTAGTTCAAATGATGAATGTCGCTTCAATGAATCAAATGAGGAACTGAGAAACACAATCTCATTCTGATGATTTTGTTTAAGTAATTCGGATCATTCCTTCTCTTCTCCCCCATTGTTAACATCTCTTAGCTTCTCCACTAACACAAATCACATATAACCTAGCTTATGATTGCCAAAAAAACCATGCTCACAAAAATATAATGTCACGTAGGCTGTAATGCCTGTGACCTACGGCAGACCGGATGGCCATGTCCGGGGTTCAGTGGGAGAGGACGCCCATGCGGAGTCATGGGCGGCCAGGCTAGTGTGGACGGCAGGCCACACACTATATAGCCTGGGGGATGAGGGGCAATCCTCATTCTTCCTCTATGGCTGGGTGGTGAGCCAGAGGCCGTCCCCTCTTGTGGTAATGCCTGTAGCGGCAGTAAGACTAGTTTGGTTGGACAATTTCATGCATGGGGGACGCCCTATAGCATTTTGCAAGTGTAGTCTTGCCTATGTTCAACATAAGTGTGCGATTGAAGCAAATTTTAGTTGCTACCATATGAATTTGGGAAATATATTACTTTCCTACATAAGCAATTGTAATATTGCATGACAGGCTATTTTGCTTACAAAGTTCATGTGCGTGTAAACCCTATAAGTCGTATGATCCCTAAGGAATGAGTGGAGCATTTCTAGGATTTAATAAGGTTTTACATGGCAATAGTGAGTAGTATCTCACTCCAGATGAGCCTGGTTGTTGTTAGTATCGGATCCGACATATGTAGTGTACATAAACTCGGGCTGAGTTAGGATAGAAGGCTAAGCCGGAGAGCTTAGTGGTAAATCCTACTGTATCTGGTGAGTTTTGACTTAACCGGAGTGTTAAGAAGTAAACTCAAAGTCTGGGGCTGAACCGGAGTGTTCGGAGGCAGACATATCTTTTGTTAAATCGGAGAATTTAGCAAAAGATGAGCTTGGGGTGAACCATGGTACCCAGGAAAAAAGCTCTTCACACTAAAATGGTGCACAATAATTTTAGGGTGATAAAAATCCATCGCAGGAATGTTTTACAACTTTCCATAGATGATACATGAAGACCATGTACTTTACGGAGTTAAAGTACATAGGTGGTGACTTCGGCGCCACATTTTTTGTAGAAAGTCACCAGTGGTGTGGTTAGGTCAGCCGAGACTCCACAAGACCTATGCACTAGTTTTTAAGTTGACCTCTATTAAGGACGTCCAAAAATTCGTGTTGTAATACCAGAAATTGTACTGCAATGTGCAATGGAGGGGTCAATTTGTGTAGTCACTTCTTAGCAGCAAGTGACTTAAGCATCTTGTTATAGATGGTTGTATATGGTACTCCCACTCGGGGGAGGTACGCCATTGGGTACGTAGTTACTCACTACTAGTATGGAGCTACTAGTGTGTAATAGTGGGGACGTAGTTACTCACTACTAATACATAGCTGCTAAATAAATTAAGATCCTCGAGTGAAAGATACTCTAGATCAACATTTTAAATTACTGAACCACAATCCATGAGTATCGAGGTACTCATAAATAAAACGTTGCTCAAATCGAGGGACCGATTTGTTCGATGGTATGGAATAAGCAAGAGAGTGGAGTAACTTAAAAGTTACACATCACTAGTCCTAGTGAGTTGTCAAGGTCATCCATAGTTTGATGATTCCCTCTACCTATCAGATAACATTCAATTTTGCAAGCCCTGGCATTTAATCCGTAGTGATTATGAGTTTGGTGTGAGATATGGTTATGAAGTTCTTACAAAAGTACTCGTTTATTTGCTTGTCATTGGTTATAGCTTGGTAGAGATTGCCACCTGTGATGGGTAGGTAGCTTTGTCGCTATAATGAGGAGGTAGTAAATAATGTTCTCATAGTTATACTTCATACCAACACCAAACAGGGATAGGATGATATTCCTAAGTTCATCATCACGAAGTACTGTGTTGTTTGCATTTATATTGAATGTACGATGTAATGAGACATTGGGCTTGTGTAATTACCATCAATTATCTAGCAACATTTGGCTTCGCAGCAAGCTCAGTCATTATCTGTGGATTGATAATGTGGTTATTAGTAGTTTAAAATTTTTCTTGATAGATGGTACAACCCACCCAAATAATTCATAAGTGTGTAACCGCTTATGAAGGGTAATAATATGCAACAATGAAGCACTTTGTTACAAGTGTGAAACCACTGATCTGTTGCAAAGCAGTTTATCAATAGTACCACCATATGTGCGTAGACACTATACCACATCTTCGTTGCAAGATGTTTTAAAAGTTTCTTGGAAGGACTCAAGAATAAAAATATATTAAACATGGTCTAGATTTGTTCTTGGACCTATGACACTAGCGCGTAGTTCGTTAAGAGTACAGTTTTTGAGGACAAAAACCTTTCTTGAGAAAAGGAGGGATATCCTCAAATATCACATAAACTCGAATAGTTGTGTGAGTCCAGACAATACTTGAAGGGATGTGTCTGGTAATAGCAACAAGGAGTTGTAAGTGATTGGATGTAACTCCAGACACCCGTAGTGGTGCAAGAATCTTTATCAAACATCTCCACATACTATATGGTCTACCCGCAGATATAGTATGGCATAAGAGATAGGAAGTTTGATTGTTATATTTGAAGGGAAATTTTCAAAACTTACATTTACTCTGAGTCAGAGTGGAGTTTAACCATCCGTAGATTGATGGTAGTTAGAAACTCAACAAGATTCTAGAGCATATGCTTGTGCAAAGATGTTACTCTGAGAGGAAGTATCTCTCAACTTTGGAACTAATCCTTGTGATGCATGATTAGATTGGCCGTAGAGCTTTCCAAGGAGAAGTTTTAACAAGTTGGTGAAGCAACATGGTAGCATAGTCTACAAATATCTAGTAGCATAGTCTAAGAACTTGCGCTACTAGAGTGCTCTCCAGTACATTAGCTTCTGTGCTAATGACATGATGCAAAATCAAGGCATGAAATTTGCCTTGGGGTTTTGGTTGAAATACCAAATCATGGCTGTGTGAGCATGATCCTGTCTTTACAAAGGTCTGGCGCGCTGTACGCGTACGCACTTTGTCACAGCCTCGCCCACCATCCTCGCCGACACGTAATGCTAGTCCGGAGAGACTGGCCGTAGGTGCGGCGGGTAACGAAGCGAGAGTTAGTCCGGAGAGGCTAGTCGAGTCTTCGGGGTATAGTTTTGATAGTCCAAGTGCGGGTCACCCTGGGATTCAGAAGACCTATGCACTAGTAAAAAGACAGTTTTATTGGCCTAGTTTGTTTAAGAACGTCCAGACTTATGTGCTGAAATGCAGTAAGTTCCAGGTCAATAAACAGAACGTCTTAAGGTTGGAGGACTACTCCATCCGCTGGAGATTCCTCAAGGGAAATGGGAAAGCATTTCCATGGATTTCATTACCGGTTTACCCAGGACGAGTCGAGGGAATGACTCGGTGTGGGTGGTAGTAGACAGGTTAACTAAAATGGCAAAGTTTATTGCCACAAAGAAAACTGTAAAAACGCCAGAGTTGGCAAAACTCTTTATTGAACATCTCTACAAGCTATATGGCCTGCCCGCAGATATATTGTCGGATAGCTAACTTCCTAGTAGGGATCCACTTTAACTCTATTCCCCCGTAGCTCTTACTATTATTTGTGACGTATATTTTTAGTATAGCGATTAGCAAACTTACTCTGCTGCCTCTTTTGATTTCTTTGAGGTTTCACTATTAGAGGGCTCCATTCATCATTTACTCACAAGATATATTTGTTTTTTGGGAACCCACAAGCAAGTTTTATGCTTAGGCGAATCTGGATTTATAAAAGTTTATGTGCCACCTATCGGTATCCATTTTACACTGCATTGGGCATGCCTTTTTTTAAAAGAATTGAGACTTCAGGATATTCTTTAGCAGGAACTTAGTCAGATTCCAAAAAGCTTTCAGCTTCAGGGGGCAACAATGTCTCCAAATATCTGGCTCAAGTTTATTATAATCCTCCCTTCTGTATCTAACGTGTAATGCTTTCGTTCCCGTACTGAGCTGGACCAAATTGTTGGCATATCATTTGTCAGATATATAGTGTTTACTCCTCCAGAGGGGAGCATCATGCACGTGGTATGATCTTTCCAGTTAGGGTTATATCTATATAGTTTCGACTCAGTATGATCTCTTCCGACATCTCACCTACAATTATAACATAAAAACTACCCTCCAAAAGATCATTTGCAACATGGTAGAAAGTTGTTAATACGCCAATGCATTTTGAATCATAACCATTGAATGAACTCAGAACAAGATTTGTTTCCTTAAGTTTTAGTTTTCCCATTCTTTCCCATGTTTGGTAGGACAAAAGGTTTTTATCAGCTCCTGAATCTTAAAGATCGAGGCCTAAGAAAAACTTACTTTACATTGGAAAACCTAACCAAAGTCGTCCAGGAGCAACATACTTCTCATCATTATCAGGATTGTGCATCAAGCACCCAACTTTATTTATATATGTTCTGTTTTTTTTTAATTTTACTTTTTATGCTCAGGCCTTACCTTCTCTGCTGGGCCAATCTTTTATTCTCTTTTTTAAGAGGTTTTTTTTATTGAGCTTTATGCATTTCATTCAACATGGATTCAGTCACACAGAGGTCCATAGAATTTACACAATTTGCTTCCATTCATAAAGGAATCAAAGGGGACTCCGTCCGAGGTTTCTAGTCTTGTTGAACTAGAGGTTGTAAATTCGGAAAGGTCCCATACCCACCATCAATTTCAATTTTTGTTCTTTTTTCTCTCTAGACGGCTATTTTTGCTAGGTCTGCACAAGCTCTCTAAAGCTCTTCTTATAAGATGGTGAGTTAACAAGCTCGAACTCCCATGAACAGACTATCACCGTATCAAGCTAGGTCTGAAACAGATCTTTGAGGATAAAAATATAGCCCCAAATCAGCTTCACAAAGTTAAACAAAATTTGAGCTTTTTGTCTCTTAAAGAAGCCGAAAATGGGCTCTAACTAGTTTAAAACTAAGCCAAACTTGATAGGATGTATATTTAGAGTACAAGGCCTGATGTGGATGCTTCAAATCTAGTTTGTATTTGATTTTTGCTAATTTTAGCATGAACTATTAAAAATAGGTAGTAATCTTACCATGTTAGAACATAAGCAAATTTGGTGCGAGGGTAGTCCACGATACCATCTACAATTTGCATGTATTTAGTTTTCATGAACTCTACCCGAACAGGCGATTAGAGCCAAGTGTGGATAAGTAGGAAGAATCTTGCTTCGTTTACACCCGACTACCATCTTTACACAAGTAGTCGAAACATAATTCTATTTGGATAGCGCTGTAGACCTAGGTAAGGACATCTTCCATGCATAGGCTTACTTGAAATAGGTATATAGATTGCTAATTATAGCCATTTGTGGATAAGTGGCTTGCTTAAGGTTTGGGGTTCGTAAAACTGCTAAAACTACCCAGTACACCATCTAGTCGGGTTTGGTGAAAGTACTAGTAGGGTTTCTCACACCTATAAAGTTTCAAGTGATGCAAACTCTCCATTTGGAAGTTAGGGCCAGGCGTAGGCAGGTCATGCAAACCAGCTTGGAAATGCTTAATTTTCAGCCATGTACCCTTGCTTATCTTTATTTTTGGAGTGGTCCGCAGATGGGCATAATCTTGTTGAAATGAGACAGGATTCGATATGCGGTATGTCCAACTACTCATCTTCAGTCTTAGCACTTTAGGTCTTCGTTTCCAAAGTCCACCTGCTATTTTTAGCTAGGCGCGCGTAAATGAGGAAAAGAGCAACGTTGCCAATTTTAGGTAATTTCCAAATTTAGCAGTTTGAGGTCATACCTAACACAAGCCTAGTATAAGGTCTCTATAACATTAAGAAAAGTTAGAACTCAAAAAGAGTCTCTAAGATGAGAGAAAATTCTAGGCGTGGACAACTTTTGGCCAAGCGTGGATAACTTCTCATGATAAGGTTAACTTGTATAACTCATAACTTTATACTCATATTTTCGATTGAGACATTCAAGGAGTCAAAAGTTATCTACTCAAGACGAGATTTCCATTGATGCAAACACTTTTTCATTCTAAGTCTATCTAGGTAGACTCCGTGAGTGAGGACTCATAATAACAAGGACCTCGAATCCGCAATAGTCGAGGTCTCTATCTCTTTGTAAGCTTTAGTTGATCCACTCCCTCACTAAACTATAGACATGATTGCTATACAATGTAAATCAACCAAATAAGTAAAATCAGCCCCTTAAAAGGTAGATGTAGCATATATAGTCGTGTACGTGCTCGTGGACTCGGTGAGGACTCATAACAAGGACCTCAAAGGGCATGTTGTCACATAAACTGCATGTGAGTTGTGATGAGTTTAGAGCTCAGAAGTCTTACCAATTATCCATAATATTCTCACCTCTTATGTATTAAAAGTAGGAATGATGGCTTGCAACTATAGCAGTCAGTCTTTGTACCCATAATCACCAGAGAATTCCAAGCCACATATGGTTCACATTTGCATTGCTTTTTCCCACCTCTTCGTTGCCAAACAATCACCTCCAAAGATGTGCTATGTGGGGCCTAATTACACCTATAAAGCACTACTAAGATACTAAATGCATTAAACATATATTGTGGTGGAAAACCCATCTCACTCACCACAAAAGGTATGCATGCATACACGTGGAATGGGCAAGAGAGACAAAGCTCTCATGCAAACTTTTTGTGAGTTAGAGAAGACAAACCTTTACCCAACAATAGCTTTTACCCAACAATAGCTTTTACCGTTTCCTTGTTTTCTCTCGACTGAATCAACCTTCACACTCAAATTCAAATGTCAAAAGACTTAAGCAAGGGAATGATCAGCCATTAAAACATACAAGTAAAGCATGCATTTGATTGAAACAATAAGCTGAGAATTCAACTCAATACTCAATGAGAATAATACTAAGCCAATTGCTTACGATTTGCTTTTCAAAATGCGTAAAAGTAAAACAAATAAAGCACTCTATTTTTTTATTTTATTTTTCTCTACATAATATAATAGTGAAGTAAAAATTACCCTACCATGCAAAATCTTAAGCAAAAAATGCAAAGTGAATGCATCAATACAAAGCCAAAGATGCCTAGATTTCAACTAATTACATCCTTAATTTTAATTAGGGGTTTAAAAATATAACTTTTTATAGTCTCTCTCAGCCCAAACAGAACCTATAAAGTTGTAGAGGTCAATCTCTCGATTCCAATGGTGTTTACGGAATCGAATTCCGAGTCTGGGAGCTCAAGTTATGACTATTTTTGTGCTTGTTGGAAAATGTTAAGAAAAATGATGATTTGATTATCTGTTAATTAATGCTTAATTAATCCATGTATTAGTTAACAAAATACATTAAAATGCTTCTAGTCATGCTACTAGTGCAATGCTAGTGATCAATTTTTTTAATTTCTAATTTAATAGAAAGATTGAGCTTAATCTATGTTAGTATACTGTACAAAACTTTAGAGAGCAAAAAACAAACATTTCGACTCCATAATTTTACAAACCTTATGATAAAACACCTAATAAACACAAATCTAATCCACACATTATCCCCAAAATATCAAATCAAATAAAAAACATAAAAACAAACAATAAAAACAAAAAACAACCCACTCAAATCCATGAGTGAACCAACCTTATCCTCCTTTTTCCTCTTCTCCTAGTCACTGTATTTTCACACAGTAAGCTCATAGAATTGAAAAAATACTTGGAAAAGTATCTAAATCTACCATACAAGCTAGGATAACAACCATGCATCCCCGGCAGTGGCACCAATGTTAATCCTATTTCCCAAATGCCAAAGCATTCAAACAGAAATGCATTGTACCCACACACTCTTGTAGATCAAGCTTAAGGTTTAGGTTTACCGATTAATATGTCAACCCACTCAAATCCATGAGTGAAACAATCTTATCCTCTTTTTTTATCTTCTCCCGCTCACTGTATTTTCACATAGTAAGCTCGTAGAATTGAAAAATACTTGGAACAAGTATCCAAAGCTACCATATGGGCTAGGATAACAACCATAAATCTCTGACAGTGGCATCGATGTTTATCCTATTTCTCAAATGCCAAAGCAATCAAACATAAATGCAATGTACCCACACACTCCCATAGATCAAGCTTAAGGTTTAGGTTTACCAATTAATATGTCGTGAGGTTTAAGGTTGTACCCATATTTAGCTTCCCAAGGGAGGCCTTCCAATTGCTATGTGTAGCAGCTAGCTCAAATAGTAGCTTCCATTGCTTGTCACCGAACAATGTTGATGGCACTTGACCAAGGACAAGTGTCTCTCTCATAGCAAGAAGGCTTGACCAAGGACAAGTGTCTCTCTCATAGCAAGAAGCTATGGAGGTGGAGAAGAAAGCCCTCAAGCTCACACTCACTCTCACTCACACACAAGAGATAGAGAAAAGAAGAAGAAGCAAAAGGACAAGTGTCTCTCTCATAGCAAGAAGGCTTGACCAAGGACAAGTGTCTCTCTCATAGCAAGAAGCTATGGAGGTGGAGAAGAAAGCCCTCAAGCTATGAGGTGGAGAAGAAAGCCCTCAAGCTCACACTCACTCTCACTCACACACAAGAGATAGAGAAAAGAAGAAGAAGCAAAAGCTCTCAATTCTCACACAAGGGTCCATTCTCATTAGATGAGTTATACTTTATACAAACTTAATAAGTGGCCGGGCGGCCATTGAGTAAATCTATCATCTAGTGTGTGCTAGACTACTAACAACATACATGTGAACTTGATGCCAGCATTACACTTAGCTTGGTCATCCCTTGTTTACATCATGTGTGGCTCATTAGAGTGGAAAAATCATAAGTTGTGCATTAAGTTTAAAAAACTGCTCGAGCGGGCAAAATTACAATGTAACCCAAATTAATAAAACTTTTGATGCCAATCACTCATGACTCCAAATGCTTTGAAAAAAATTCAAGGGGGGCCGTTGAAGCCGTCCGCCTAGTTAATTGCCATAAATGGGGTTAACAAGTGGGATAGTTATTTTTTATTCATACATTTCATATTTTTCCTTGCATTGTTAGAATTAGTAAGCTTAGAAACATCGTGCAGAATCAATAGAAAATAATTTTAAAAAAATTAATTACTTGTATAACCATCATTAACTAGGATCAGAACTATTAATCACCCCCCAAAACCTTAAAAAACTCTAAAAACCAAGCCAACCTAGCTCTCAAGTTAGGAGACATGAGTCCACAATCTCGTGAAAAGAGGTGTGTTAAACATGTGAGTCAATATATGCTAGCTTGGAGATATGTTGTAGAGACATGATCTATACATGAGCCTAGAGATGGTCACCATCGTGAGCTTAGATGACACACCAAAGAAGATGTGAGGTATGAGCTCGGACATGTGAGCCTAGAGCCATGAGTCTAAAGGCATGAGCCAACAAACATGAGTCTAAAGGTAGTTATATACCTAATATTATACCAACCAATCATTACTATCTTAACACATACCTACTTAATGTATCCTTACAATATCAGGTATATACCTAATATTGCACCAACCAATCATTATTACCTTAAAGTTTTGTAAGGATATACCTACTCATATCCTTACAATTTGTATTAACCAAATTCCAAGAAAAAATCTTGTTCTTTATAATTATTAAAGTAATTATTTCCCAATTTGGTTGAGCTACCAAAAGGAAAGAATGTGATTGGATGTAAATGGGTTTACAATGTTAAATGCAAGTCAGATGGATCCGTGTAAAGGTATAAGGCAAGGCTAGTTGCTAAAGGATATACACAAACACATAGTCTTGATAATGATGAGTCATTTAGCCTAGTGGCTAAAATGGCTACAGTACGAATTGTGATTTCAATGGCTGTGTTTAAAGGTTGGGAATGGCATCAAATGGATGTTAATAATTCATTCTTGAATGGAGAGTTACAATAAGAAGTGTTTATGGAATAGCGAGAGGGTTATGTACATACCCAAACTTTCCCACATATGTACACAGATTAAAGAAAGCATTATATAGGCTAAAGCAAGCACCACCAGCATGGGCTGATAGGATTAAGCATTGGTTTTCATGTGGGAAATTTGTTGGAATTAGGGTTGCAGGAATGCACACACAACTTCAAGAAGATGAGGAAGCTTGAGCACAACACAGTAGTGTATTATGAGTGCCAAAAATGAAAGATAACAAGCCCTAGAAGATAATGGGCGTATATACAATGCACGGGGGAAAAAACCTCCTAGTGAGGGAAAAAGTGCCCCGGCGGTCCTAAGTGTGTTCACACACATCACTACTATAATATGGTAACAAATCTCCCCTGGAGTGATGCGGTGAACAAGAGCTAGCACTCATGTATAGGGAAGTGTCTAGCTATGTGGACGAATCCACAAAAGGGAGTAAGCCCAAAGCTTTGCGAAAAGCTTCGAACTTCTCACGAGGCAGAGCCTTTGTGAAAAGGTCTGCAAGGTTATCCTGTGTTGGCACATAAGCCAAACTGATCTCTCCTGCAGAGAGTCTCTCCCTGACATAATGGTAGTGCACCTCAATGTGCTTCGTACGAGCATGGAACACTGGGTTCCGCGCAACTGCCAATGCGCTCTGACTGTCAGTGAAGAGGGTGGTGGCAGATGGCTGCCCAACACCCAAATCAGCCATAAGGCGTCTGAGCCACACACACTCAACCGTAGCTGTGAAAGCTGCCCTGTACTCAGCTTCACAACTAGAAGTGGCCACAGTAGGCTGCTTCTTGCTCAACCATGATATGCATGAGCTTCCAAGCATGAAGCAAAAACCACTCGTGGACACGCGTGTGTCATAACAACCAGCCCAGTCAGAATCTGAAAAAGCATGTAAATCTGGCGGCAATGATCCCCCCTTGGGATAAAACAACCCAAGATGCCGAGTACCACTCAAATAGCGAAAGATACGCTTCACTGCCTGCCAATGCTTAATGCCTGGGCTATGCATAAATCTGCTCACCTGTGAGACTGCAAACTGAATGTCTGGCCTCGTAATGCATACATAAATGAGGCAACCAACAGCTGTCTGATAGAGTGTGACATCAAAGTGATCTCCAGCATCATGAAGACTCAACTTCAAACCTGTCTCCATTGGAGTAGCAATAGGCTTGCAGTCTTCAAGGCCAAATCTCCGCAACAATGTTTCAATATACTTTGTCTGACACAAAGCAATACCTCCATCACACTGCTTAAATTGTATCCCCAAATAATGATGCAAATGCCCCAAATCTGACATCTCAAAAGAGGCATTCAAATCAGCCTTAAAATCAGCAATATGACTCTCATTTGGTCCTGTGAGCAGCATGTCATCGACATAGAGAGCAATGATTAGATGTACACCATCCACACGTTTAACATACAAAGTGCTTTCTGTTGGACTATTCTGAAACCCATGTGCAGTCAAATATGCATGTATTTTTTCATACCAAGCTCGTGGAGCTTGCTTTAAACCATATAAAGCCTTTTTTAACCTGCACACTTTGTTTTCCTGCCCTCTTTGAACAAAACCACGAGGCTGCGATACATACACCTCCTCATGCAAATCTCCATTTAAGAACGCAGTCTTTATGTCCAGCTGATGTACATTCCAACCATTATGAGCTGCTAATGCACAGATGCTACGAACAGTGGTCATACGACATGTGGGAGCAAAAGTCTCATCAAAATCAATGCCCTTCTCTTGAGCATAACCTTTTGCAACAAGCCTAGCCTTATGGCGATCCACTGTGCCATCAGGCTTACGCTTCAATTTGTATACCCACTTAGTGCCAATGGCCTTCTTGCCAGGGGGCAAGTCACATAAAGACCATGTACCATTCTTCATAATAGCATCGTATTCTGCTTGCATAGCAGCCATCCAATTTTCTGAACTTTGTGCCTCATCAAATGAAACAGGCTCACTTTCATCGCACATACTAGAAACAGCCAATGCATAACAATCTGACGCATAAGAGGCACCATGAGAGCCAGAACGAGTGCGACTAGACAAAGGGGCATCCAACTTGCTGTCACGCAAAGTCTGCACCAGCCATCTAGGCATATTCCTAGAGCCCTCAATCTCTTGTCTCTCATCCTCAAGTGCATCATGCACATCTGCATCAGATATAGGCTGATCTGTGCCATCATTTAAAACCTGCATAGGCTGAAAAACTGCCTCATGAGGTATTGCACTTGACTGTGCACCACTGAAAAGAGGCAACAATGTATCATAGACATCACGTGAGCTGATATCTGTCTCCTTAGTACATGAAACCAAGGGCTGAACTGCATCTTCCACAAATACAACATCACGGCTAACCAAAATGCGCTTTGTCTGTGGATGATACAAACGATAGCCTTTGCTCTCAGCACTATATCCAACAAAAATACATTTGACAGCTTTGTCATCCAATTTTCTGCGATGTTGCACAGGCACTAATGCATATGCCAGGCAACCAAAAACACGTAAATGGCCAACAGATGGCTTGCGGCCATGCCAAGCCTCATATGGAGTGACAACCTGTAATGCTTTGGTGGGACACCTGTTTAGTACATAAGTGGCACACATGACAGCCTCAAGCCAAAAACCATGTGGTAGACTTTGACTCTTAACCATACATCTTGCCATTTCCATGAGAGACCTGTTTTTTCTCTCAGCCACACCATTTTGCTGTGGTGTATACGGCACTGTACATTGGTGTTTTATCCCACGCTCAGCCAGAAATGCATTAAATTCTGAAGACATATACTCCCCCCCTCGATCTGAACGGAGGGTGCCCATCTTACTTTCTGACACATTTTCAGCCATAACCAAAAACTGTTTGAAGCACAAAAACACTTCGGACTTTGCCTTCAAAGGATATACCCATGCATGCCTGGTAAAATCATCAATGAAAGTCACGAAGTAAAGGTAGTTTCCAAATGATGGAGTTTGCATGGGACCACAAACATCACTGTGAACAAGCTGCAATCTGCGTTCAGCTCTCACTGATCCATCTTTGGGAAAGGAAGCACGCTGCATTTTACCCAATATGCAGCCCTCACAAACATGCTTGACAGGTGCCTCAAGCTTAGGCAAAGAAGACACCATTTCAGATTTCTGCAGGCGTAGCAAACTTGCAAAATTCAGATGACCAAAACGTGCATGCCACAGTTTTGCATCTGAAATAGCCTGCGTATCCATAATAGCACATGCTGAATCCTCTACACATTTGCCATCCATATTGAGCTTATACAGCCCTCGACATAGTGAACCAGATGCTACAATGTTGTCACCACAAGAGAGATCATGAACAGTACATCTGTCATCCACAAATTTTACAACCAAACCTGTTTTGGCAAATGCGGAGACTGACAGCAGATTCTTTTTGATCCCTGGCACATACAATGCATCAAAAAGTGTAAAGGTGTTGCCATTTGCAACATTCAGCACAATCTGTCCAACTCCTTCAACGGGATAAGAGGAGTTATTGGCACAAGTGACAGTATTCCCTGTGGGAGCAGACTCAAGGAAAGTGAATAAATTGCGCTGCGAGGTGATATGCTTAGTGGCACCACTGTCAAAGTACCATACATCTGAATCTACTGTAGACATACATGTGTCATGCAAAGATGGGTCATAACTGCACTGCGCATTGAATGCCCATTCTGTATCTAGCACAACATTAGCAGATTCATTGTTAGAAGGAGAGGCATCTGCAACAGCCATACCAGCCTCTTTCTTCTTAGCCTCTTTCGCAGCCAGCTTAGGACACGCTTTGATGACATGATCATTTCCCTTACAGTACTTGCAAAATGTCTTCTGTTTGTCACCCTTCTTCTCATCTTTGTCTTCCTTCTTTGGTTGCGCAGCATTTGCAGATTTCTGCTTACTAGAAGAAAAGCCAGCTTTACCTTTCCCGCTTCTCTGACTAGCAACGAAAGCTTGATCTGCGACACGCATAATATTCCTGTTTTGCCTTGACTGGTCTTCTTGCAGCAAAACAGAAACTAACTCCTCAAATGATAAGGCATTGGGATTGCCTTTCATCATCAAGCGAAGAGTGGAAGCAAAACCCTGATAAGAATCTGGTAGACCATTCAAAACAGTTTGCACAAGTGAACTGTCTGACAGGATTTCATCTGCAGAAATGAGCTGCTCTTTGAAATCCTTGATCTTTGTCAAAAAGCTATCCATAGAATCACCTTCGTTCATATGCTCACTCTCCAACTGTTTTCGGAGATAAGCAACACGAGCCGCATTTCTTGCCTGATACAATGTGGCAAGTACATCCCAAGCATCCTTAGAAGTCCTGCAGGAGCGAATATGTGGGATAATGGTACGTTTGACAGACAGCGCAATCAAGGCATGAGCCTGCGCATCTCTACCATCCCAACGAATCTGCTCTGCTGAAAGTGGTGGTTCTCGAACAGCTGCTACAGCACTTGTGCCTGCACCATCATCAACAGTACCTGTTTCTGATGTGTTTGCAGCATTCCCAGCCACAATAGGACGTGCATCAATACCCTGCACAATGTTCCATAACCCCTTTGCTACCAATACATGTCGCATCATATATGCCCACAATGGATAGTTGGTGCCATCCAACTTATCCTCAGCAGCCAACATGCGGAATACATCATTGTTGTCAGCCATGGCCAATGACTGTACTACTAGATGTAAATGCTGTCTGTAAGAGGTAAACCTGTATAAAATCGACCTGTGCTATGTAGCACAGCCCAAAACAGACGAATGGGCACCTGTCCTGTAGATTTTAATCTTGACAGAAAATCTGCACAGTAGGACGATTTTGCCTGCGCAGTACTTGGAATGCAAAAACGGAGGGCGAAATGACTTCAGATCAAAATTCTGAAATGAACCTGCAGACGGGCTCTCCCACGGCATATACTAACCTGCAGACGCTCGTGAAACCTCGTCGCAATCGGAGGAGATGAAGCGGCAGGTGCCGGTGATGCTGCCCGGGAGGAGGAAGCCTGCTCTGATACCAATTGTTGGAATTAGGGTTGCAGGAATGCACACACAACTTCAAGAAGATGAGGAAGCTTGAGCACAACACAGTAGTGTATTATGAGTGCCAAAAATGAAAGATAACAAGCCCTAGAAGATAATGGGCGTATATACAATGCACGGGGGAAAAAACCTCCTAGTGAGGGAAAAAGTGCCCCGGCGGTCCTAAGTGTGTTCACACACATCACTACTATAATATGGTAACAAAATTTAGACTCTTCACTATATGTGAAGACGACATAGCATGGTATGGTGGTGATCGTCATTGTGGATGACTTGATAGTCACACGTGATTGTGAGAATGACATTGCAAATGTGAAGATGATGTTATTTTCTTTCCTTTGCTTTTGTGTTATGCTATGTTAAAATTAATTTCAATTTAATTCAAGTGTTTTTTTAAAATTTATTTTTTTGATATATTTTGTGAGTATTTATATATTTCTTCAAGAAGATTAAAGGGTCCCATGACAAGATAAGAAGGGGAAGGACACAAAGAAAGAGGAAGCCTATTGTAGCCCACCGAATAATACCCAAGAGGCCAAGAGACTCTCCACCAAAGAGGCAAAGAAATTCTTTAATAACAATAGAGACAAAGGAGGCCACAATAGCCCCCTCCACTTCAAAGCCAAAAGTTGTAGAGTCTTGTCCAGAATCAATAATTTTTAGTACTCTCAAGTTGTAGAGGCTTATGTAGAATCAAAGATTTTTAGCACTCTCAAGTTGTTGTTTGCAAGCCCACACTTTCAAAACATCAAGACAAGATTGGGTGCAATCTCTCTCTCTCTCTCTCTCTCTCTCTCTCTCTCTCTCTCTCTCTCTCCCCCCTCATGCCGTGTAGCTCCACTTCCACGACATGAGTATTTAGAGAATTTTATTTCATAAAAATAGCCCAAGGAGCTAAGAATAGGTGAGCATACAAATTGGACTTCCTTTTCCCACTTTTGGGGTATTGCTTTACACATTTTAAACTATATGAAGTCTTCTAAGGTATATACATATAAAAACCTTTGCCCAAATAAAATTGCTAGTGGGCCTTGTTACATAAAATGACTATGTGCACATTTACACCTATACATTAATCTTGTGCCCACTTGCATATTCCATTAAACTGAATCCTACACAAATCAAATTAAACATATTTTTGTAAGATTATTAATTCATAAAAAATATGAACAAATATATACCTGTAACATATATACTTTGGTCTCTTTTGTTTTTGTGTATGTCTTTGAGTCTTATTGTTCTAACACTTGGCCACCATGATCATTGATTATGTGACAAACAATTTTCTCCTTCTCTTCTTTGGTCTCCTGATTCTTGTGGGTGTTTATGTTCTCTCTTCTGGCTAGGTTGCTTCTCATTTGTAGGGGTTTGTTGAGGCTTTTGTTCATCCTTTGGAGTCGAGGCAATCGGCCTTTACAATGGGGGGCAACCTCTTTGTGGTCTTCATTCCATGATAGAGAACTCTAGTTAATAGAGGTGTAATTCCAAGGTATAGCTCCTTGGGGTTCTTCAACTTGTATACTCTCACTACCTTATAAAATGAATGATTCCCACAAAGTTTTCCTTTGCCTGCTGGGGGTTCTAGCATTTTAAAGCTTTGTTGAATTTGGTCAATATTTTCACATATGCTCGAGTTATCATGTATGGTTTGTAGAATGGCATATATGCATAGTATAATATACAAGGCATCACTAGCTAGCAAGATTATTGTGCTCCAGTAGGGATTTTTTTGAGTGGTCTTAAAGCACTCAGTCTTCTCAGCCAAGGTGATAATCTTTTTTCCTAGTCCTTGTTCACTCTTGGTGGGCATCACTGGCTATGGTTGTTGAGATTCAAGCTCGATGTCAGTGTGAGCCAGCTATGCTATGTGCTGGCAGATTAGGTAGGAACATGTGTGAGACATAAATGACCGCGTGTCCAGCTGGTCATAGTGTGTGGACATTAGCTAGGGTTAGTAGAGTGTGGACACAACTTATTGTGTGTTGTGTGGATTATGGATTAGTGCATTATGCTTTGTGTGAGAGTGGATATGGCTTCCCTCTCTATGGTTAGGGTTTGCAATATACATTAGGGTTTGCTCCTGTGTGTGTGTCTCCTCTCCCTCTACCGTTCTTTCAACATGGTATCAGAGCCTTGTGCTGTTTATTAGGGTTTATGAGTGAGTGAGTGAAGAGGGAAGAAGAAGCTGTGAAGCTTGCCATTGAAGCTGTGAAGCTTGGAGCACACCAAATACTATCAGATCTGAGAGCTTGGCCTACTGGGTAAGGTCCTCTAAACATCCTTGAGCGGATTGCAGGTGATACAGGCAAAAGCAAAGTAAAATAGAGCAAATCAAAGCAAAGAGAAATTCTGGTTTTTGAAGCTTTCCATTAAAGCTTGGGAACATTGATGTATGGTGGAAATACGTGTGATTCTGGCAAAAGACATATGTATTTGACAAAGAGGGATGTAATGGCAACTCTTATGCAAGCCCTATTGTGATTTTGGAGCATTTTGGAAGCATTTAAATGTATGGAAATCTCTGGTTTTTGAGCTCTCACAAAACAGAGAAGAGGAAGCCCAAAATTGATGCATTTGGAGTGAGATTTTGGCAAAAATTGAACCATTGGTGGATTACACATATGCCTAGGTGTGTTGGGGACTCAAACCCATCTTCAATTAACACTTAAACAACTCCCAAATCCCCTAATTGCAGGCGGCGCAGCCAGAATTGTGAAAACAGAGCAGTTTTTGATCATTTTGCCCACGAGGAGATTGATTTCTCATTTGGTACTTGATATCTTCCACAACTTCCTTAGCAATTGGATGCTTTACACCTTGGAGAAGAGGGCTATGTGATTTGTTTGGTCAATGATGCTTAATTTAGCTGGGAATGAGCTGATTAAAACAGGCTGTCCACTGGTTGCAGAGAAACAGAGCATTTTAATTGAGCAGTTAATCTTTGGTGTTTTACAAGTGGACAAATTCCTCTTACATGAAGTTGATGGACACTATTGCTAAGCCAATGAATGCTTGGTTGCCCAATTTGGACAAATATTGAAGGAATTAGAGCAAATTTTCTACTGGTTTTTTTGGTTTTTCCAAAAACAAAGAAAGGGGTTTTCAAAAATTGATAATTACACATGTCAGATGGAGTTGATACTCAACATTGAGGTTCATTAGGTGTCAATACAAGTTGCCTAGACTTGATTGCACCATTACATTGCGATTTGGAGCCTTGGAAGGTGTGTCAATTCAGGGTATCCCGCACTGAGTGAGTCAGTTCATCTTGGATGATTACAGGTTGATTTTCTACATCAAATTTGGAGTTTGTTGGCTATCTTGGAGTATCTGGAACATTCACTGGAGTGTGGTTGAGCTGAGGAAGGCTCATTTACAGATTTGAAGTGTGCAAAAAGTGTACGCATTGAGCAACATGTTGGACAATCTAGTTCAGATTGTTGGTGAGAAGCTAGATAGGAAGAACTTCCAGGCATGGAAGTACAGGATAAAGAGTTTCTTGAAAGGGAAAGGATTTTGGAATCTCATTACAGGTGCTGAGCTTGAGCCTGAGCTACCTCGGCAACCTACACAGCAGCAGCTTATTGCTCATAAGCAATGGTCAGAGAGAGCATTCAAAGTGCTGCATTATTTGTCTATATGCATTTCTGATGCTATGCTCATACACATTCAGGATGCTGAGAATCCCAAAGATGCATGGGATACTTTTGTCAAGATGTTTGATACAGATACGAGTGCTCGCAAGTCTCAATTGCGACAGTAGATACACAATGTGAAAAGGAATAAAAGGAGCATACATGATTATGTGCAAGAAATCAAGAAGTTTGCAGATGCATTGGCCACAATAAATGCCCCCATGCCTGATGATGATTTGGTGGATATTACCTTGCGTGGTCTTGGCAAGGAATACAAATCTTTTGATACATCTATCTTAGTGAGGAGTACAGGTTTACCTGACTTCGATGAGTTGGTTTCACTCTTGTTGGTTGAGGAAATCAAGCTCAGTGATTCATTTCTGGATGCATCTACTAGCCATGATGATGGCAGAAATCAGGCTTTCTACTCGCAGAGAGGCTTTAGAGGTAGGGGGAGATTTGCATCACGTGGATGTGGTGGTAATGGTCGTGGATGGCAGGATAGGCCTCCACAACAGAATTTTCAGCCTTCATATGGTGCTCGAGGTGGTCGTGGATATGCACCTCAGCGAGGCAGAGGTACCCCCCGTGGACGAGGACGTTGGCAAGGCCAACAAAATTCTATGCAAGATGTGGAATGCCATTATTGTGGCAAATATGATCATATGGCGAGAGATTGTTTCCACAAACAGAATGATTTGAGAGGGGGGAAGAGCACAGCGTGGTGGTCATTATGGTGGAAACTATGTACAACATGGTGGTAACTATGCATCAAGTAGCAATGATGGAACTGCAAATCATTTGTTTGCCATGAAGCATGTTGTGGGTTCTATGACAACAAATGCTGAGAATGATGATACATGGTATATGGACTCAGGAGCATCAAACCATATGACATGTCATGGTGAATGGTTTGAGCATATGAAGCCTATGGATGTAAAAGGCTATGTGGAAACAGGTGATGATACCCAGCATGTCATTACACATGTTGGAAGTGTACCATTGGTCATGCACAATGGTCAGACAAAGTCTATGTCAGATGTGCTGTATGTGCCTTCGATCACTAAAAGCTTGGCCTCAGTTGGTCAAATGGTGGAACAGGGATTACAGGTTCGTTTCAACGAGCATGGATGCTTCGTTGAAGATTTTAAACATGGATGTAGAGTGATTGCTAAAGGCAAGAAAGAAGGAAGATTGTTTAAGCTGGATGCTGGAATTCTTGAGCTAAAATCAGCCATGTTCTCAAAGAGCAGAAATGTGGTACAGGATATTGATATGTGGCACAAGAGGATTGGACATGTCAATATTCAGAGATTAAAGAACATGCAAACAAGAGGCATTGTCAATGGATTGCCTAGGTTCAAATATGATGGATATATGCATGTTTGTGAAGCCTGTCAGTTTGGAAAGCAAGCAAAGGTTGAGGTTTCCTAGAGAAGGAAATATGAGTAACAGGCCACTTGAGATAGTACACAGTGATGTATGGGGTCCTGCACAAAACCCATCTATCAAAGGCAGTTTATACTATGTTACATTCATAGATGATTTCAGCAGGATGACATGGATATACTTTCTGAAAGAGAAGAGTGAAGTGTTGGAAAAATTCATGGATTTCAAAGCTTTTGCAGAAAAGCAATATGGCTGTTGGATTAAATGTCTGAGGACAGATGGAGGTGGTGAATACACCTCAAAAGCTTTTGAGCATTTCTTGAGGAAGCATGGAATAAGAAGACAATTGACTTGCAGGTATACACCTCAGCAGAATGGTGTGGCTAAGAGAAAGAATAGAGTCATATGTGAAGTGGCAAGGGCGATGCTCAATGAAAAGAGCATGCCAGATTACTATTGGGCAGAAGCATGTGCTACTGCAGTTTATATATTGAACAAAACACCTACAGCAGCCATTCATGGAAGCACGCCAGAGATGCGGCTCACAGGTTACAGGCCAGACATTGGACATCTTAAAGTTTTTGGATGCATAGCTTAAGTACATGTGCCTGATGAAAGAAGAAGGAAGTTGGATCCTAAGGCAGAGAAATGTGTATTTGTGGGATATGCACAGTATCGAAAGGCATACAAATGCTATAACCCTCAAACTAGACAAGTGGTCATCTCACGAGATGTGGTGTTTGATGAGCTTGCTAGTTGGTACAAAGCAAAAGATGAGGGAGTCATTGAGTCACTTGAGGCAGATGTGCCTGTGAACTTGCCATCACAAGCAAGTTCTAGTTCTACTACTATGTCTGGGCCAGCAGCAGCAGAAGCTGAGAGTAGCAGTGTACGTCCATGGTCAGGACGTTTGAGGCATGAGAGTGTAAGCACTGGGAGTAGTGCTATGGATAAAGGCAAGAAGAAAGTCGAAGGAATTGGAATCACAGGTTATGAGTCATCTAGTTCTGAGAGTTTGGATGAAGAGCTTGGCATACCTGTTTTACGCACACCTGGTGCTAGACAGGACAGATATGTGCCACCACATGCTAGAGTTACAGGTGTACAGAGTGACCTGCAGGCATTGCGGAGATCCCAGAGAGTCAGATATCCTGTTGACAGATTGACATATAGAGATTTTGCTATGCACTATACATATATGACATCTATGGTGAAGCATGTGGAACCTACATGCTATACAGAGGCTATTGGAGAGCATGTATGGGAGAAAGCAATGGATGTAGAGATGGATGCATTGGTCCATAATGATACATGGGACTTGGTTGCACTACCAAAGGACAAGAATGTTATTGGATGTAAATGGGTTTACAAAGTAAAGTGCAAATCTAATGGTTCTATTGAAAGACATAAAGCAAGATTGGTAGCAAAAGGTTATGCACAGACCCAAGGATTGGATTATGATGAGACGTTTAGTCCAGTGGCTAAGATGGGCACAGTGAGAGCAGTCATTGCTATGGCTGCAGCTAATGGCTGGGAAATGCATCAGATGGATGTCAAAAATGCATTTCTGAATGGAGATCTACAAGAGGAAGTGTACATGGCACAGCTAGAAGGGTATGTACACCTAGATATCCCACTCACGTATGCAGGTTGAAAAAGGCATTATATGGTCTAAAGCAAGCACCATGTGCTTGGAGTGATAAGATGAGCAGATATCTTATCTCACTTGGTTTTCAGATTTCTACAGCAGATTCTTCACTCTATGTGATGAAGACACAGCATGGGATTGTTTTACTAGTCATCTATGTGGATGACTTGATTATCACAGGTGATCATAGTGCAGATGTGATGCATGTCAAGAAAGCTTTGAGTGGGCAATTTGACATGGAAGATCTTGGTGAGTTGAGATACTTTCTTGGAATTGAAGTGGTGAAAGATCATGCAGGTACTTGGTTAGTACAGCGCCAATATGCATTGGATATGTTGGCAAAGTATGGCATGACAGGGTGTAAGCCTATGAGTACACCATTGGAGCAAAATGTGAAGTTGCGGGCTGATTATGGCGAGGAATTGGATGATCCTTCTATGTACAGGAAGATGGTTGGTAGTCTCATATATATGACTATCACACGCCCGGATTTGAGTTATGCTGTGGGGCTAGTCAGCCAGTTTATGCAGAGCCCCAGGAAACCACATTTGGATGTAGTGAGACGCATCATGAGATATGTGAAAACCACAACATATTATGGTTTATTCTATGAGAGTGGTAAAAGCTTGGACATACATGGCTACACAGATGCTGATTGGGCAGGTAGTGCATATGACAGGAGGTCTACTAGGAGGTCTACTAGTGGATATGCTTTTACACTTGGAAGTGCCGTGGTGAGTTGGAGTAGCAAAAAGCAACCTACAGTTGCTTTATCCAGTACAGAGGCTGAGTACAGAGGTGCAGCCATTGCTACTTGTGAGGCTATATGGTTAAAGAGTCTCTTGGCAGATTTATGTGAGCCTCTTGATGGGAAAGTTGTCATTCATTGTGACAACATGAGCAGTATACAGTTGGCAAAGAATCCAGTGTTTCATGCGAGGACCAAACACATAGAGGTCCATTATCACTTTGTCAGAAAAAAGGTGCTGGATGGTACAGTTGATCTTCAGTATGTGAAGACTGATGAGCAAGTGGCAGACATCTTCACGAAGCCACTTAGCAGGGAGAAGTTTGAGTACTTCCGGACTATGTTGGGAGTACATGGAATGAGCTTGAGGGGGAGTGTTGAGAGTCTTGATATCCCAAGCTCATCTACATCTTCATCGGCAGTACATCATGAGCTTGAGAGGGGCTGTTGAGATTCAAGCTCGATGTCAGTGTGAGCCAGCTATGCTATGTGCTGGCAGATTAGGTAGGAACATGTGTGAGACATAAATGACCGCGTGTCCAGCTGGTCATAGTGTGTGGACATTAGCTAGGGTTAGTAGAGTGTGGACACAACTTATTGTGTGTTGTGTGGATTATGGATTAGTGCATTATGCTTTGTGTGAGAGTGGATATGGCTTCCCTCTATGGTTAGGGTTTGCAATATACATTAGGGTTTGCTCCTGTGTGTGTGTCTCCTCTCCCTCTACCGTTCTTTCAACAATGGTAAGATAATCTCACTCCAATAGGACTTTTGTTGAGTGGTCTTAAAGCACTCACTCTTCTCAACTGGGGTGATGATCTTTTTGTCCCATATTCAGAACTTGCTTCATTTTCAAAAGAGTTGATTGCCACACATTTTTTTTTTGGTTGTAGGTGGTACTGCAACACCTTTGGAGGTCTATGCCCTAGGCTCGCAACTCTAAGATGGGCATCGTCCTAATCTTGTCTAAGGCTTTCTTTGTCTACTAGTTCTCTAGTGCCAGATTCCTACACTCTGGTGTAGGCACACATCATACATAATTGAGCTGGGTGAGGAGATCCCAGAAGTGGAATCTACGGATGTTGCCCCACACACTGATTGTAAGCTCTTTTGTCTATGTAACTCTCTTTAGTCTCACCAAGGTCCATGATGGTGTAAAGTTCTGAATTAGGTTCTTGGGCATTCTTTTTCCCCTTTGGTGGGTTGGATCCTGAGGCTGTAGTGCCTATATTAAGCAATTTTTGCTTCCACGGGGATTTGCAACCCTTAATCAATACAATGCAATCTTTCCTAATATGCCCTGCAAAGCAATTACTACATAATCTACCACCAAGGCTTGCAATTGGCAACTACCCTGCTAGCCCAATGCATCCACACCTTTTGATTATTGTCTGTAGATGAGAAATTTGATTCAATCTCAGTGAGATCGGCATTCAATCGAGACAATGCAATGCAAACTTTTCTTTTCTCTTTGATGCAAACGAACTTGCTTTCTCTATGCAATAACTTGGCAAAACTATACGGCCAACAAAATAAATCATGAAAAGCTCCTCCTTTTACTAAGCAATTGGTGATTGGAAGCATAGTGTCAACGGTTTAAGAGTAGGATCGGTGTGTCCGATTGTTTGATTGGACCAATTGATTAGACGATTAAACTCTTTTTATAAAAAAAAAAACCTCATTCCTCATGGCAATAGGAATAACTCTCATAGTATATTAAGAGAGGGAAATGGAAAAAATACATGTAATTGCCAAATTTTAAAATTTCCCTAAAACATAAACGAGTGTGCTTGGGAACAATTTTTTGTGAGATGAAATTGAAGCCAAGTTAATCAAGATAGAGGTTACATGTAGCATACACATAAATAGGGTAAAAGATCATTACACTAGTAGCATAGGTTGTCAAGTAGCAATAGCATAAAAGGTGCAAAAACTACCAAACAACTATTACGCATCCTATTTTTAGTGATTTGGAGATATTAACTCTCAAAGTTAAAAACCCCAAGGAGAAATTGACACACACACATAGATTGAGAGAGGAAGCGCGTGCACGCTAAGGGGAGGACATATGCACAAATAGGCTAGATCCTCCCACAACAGTGAGTCATGAAAAACTAGCACGAGTCATGAGTGAACGTTTGCAAGGGCTCATCCAAAATTTCACAACAACTTGGAAAATGGCCACTTTTTCAAACATGTAAACCCATTTGTAACAAAGAGTTGTAATTTTGTTTTAAAAAAGGCTATTAAATTTTATTTTATAGCATTACTCGATCGTTTCTCTGTCTCGACAAATAAGCTATTTTTCTAACAAAAAAACAACATAGATACCACCTACAAAGCTATGTTTTCAAAACTTAGCAAAACTCAGTCTCAATATAATTTGAGACTCGAGAAAAACAACTTTCATGGTTTTGATGCTTCTAAAGTTGGGCATTCAATGAATACACAAAAACACTTTAAGAGATATCAGGATACTAGGTCTACATTTATGAAATTTTCAAAGAAGCTTGATGAATTTATAACCCACAAATAGAACTCCATCACATGCGCATTAAAATTCAAAACATGGCAAGCTTCAGCAAACAATTTGAACTACAAAACCAAACAAGTATCTTCTTAAACAAAAACGACAAGATTTTGGAAACTAAAAGTATGTGTTAACGTGATTTAAAAGTCATGACAACTATGCTTGAATGGGATGTTCATCTTCCTCCTCATTCCTAGCCTCCTCTCCCATTGGAGTGACTGCAAGAGTAGTGTTAGTAACTTGTTCCTCAGCCTCTACGCCATCTGGCTCATAATCCACAAGGTCAACTATCTCCCCAACATGCTCACTACCAATCGGAGGTTGTGGCTCTCCACATGCATCAAAAAAATGAGGATCAGATTCCATGCTCTTCATTCCCACCTCTTGGAACTCATCTAGTAACTCCTTGAGAGCTGTCACTCTTTGCTCGATAAATTTTACCTGTAGTGGATCACATTTCACTGTAACTACATTTCTACCTCTTTTCAATGCACTGACAGTTGTGGTACTAGTCCCCCCGTAAAGAGATCCATCATCCACTCTCCTTTCATAGAAATTAAATCAATTAAATCCATCATCAAAAGATGAGGTTTTTGATATGGATTTATGACTCCTTGTAGACCCGCACTTGTGTGCTTGAACTTCTTACAAACTCCTGGTCATTCAAAAACATTTGTGTGATTTGGTTTCACAGCAAAATTGTATGATCCTCTACTTTGCACGCCCAACGATGAATAAAAACCAATTGTAGCAAACTCACAAGCCTAAGAGAGACGATCAAGTTTATAACCATGGATGTTTGGCTTTGTCCTACAAAACAAAATTTAACATGTAAGAAAAGAGCAACACATAATAACACCTTAATGTTAGTATCAAAATATTCAAAGGTTTTACTTACCATGTCATCATTTGATGTCATGTTTGAGTCGGTGAAGGCTTTTTGCACTGCTGTAATTTGATCATGGGCATGAAAAAATACTGGTGCCCAAGAGTCACAAGTAGTGACCTTGCTAAAAGCCTATATGACTTTTTTGTAGGCAAATACTCTGTACTTCACATCGTCATTGACTGAGTTCAGAGCACAAAAACCATAAGGAGCATCTGCAATGGCCAAAGTGTAAGGACATGCTGTGATAAAAGTGTCCATGTCTTCAACTCGTCGGCCTTCATGAACACACCAATGATTTAGAGACTTCTCTACATCATCAGGAATGAAAAGTGTGAGACTAGGAGTGATTTCAAAGCTTTGGGGTTGTTGTCTCCTCCTCCTCTCTAGATGACAATGGGAAAGAAATTGCTCAAAGTCAAGAGGGATTTGCTTGATGGCAACCCACGGATCTTTGTTCTAAAAAAACCAACAAGAAAGACGTGAGAGGTGAAAAAAAAGGTTTGTTAAACACAGTTGAAAGCAAGATGAACAACTCACCGTGCTACTAAATAACAACATGTACTTCTCCAACACTTGAGGTTTGCTTGAGTCTGGATGATAGAGCTTTACCTCATCCCAATTAGAGCAATTCAAATTTTCAATCATTATTCTCTGCATGTGACAGTTTTTCACCTAATATACAACCAAAGAAATTAGAGCTGATGAAACAAGTAAAACTTCAAAAAACAAAAGAGTCAATTTATCAAACAAACCTTTCAGATTCTTCTCCCATTTGCTCTAAAGAGATGATTTCACCCTTCACGTGTGAGAGAATTGTGATGATCAATGATTTCTCATGAATTCCTTACAAATGTCTCCACATTGTTATCTTCATTTCTTCGGAAATGGGCTTTGGTGCTTCTTCACTTGAGGCACCTTTGCCTTTGGAAGCTCCAGCAGCAGTAGCAGGCAGGCGACTTACTGAACTTTTGACCTTTTAACTTTCCCTGCTTATGTAGCTTAAAAATATCATCTTGTAGATCCCAAATTTCTCCATCATGAAAGGCAAATTGAAAATATTTATCATATTGTTTCACATTGGGCTTCTGACTTGCTCCAAGACCACCTTTCGTTCTTAATTCAAGACCACACTTTTCACAAAGTGCAGCTCAAAACTTGTCATCAATTTTCTCACCACGCTTCAAGGAATCAATCCACTCATTATGAAAGAACCTTATCTTTTGAATGAAAGTCATTTCCATTCGAAAGTCTGAGTTAATATTATGGTCAAGGGCAAGTACCTTTGCCTCCTCATTTGTTAAACCAGCATACACCCAACACATTGCCGTTTTGTAAGTGTCAACATGCTCATATTTGGCAGTTACTTGTCAAGCAAAGAATGAGTGCCCCCAAGAACCCAATATCTCTAAGACTCAGCATTGGCCTTAACCCAAGATTCCTTATTAGGACATTGTTGTCTATCCACTAAAACAAACAAGGTTAACACAATGGCATTCGGCTTATTTTTCATTTTGTACTTTAGATTATAAACACGATGTTCAACAACAACGTGAACCTCTAAGAGTCTTCTTCCAATTCCACTGGTGGACGCTCAATCACACTTATGGGCAAAAATATAGGTAAAGGATCAACCGTGTTATTTTGCTCGACCCTCTCTCTTAAAACATTGAAAGAGTTTGAATCTCTTGTGTTGGGTAAGGGGGCACCAGGACCGGATGGAACAATCTTTGATTTATGAAGAAACTTAGAGTCCTTTGATTTACCTGATTTTTTGCTTTGTTTCTTGCTAGTGATAGGGGTTTTAATCAATGGAGAGGGGGGGGGGGAGTTCTTCCTCAACCTCCTCTCATCACTTGAAGAAATTGACTCTTCTTCTTCCTCTTCAATGTACTCACTTGAAGAGTTCTTATCTGAGCCAAAAAACCCTCTAGCACCTCACTCTAGGCTCTCTCAAATGTCTACAACAAAAAAAATATGAAATCAATGATATGTTTCAAAACAAAAGAGACAAAAGTTCAAAAGAGAATGAGAAAAGTTTAGTTCTTACCAAGCCTTGAGTTTGCATTGCATCGATCATCAAGTTTTTTATGCTCAGAGGATTTATTTCATCCATCTCAAAGTCCTTCAATAAAACAAGAACAGCAAAATGAGTGGAGTCATCGTGCTCAACAAGAAAATATACCCTATTTTTGCCAGCAAAAGAGTACTTGTTAGAATCACTTGAAGGTCCTTTGTGTTTTGTAACAATAAAAAAAGGGGTTGTTGAATCAATTAATTGCCTACGCTCCCCATGGTAAAAGTTTAGTTCTTACCAAGCCTTGAGTTTGCATTGCATCGATCATCAAGTTTTTCATGCTCAGAGGATTTATTTTATCCATCTCAGAGTCCTTCAATAAAACAAGAATGGCAAAATGAGTGGAGTCATTGCGCTCAATAAGAAAATATACCCTATTTTTGCCACCAAAAGAGTACTTGTTAGAATCACTTGAAGGTCCTTTGTGTTTTGTAACAATAAAAAAAGCGGTTGTTGAATCAATTAATTGCCTACGCTCCCCACCATGACGCCCAAAGCTAAGTGTCCAAGCATGCTCGTACTTGCTTTTGGCAGGAACTTTATCCCATACATCTTTTGCTTGAGAGCTTTGAAGGGTATCTGCCTCTCTCACAAGTGTTAGGTCTTGTCCTTTTCCCTTTCTAACCTTTTGGTGATGCTCTCTTTGGTGCGCTGAGTCACTGGCTCATGAGGGAATTGTTCAGCAGCAACAACAAGAAGCTCTTGTGAGACGAGAAGAATGAGATGAACTTTCAAAAACCCTCGTTACTTCAAAACCTGGACTCACTAGTGCAGGAACTAATTAAGAAGACATCAGTGCTTCTGATTGTCCCCTCCTTAAGTTTAAATCGGGTTGAGGTTGCACAGAAGCTTGCCTTGAAGTTTTAGACTTCTTGCTTACATGAAATTGAGAAGCCATGATCTGGCAAAAAAAGAAACAACCATGGCTAAAAGTTAATCATGGATTCTAGAATCCACCAGAGAGAAAAAAAGAAGTGACCATCAAAACTAGAATCCAAAAATAAGAAAAAACTTGAGATCAAGAAGCCATGTCTCCTATAAAAAAAAGTAAAAACTATGGCTCTAAGTTAATCATGGATTTTAGAATCTACCAGACAGGACAAGAGAAGTGACTAAAAAAACTAGAATTAAAAAACAATGGAAAAAGGAGTGGGATTCTAGAATCCAGCAAAGCAAGGTGATTGATTGTGCATATAGGTTAGTGTAGGCAACGAGGTTTGGTAACATAAAAAATCTAGGGTCGACTGTAACGGAATCGAGGAAATGTATTTGGAGTAGTTATTACTATGGATGAAACCAATCTTTGCATCCCTCAAGCCCCAAGCACAGTTAAGAACATCAATCAACTTTAAAGCTTCAAATATTCAACAAAAATCTTCAACATGGGCAGTCCCCTCCTATTCACAGCCTGTGCATCAACAAGAGAAAACAAGCAATCTGTGTAACTTCACCACTAGCCTCCCACCACCCATGTTCTTTTTCATCCGTTTAGTGAAGCCACTAACATGCCTTCTCTACCAGCCCTGAATCCCTTTCCTTGGCATCAATTCTGCTTGCCTTTGACATTAGCTCCCTTGCACAGCCACCTTTTCATGCCTTATGCAACCCTTTGCCTTTGCCTCCCTTTTGCTTGCCTTTGCAAACCTACCTTGCACAAGCTGCCTTCTCGGCGGTCATGCCCTACCTTGTGCATCCACCCTCACTTTATGCAACCATCCTCCCTTGCCTTTACCTTGGCCTACCTTACGCAGCCACAAGAACCCCACACATCCTACCTTACGCAGCAACAAGAGCCCCACAAGAACAGCTGTGAGCACATGGAAGCGCTGCCTGTTATAGCACAAAGTAGCGCATCCGGCTGCATGTTTGGCACAGCTGTGCAGGCTCATGATGCACAAAGAACACTTTATACTCATAGAGGAAGGTTTGTAGAGGCGGCTATACATGCCTTGCACAGCCCTTGCGCTTGCCATGCCCTCCATTCCATTATCGCTCACGTTTTTCTCCCTTTTGCAAACCTTGAGCAGATCACCGCCCGATTCTTCGACTACACTCACCATGGAGGCGCCGACAGCAGGCGGGCCTGAGAAGAGGAAGCTCTTGTCCATGGAGGTGGAACCCCCGTTGTGTCTGCCACGGCGGAGGATTGGCTGAATGCCCTCAGCCGCCCTCAGCCGCATTCTGTCCACTTCTCCTCCATAACCAAAAAAAATCGAGCTCTCACAACAAAAAGCGCATGGCTACAAAGACAAAAAGCACAGCTGTGTGGCCAATGAATACGCTTCAACGAACGAGAGAAGCCATTCTTGAATGCTAGCACAAATCATCAAAGAAGAAAAACAAAAAGGAAGAACGTGGCTTACCTCCTCTCGTAGCAACCATGTAACAGTGCAAGGAAGAAAGTAGATTCTCAAAGCAAGTCTTAGAGAGTTTTCTCTCCTTCTTCTTCATGAACCCTTGCTTTTTTTTTTTGGTGCTTTTTGGATTCTAGAATCCACTACTTCTGTCAAGTTGGATTCTAGAATCCACTTCTTATGTCAAGCTGGATTCTGGAATCCACTTCTTCTATCAAGTTGGATTCCAAAATCCACTCCTTATGGCAAGTTGGATTCTAGAATCCACTTTTTGTGTCAAGTTGGATTCTAGAATCCACTTTTTGTGTCAAGTTGGATTCTAGAATCCACTTCCTTAAGGAGGTTGGAATCTAGAATCCAACTTTGCTCTTGAGTTGGATTCTAGAATCCTGATTTTCACAAAGTAGGATTCTGGAAACCATTTTTTCTCACAAGCTGAGAAGGATCACTAGAATTCACTCAAAATAAAGATTTTAAAAAATAACTTGCACTTCATGTTTTATTTTTTACAAATAAATTAAGATTTAAACAATGATACGTATTTTTCTCAAAACTTTGGTTTCCATTTCACAAAGAAAAATTTACAAGTTTGAATGTTGTATAGAAGTACAAAAAAGATTCTGGAATCCACATGTTTTTTCCACTTAAGATTTGGACCGTTATTTTCTGCTCCAAAATTTTAAAATTTTTTAAAAAAGAAAAGTTGGTCATTTTTTAGTTTAAAATTTCAACTAACCAATATAATTTTTAAAAATTTAAAAAAAAAATTAAAAATTTTAAGTGAAAAAATGTTTTGATTTTTTAATTTGTGGTTGAAAAATATTTTGTACTTTTTATTTGTTTTAGGATTTTGAGGCAATGTAATAAACAAAAAATACAATATTACTACTAAAAATTCAAATTTCAAAAAGACACGCTTACCTTGAAGTAGAGTTTGCACAAAAAAAGACATGATCGTAGAGAAGATAGTCTAGTGCTCCCAAATACAACTTGCGTATGTGAAAAATGAACCTCTCCCTCCCCTTTTAAAGCCTTATGGTTTCTAAATTTAGAATTATTTATTTAATTAATATTAAAATTATTTTCTATTGAACAAAGACTAACCCTACTAAGGCACCCCTTCAGAAGTCCAAGTTAATTCATTTTGATTATCACACTCTAGCAAATGGAACTCCTAAGTAGTCCTAGCAATTCACAACCCTTTTGCCCTTCTATCTCGTTAACACCTTCTGTAAACACAAATTTGAATGCTAATGAAGAAACTCCTTGTTCTAGACAGTGCTCAAGAAGAGTTTCTTTTGATGTGGTTGAAGAAGAACCACAAGAACTTAATGGGAATGTAGCAGTTAATGAGAGAGAGGTGAGCAACAATGACCTCGAAGGGCAAGAGGTGAGAGAAAGCAGCGTCTTCTTTCAAGTCTAGCGATTCGAGAGACATGTAGAGTTTTTTGTTGTGCTAGAAATTGTTTGAGGAGCTTAGGATTTCATAAAATCCAACTAGAGCGTAGAAATTTTTTTGGTTTAGGGAGAGGTCTACAAAATGTGTTCTTAAGGTCTTGTGTGCGACACTCCACTGTGTCAACTAAGTTTGCGGTCTCGGATGTTCCAGTTTGTAGAGCAAGTTTCTTAAAAGTATTTTGTATAGGCAGTTTGAGAATTAAAAAAATCTTAGCAAATGTGGCCCAAGAAATTTTTTCTTTAACATTGAGCACACATGAAACCCCCCAATATTGTTTCCTAAAGCAATGGTTGGGAAACTTCATCACCTTCAATGGAGAAGTACTACCTAACTCAAACTTCATACATATCCTTGACAATTTTACTAAAAGAGAGGTATACAATTTGTATGTAGAGTCACAAAAAGAAACTCTAAACCCCTCTCTCTCACTTCCCTCTTTCTTGAAAATATGCAGACAAGATTTCTCTCACGTCCAAATTCCTAAGAGGAGTAGGATGGGTGTTTGTCAAATATGTGCAGAGTTGAAAGCAAAGCAAGACACATCAAAGACTACAGAAGAAAAATGTAAGTTAAGTTTGAATTTCTAGATATTTTAAAGTGGCTATGTTGGTTATTTTGAATTAATTTTTTATGTTGAAAAATATTGAATCTCTTTTGCAGTGCCCATTCTACATGCCTTGAAGATCCACAGGGAGCAGCAGAGCATAGAGTGCCAAAAATTAGCAAAGCACAGGAAAAAGTGTTTAGAGAAGAACGAGAAATATTTAGGCCTTGTCATTGATGGTATGGATCAAAAGAAAACCATGTTTCCTCATTTTATGCGTCCAGATTACTATTGGGTAGAAGCATGTTGTAGGAGCCTTAGTTTTTAATGGTGTCATGTCATCAAGGATATTTGTTAATTTTCCTAACATTGACAACGATCCTAATTTGTAGGAGCCTTAGTTTTTAATGGTGTCATGTCATCAAGGATATTTGTTAATTTTCCTAACATTCACAACGATCCTAATTTGACAATCACCATCATATAAAACATCATCAAAGAATGGCAAGGAAAACTACCACCCGTTCTCTACTTACAACTGGATAACACTAGCAGAGAAAACAAAAACCAATTTCCCCTTGCATACTTGAATATAATGGTACAAAAGAAGATATTCAAAAAAGTCAAGCTTGGGTTTTTATTGGTGGGACACACACATGACTAGATGTTTAGTAGGTTCTCGATCAAATTGGCAAAAGAGAAGTGCATTTGACCTTACATAGATCTGCACATTGTTAGAGGATTCATATATTCCCAAGCCCTCCATAAAAATCATGGAAGAAACATATGGTTTTAGATGCTTTGCAACCGGTGAGGCCACTAACATGCCATCATTTGCACAGCTCAATGATCATAGTTTTCAACATCAATTTAGAATTAAGCAAGTGGAGGAACTTACTCTCATGTGTTCTAAAAAATACTCAAACTCTGAAGATTGGTTGCCAGCAAAGGGTTTGAAGTTCTTACTATTTGTTCCTTGTCACATGAATTAAACGAGCAAAGCACATGCTGCTCTCTACAACGAGCGGACACAAAAAGCTGAGAAAGAAAATCGCTCTGTTGATTTCCTACAATGTTTGAATGAGTTCAAGGAGACAATACATGCTACACATGTGTTTTTTCCAGCGAGCTCTTTGGCATGGTGGGAGAGTTTTTTTGCAAAGCAGGAGAAGCTAGTTCAAGAGTTTAGGGATGACACATTTCAGCTACAACATGCATTTGTGTGGCACGAGAGTGGCCTTAGTGAAACGAGTGATACAATGATGTAGCTGCTAGTGTCAGTGATGTGCCAATATTAGCAGAGTTATTATCTCTTGTTCATGGAGAAACAAGGGAAATGTATGTTGGTCCCAGGAAGAGCAGAAAGCGTCGACAACAAGAGAAAGAAATGTGGGAAGGAAATGTAAATGAGCTAAGTGAGGGCACAATGATCGTGGTTCTTGCTACCAACGATGAAAATGGTAATCCATTTTGGCTCGCAAAAGTTACAAAGGTTTTCAAAGAGCATGATGTATTGAATGCTGTGGAAGTGCATTGGTATCGGACAACTGGAGAGAAGATCCATTGAAAGGCAAGTACGATCCTGAGATGCTGAAACAAAGCAAAAAGGGAAAGAAAACAGGAAAATGTCACCGTGTGGACACGCTCAATCTAGAGGATGTAGAAATCCTTGTGTATAGGTTTGATTTGAAAAAATCTGGTCACTTGCGCGCAAGACAACCATAGAGAGATTGAAGCAAAGGTCAAAGATCTCTCTTAGTTGCAAGGAGAAGTATTTGTTTTTTACAATTATTGTAATGTTTTTTGTACTCAAATTTTCATGGAATGTGATGGGTTTGGTTTGGTCCAATTAAGTAATTTTTTGAGAGTTCTCTTGATTTAAGTGGGTAAATGCATTCTAACATGTTTGAAAAGAGAGCAATATTTATTAATCTTTCAATTCCCATCTACATTAAAAAAATCTATTTTTAATAAAAAGTAGTCATTTTTTAATGTTTTTTAATGCAAAATGGACTTGAGTGAACACTTGCATGATTTTGTGAACATTTTTCATGACTCGCTATTCCACTTCTAAACATGTACACAACACAAAATACTATTAATTTCCTTAACACCTAGTTAGCAATGTGTGAAACTTACATGCACACAAAAATTTACTCCTTTTTCCTAGTCCAACTCTAGTTATAATGTGTAGAATTTAGGTGCATCCTAATGCATAGCCCCACCCTTTGTAAAAAAGGAGCAACAACCAAGCATATGCATCAAAGTTGGATGCATATTCGAGCAACCAAATTATTTTAGTGGGGCTATCAGAGTTGGAGTTCTAATTGAGCATAGGAAAAAAAAAAGTGTGATGTTGGCTAGTTGTGATCAAATGGTAAAAAGCAAGTCAACTGACTCAGAAACAAAATAAAAGGATCTTTAAAATACCCCATAATGGGGAAACCCCTATGCAATTCAACATTTATGCTTTCATGCGCATACATCCATAATCTTAATAGAAAATGTTGCAACTCATAAGATCATATCATAGAGTCCTTGGGAACTTGTAATATAATAACAGATAATGGGAATCTCAACCTATCTGGTTGAAAGTCCATGGAAACTCATAAGATCATATCATACAACTTCTTGGAGATGGGTGAAAGCATGAAAGGGTGTCGAAAAAGTGCTCCTTTTGACCAAGGAAAAATTGGTACTATTTTTGTACTAGTGGGTACTTTATTTCTTTGCATGTCAAACTAGAGTATTTTTTAGGTTTGGCTACACTAGATGTAATGTTTTGTGGAAGAAAATTCTTAAAGCAATATTCTCACATAGGATATTAGTACTCTTAAATTTTTGTTCTATTTTGGCCAGTAGTATGTATGCCCTTTCATGCTTTCACCTAGATAGTGCAATGAACTCATAAGACCTTGGAAGAGCTAATAGGAGTTTGTTGGAGCAATTGGAAGAGTAAACGACCATTTAAGATCACATAGGACCAAGATGGCAAGGGAGAAGTAGCATGGAAATATCACTAAGCAAGTTGGCTTGCAAAATTTAAAGCTAGTAATTGAGAACTAGGGGCAAGAGAAAGAGCATATACAAACACAAACCCAAGGAATGACACTAGCTCGAACATAGTCCTTAACTACTGTGTGCATCAGCATATACAAACACAAACCCAAGGAATGACACTAGCTCTAACATAGTCCTTAACTACTGTGTGCATCATTCCTTGGATGCAAGTAGAAGCTTGAGGATTCATCAAGAAGGCAAAATAATGTTGGGAACAAATTACTTAAAAAATAAAAATTAGTGGCTTCTAGTGTGCCCCTTTTGAATCCAAGAGTAGTAAAAAGAGAGAAGTTACCCAAGCAAAACAAGTATTTTATTATAACCCCTTTTCCTTTAAATTGTATATCATGTGTGTGCGTGCAATCTTCATGTTCAGAGTTCTCTATCAAGATTACTCTCTAAAAAGATTGGCCAATGAGGATGTTGAGAGTGGTCGTTGGTTAATGCAGAAGATGATGATTGTAGACAGAAGCAGAAGCTGGTGTAGTAGCATCGGCAGAAGGTGGCGAATACGACGTCGTCAGATTGTAGGGGTGAGGTCCGTCGGAGTACTGATCTGAAAACGAAGCTGGCGTAATAGCATCGACAGAAGGTGGCGAATTCGGGCAGAAGGTGGCGAATACGACGTCGTCAGATTGTAGGGGTGAGGTCTGTCGGAGTACTGACCTGAAAACGAAGCTGGCGTAATAGCATCGGCAGACGGTGGTGAATTCGGGCAGACGGTGGCGAATTCGGGCAGACGGTGGTGAAATCGACGTCGTCAGATTGTAGGGGTGAGGTTCGTCGGAGTACTGACCTGAAAACGAAGCTGGCGTAATAGCATCGGCAGAAGGTGGCGAATTCAGGCAGAAGGTGGCGAATACGACGTCGTCAGATTGTAGGGGTGAGAGTACTGACCTGAAAACGAAGCTGGTGTAATAGCATCGGCAGACGGTGGCGAATTCGACGTTGTCAGATTGTAGGGGTGAGGTTCGTCAGAGTACTGACCTGAAAACGAAGCTGGCATAATAGCATCGGCAGAAGGTGGCGAATTCGGGCAGAAGGTGGCGAATACGACGTCGTCAGATTGTAGGGGTGAGGTCCGTCGGAGTACTGACCTGAAAACGAAGCTGGCGTAATAGCATCGGCGGCGGCAGAAGGTGGTGAATTCGACGCCGTCAGATTGTAGGTCGGAGTACTAATCTGAAAACGAAGCTGGTGTAATAGCATCGGCAGAGGGTGGCGAATTCGACGCCATCAGGTTGTAGGGGTGAGGTCCGTCGGAGTACAGATCTGAAAACAGGCTGAGGTGCGTATCAACAAGTTTGGATAAGGAAAGTGAAAGAGATCATCTTGCGAGCATTACCGCACACCATCACGACACATTTGTCTTCTACCATGGTGGGTATCTAGACCATGATTTTGATGGTATTACTAATGGATTTCCATTTGATCCAAGCATCCTTGTTGGTGATGACCACCTTTCGATAGTGGGGTGGTGTTACTTCACGTTTGATCCAGGTGGTCATTGCATACTCGTGGCTAAGGGTGATATGACTTATCTTTTTGACCTAGGTGACATGAGGTCTATGCTGTTAATCGTACGACTTTTGGTTTCCTATTTGATCCAGGAGGTCCTTACATTATTCGAGTTGCATTTGAGTGCATCAGAACTATATGTTGATTTTTGGCTTTTGTATATAGCCCTTGTATGTGCACAACCACCCTTTGATTTTGAGGATGAAATCATTATAGGTGGGGATGGTTTGTAACAAAGGGATTTTAGGCTTGCACATGAACATGGGCGACGGGCCTATAGGCACATGCAGCTTAGGATAATTTACACATGTGGTGTTAAGGCATGAGGGCTTTGGGACTATAAAAGGCACTAGCCCTAGGATAATGGTACTTATGAAAACCTTTTGTAAACCTTTGACATTTTGGAATACTTAGACTTCTCTAGCTTTCTCTCTAGTCCAGACTAATCAAGGCTAATTAGGCTAATCTCAAGTTAACCTAGATGTTACTTTCTTGCGTTAATTGTCATGATGATGGGATGGATATGGTGAGAGCTGAGGGAACATGGGAGAACCCAAAGGGCCAAGGAGGAGTACTTGGATGACCCTAGCCTTGCATCGGGGATTTACCCTATGGGGTGGTAGATGGTCACTAGCAGATGGTCATTGGCCAATGGTTATTGGGAGAACCCATAGGGCTAGAAGTGCCAAGAGGAGTTCTTGGATGACCCTAGACTCACATTGGATGTACCTTATGGTGTGGCAGATGGTCATTGGCCTCGCTTGATTATCACATTGGTGATGAGCATATTCATCCACTATGTGCTTCATTCGTGATGATACTTTTATTAATGATGATGCAATGATAATGTTGCTTTTTGCTTTCTCTTGATCCTCATGGTGATGATACTATTATTGATGATGAGAATAGTCATCTGCTATGTGCTTCATTAGATGATATGGTTTTAGTTCTTAGTCCTCATGTGCATGATGTACATGAGGAGAATATTTCAAATGATCTTGATCCAAATCCAGATGCATTCGATCTAGATACTTTGGATATGTTTGTGCTTAAGGATGTTTTGAATTTGGGTAGTTCACATGTTTTAGATACTAGTGATGTGTATGGTAGTGATGCCATGACCATTTTGGATGTGTAAGGCATTAACACCATGACCATTTTGGATGGCATTCTTCTTGATCCACAGTGGTCATACACTTGCTCATTTTTTCTAATTTTTCAGGATATCTTAGTTTATGATCTGGATGTTGTAAGATGCCCTTTCAATATAAAAAGCAAGAAATCAAATAAAATAAAGGAATCATTATTATAAACCCTTATATAACCGTCTACAACATTTAAGATGCTCTTTCAATACAAAAATCAAGCAATCAAATAAAAGAAAGTAATCATTAGTAGAAACCCTTCTATAATAGGTCTAATTTCTTTGTGAGCTTCATATTGCAAGCTTTTTTGACGCTTTTCCAAAAGTGCAAGCTTTTTCAGGCACATGAGATATATTGTAGAACTAAAACCTATAGTAGGTCCCAAAAACCACAATCCAATCTCTCCATTGGTGGAGGCCTTACAATGGTTTTACTCCAAATTAGGCACCTACACTATGGTGCCAAACCATGGTTGCCAATAGTGAATGTAGCCATTTTTTAGCTTGCCTAAAATGTAAGTTAGAAAGATTCTCTTGTGGTGGGTAAGTTAGAAATTGAATACTCATTAAGAGATAGTGAGCCACAAGAAATATTCTGATCGAGATAAAGGATAATTTAATGAGAATGAAAAAAACTAAAAGTGAAGCAAGGGCTTAAGAACTTAAATGATTAAAACCATCGTGAATTAAGTATGCTTATGATCAATTCTTGTAGAGGTAGAAACATGGGGAAGATCAATGAATGTAACTTAGTATAGATTAATCTTTTTTTTTATATGTTAATAAATAGAGCTAGAGGGAGGAAGTTAGATTTGTAAATTTTAAGAGTTACAGTGTATAAAGGAATATTGATAAAGCTAATTTACTTAAAAATATTCATAGGAGGGCATTTGCTCCTATAAATGGGGAAACAAAAAAATGAGATATAAGGGCAAATATGAGAGGGGGGGATAGGGGGCTATAGATAAAGACCAAATTGATGAGAAAATATGTGTACTAGTTGTTTACACATGATATTTGGTGGCATCCTAATGGGTAGCCACCCATAGGCTTTGATGTCATGGTATAGACGTCAAAGATAACTAACACCATAAGATAATTAGAGAGAGCTGCATGCACATTAAATGATACAAAGCACAAAGGTGGCTATTTAAATGGGTTAAGATTTGTAATTTGAAAGGTTGCCATTCCTCCACCATACACTTACTAGGTGAGAATATTCATAATTATGAGTCCATGTGCAACTATCAAGCTACTATCAAGTCATGAGTGGCATTACCAGTGTATGAACTTTAAAGCATGCTTTGAAGTGGAGCATGAGGGGGCCGAGTCATAGGCTATGACTTGAGAGGATACATAGATGCGCATGTCCACACACACACACACACACACACACACACACACACACACACACACACACACACAGAGGCTTTGATTTATACAACATGAATAACCAAATGTATAATCAAGTACGTCACTATATAAGAATCGATCATTGAAAAAAAAGATCCATAATCTCCAAAACTATAATAAACTTGTATGTGCTACGTCTCATCATCATCACCACTAAGCTCAAAAGAGAGCTCATGTCGGAAACATTCTAGTCTTTCTCAATGGAAAGATAATGGTGAAGCATTTCCAATGATTTCCTTACTGTCCTACCACACCCTAAATCATGTTGATGATGGAGTCCCTAGGCTCTGTGAATGTCTGGGTTATCAACCTATCAAAACACAACCATATAAAGATTAATAAAAGGGCTTCAACTACACCAATAAATTTCATGTAATAACATCGTATGACTATGTGTAGTACTCTAACCTCTTGCCCCTTTGCATATATAGCTATTCACCACTTTTGTTCGCTTCATAGTGTATTTGTGTGAGTGTACTCCGTCAACATAGACCTCTTGAGAGGAAAGAGATTTTAAGAGACCTATGCGCATCGGCCTCCCTATCCATCCATGGGAGTGGCTTTCCATACCGATAAAAGACCCACATTTGTAAACTTTAAACATGTTGGACACATCATTGATAACACATAAACATCACTATGTATGCAAGATACTATGTGAGAATGACATAAGCAAAAGGGTGATGTCATTTCACCTCCTCCTCTCATCAGGCATAATGAAAGTCTACAAGCATCGTACATGATCCATGGAGTGTAAACTCATCCTTCCTCGCATGTGCAAAGATGTAGCCAAAATGATCAAGAAGATAGAGAGTCACATACCACCCCTTATCTATAGGTTTTATTCCACTCTGGAGATGATGTGCTACTATCTCTGAGCTCCACTACCAAACCCGTGTGGGAAAATCTATATAAACAAATTTGACCATGATAGGACATTGCTCACCCATATAAGGAGAGGTCTTGGGAATTTTATCATCTGTAAAAAATCATAAACCCTCCAAAGCACGGACCAATCAACCCACCATCATATGCTTGGGGTGTTTAAGACACCATACATTGAAGGTGATAGGATGCTTACCTCTCTGGTGCATCAGCTAACTGTATAATATCCTCAATAATCACATTCATGTAATGCTCCCCATTACAACCATGGCAACAAATAAGGAAATTTAAGCATATTACGCATTTATACTGCAGTAGAATATGTAATTTCACATAAAAATAATGGAAAGAACTACCAGTATTTTCTTGTGACTAATGACAATGCCCTTATCAACTTGATAGAGTTGTTTGCTTCTTATTTCTTTGGACCTTTATGATTGGTATGTCTCCACTGGTGGATGCTTTTTGGTGCTCGACCCTCGCTCCATAGGTCACACATATTGAAGTCCACATTCTCCTTATTTAGATTCTCGGACCCACCATCATTATCAAATATATCTTCTTCATGACGTAGCTCACTCATGGTCTTCATCAAGTCTGTAAACCCAAAAGGTCATGATGTTAGTTATTTGTATGTAGACACATTTAAATATGAAATGCTAAGTACGCATACCCTCATATGAATAGAAACATTTAAATATGCAAAGCTAAGTATACATACTATGGTATCATCCTTGCTCAATGGGATGCCACTTGCCCAATGTGTAGTCCAACCATCAAGGACAAACATTGATCTCCCAAATGGTAATGTCTTTTTCAGTCCACCTGGATAGATACATACTCCCCTCTTTTTCCATGTCTCTCCACTCCACCAACTCATTTGTAATCCTCCATAACTCCCCGGTCGACATACCCATCTATCAAGCTAGAATGTAATAAATACAAGATTAACAAGATAAGCTCACACAAAATAAAGTAGTGGATGAATGTGTTACCTATATATGAGGTGCTTAGAAGATTCTTGCATTTTAGGTTGCTTATATCAGCTTCCAATGTCCGGTTTATATCCTTCCAAAGATCATGAAAGGCATGTTGTGCCTTTGCTCTAAATTTGGAAGCATCTTCAAACTTGTCTATTGCAAAAACTATCCTTGGAATTTGCTGACATCATTTGGTGTAGAATCTCTTTCTTTCTAAACACATTATAAGATAATTATCACATTTCTAGTTTTTGAAAATATCAAGTTAAGGAAACTAGATCTCATAGTCAAGAGGATGAAAGAAGTTGAACCTTGCTTTCTTCCATAGCTCCCTTTTGATTCCATTATATTGAACGGTCATCTAGAAGAAACCATCCCCATTGGTGAGATTGTTGGCAATAGACACAATTTTATATACACGCACACGCACACGCACAATCACAAAAATTTCCCTCCACACTCTTAATATCATTTTAATAGTTGCTTGTGAACTCCTCTTGGCTCATCTTGGAGCAATCAAGGTTTGGCTAGAGCTTTCTTCACTACACGAGTAAACTCTTTGTGTATAACACCTCCATGGTTATATGTAGCTTTCTTTTCTCAACAAATTTTTTATAAGTCCTTTAAGCTATAAGTGACATGGTAGTTAAGATTTTTCCTTTCATTCAAGGTGCGACAGGACAATAGCTAGTGTAATGTACCACATGTTACTATTTTATCTCTCAATGGCCATCTCCACTTCCACCCACATTCTATCCCATAGATAGCAGATTGAGGAAAAAACTTTTATCTGCCAAGCCAAACTTTTGGAAAAGGTAGACCTCATGGCCAAAAGACGGCTCCACATGTGCTCAAACAAGTCTATCTGCCAACCAAAAGTTAGATGTAATTGAGTTTGCGAAGATGCTATGAAATGTTTAATTGAAGTAGCATATGGAAAGGAGTATCACATTTGCTGGTGGTTGACTTCAATGCAAGCACGAGCTCTCCTTCTCGAGCTCTCTCCACTTCTATAAATTGACACTTGTGTCAATATGCCATCATCTCATAAGGTACACAAGATTCACCCCATAAGCTACATATTAAATTAGATGCCAGCTAAATAAACATAAAACAAAAATAATTTTTAAAAGTCTTACCCTCTCTGATTCATGGAATCCATGCCTTCAAAAGTAATGGTTTCTGTCCCACACCAAGAACTTTTTTCCCTTCAAATCCTTCCGCTCCTCTTCTAACTCATTGTCAAATGCATTTCTCTGTTGTGTGTGTAAGTTCTAGATTGGTCCCCATTCTTAACGATCAAGCTCAATGACATAGAATAATTGTTCATTGTCAGCGGGCCTCCATAGAGAAACTCAGAAAAGGAGGACTACTAGAAATATATCCATTACTATCAAAGCGAGCTATCAAGATGCTTATATCAGAAGAAGCTATGCGAATGGCCTCTTTCAGCAGAGAATCAGCCACAAAGTGGAATGTACACTCCATGAAAAAAAGGTGCCCATAAAGGGTGAGCTCTCATCTTGGCCTCTATTTCCAATTGTAGTATGAGGAGAATTTTAAAAAGATAGGTTAAATTTTTTAATTGTAAGGTAGAACCAAGATTTGAGACATTACTAGGATCTTGGAACCAGGTATGCTCTTAAAACCACTATCATCTCTTCCATAAAGTGAAGCCATAGGCTTCTGTATAGTAATAAGAATAAGAGCCTTGGTATTTGCATGCCTCTACTTGGACTAGATCATCTAGGAGGAAATTCATCGTCTAGCATTGAGGGGAAAAGACTCCCCTCTATTGGGGCAATGCCATGCTTTCATTCCTCCATTCCCATTTAACAAAATCAAGACGCCATCAATGCACTACAAGGTTTACTCACAAGCTACTCAAGATCCAATTAACTAATAATTAATCTATGTACTTAACTAATCTCACAAGCTTATCTTAGCAAGATGATTATCCTTCAAATGAATGAATGGTTACTACCCCCACATCTTATGTACTTAACCTCCCTCACAAGCTTACCTTAACAAGATGATCACCCTTCAAATGAATGCATGGTTAGTAGCCCCCACATTTTATGCCAATAGGAATGCAAGATGTGTGCATACCCACAGTGGTTCTCATTCACATATCTTAAATTATAGGTTATTCCTTCACTTGCTTATTTGGTACAGCCTAATGTAAACATGAGTAGGCAGTAGATTTTCACCACCATCTCAGTACTGTTGCATCCAATCCTTGCCACTCTTGGGCTTGCTTAAAACTGAGAACTAATATTTGAGCAAGCTAGCCCTACTTCCATGACCATCTTGGTCCCTTTAGCACCATTCCACTTCATTACACCGACCTCCACAAAGAAGCCCTACAGTTCATTATAAAGCTTTATCGAAGATAATTTGAGAGGTTAGATTACACGATTATAGATGCCCATAGTCTATTATAAAATATTCCATATATTATATATTTTTGGATTATGTGATTCATGTAAAGCTTGATCGATAATTTGAGAAGTTAGATTACATGATTATAGATGCCCAATCCACGATTTTAGTTAATCCAAATCCACAATTCAAGATCTTAAATCATGTGGTTCAAGACCTGACAACTCATGATTGGTAATCTGTATGATTAAGCTATAATTGATTGGTCGATTCATGGTGACATAATTCATGATTCACATTTACAATTTTGGTTATGAATTGGATGATACTTCATGGGCACAAGATTCACGATCAGGAAGTGAATCAAGTGATGCAGGTCTACTTTGAGAGGAAGCACCCAAGACCAAGAGGACCTAAGGCACAAATGATGTGGTTCTTGCAATGATGATGTTACACATACTTAGCATGTAGATCATAAGATCACACATGTTCCCGAAGAAGTTCCATCGGTGTGGAAGGTGGAGGTAAGTACAACAATGATGGAAATAAACACCTTGGTCAATGCAGGTTATATATTACAAATGATAAATCATTCCACTCCCCCTCTAAGAGCATCAAACTATCTACATCAAGGACATGCAACACCTTGGTCAATGCAAGTCTTGGATTGTAAATGATAAATCATTCCAATCTCCCTCCAAGAGCATCAAACTATGTATATCAAGGACATGAATCAGCACCAAATGATGCATTTCAAGGATTACAATCAGCCCCAAATGATGCACATCATGGATTAGCATAGGTACTAAGAGATGCATATTATGGATCACTATCAACACCCGCCGTGACTCATGGAGATAACCGTAACACAAAACTATGCTCAAGGTGGAGACTTATGGTATACAAGGAGAGTGAAAGAAGAATCAAGAATGTTGAGGATATGAAATGTGAGACGCTATCATGGGAGAAAGGGTATTTTTTTTGGCGAGCATTTTTGAGCAAGCGCTTTTTGGTGTTTAGGCGAGTGGTTTCTCTCTCTACACTTCTAAGTGTCTATCAGCTCTCTATGGTCTCGAACATTATCACTCATGAGGTGACAGTAGAGGAGAGGAGTGGATGGATACAAGATCACTATACACATTGCAACTCATTTACAACTATCAATGCATATCAAGTTATAACTACCATTGCAACTGGTTTACAAAGTCACCATATTATGATCTTAAACTTCCATTTTATATTCCCTAGCAAGCTTACAAGGCCACAACATTACATGGCAAACACCTATACGACATGAGACAAGGCCACAACATTACATGGCAAACACCTACGACATGACACGATTATTTGTAATTCTTTACAAAGATACCATATGAAAGCATTTTGGGCCTCAACTATTATCTTCACCTTTTTTGTCTACCCTCTGTTTGCGAATGAAGGTGGAAACTTCAGCTCTTAGAGGATCCTCCTTTGCCTCTTCAATGATGCCGAAAGCTCTCCACATCCCAATGGCTGAAGCTGCTTTCACCTCTAGCATGTTCTTGTCTGCAAGGTCTACCGCTTGGCATGTTTTCAACTTCTTGTAAGGCTCATTTACTTCAGACGTTGTTGTCCATGCCTCCAAAGTGGCATTCGATTTGGGTACCTTTTCTTTGAGTTGCATGAAAGATTGAAGAGCTTTACTTAAGATGGTTGCAAACGTTGTAGTATAGAGGGATTACTAGATGATGCCATAACCATAGAGATCACAAGGACTCTATTGCAATATGAAGATATAAGGGGAGAGTGGTATGGGATGTGTCTAGAAGAAGAGTGTCTAGAAGAACATGGCAATCTCTATTGTTTTTATAGCTTCAAAAGGAATAAAAATTTATTTTTTCGAGCACTAGAATTCTTATTTTAAGCATAACAAAAAATACTTTATTGTTTTAATGTCTCCATCATATGCTCTCTCTCTCTCTCTCTCTCTCTCTCTCTCTCTCTCTCTCTCTCTCTCTCTCTCTCTCTCTCTCGTGTTGTTGAGATCTCACTCCAATTGCATTATCTCTCTCAAAAATCCAAGCCATGAAAGAAGCAAAAAACATGGCCATTGTCATAATATGAGTAAACAACAATAATGTCTAAAACCAATGTATTTTAAACATTACAAGCTACTGAAATACATCAGTACGGACGTTGGACTCCCCGGTGGAAGAAGGGAGGTGGTATGGGGTAGGGACCTCTACCAAATGGTGCAAGTGTGGGTGGAAAAAGTGGCCTTGCAAAATTAGGCCATGGTGCCCATGAGGGAACTACAAATGAAGCTACAGGAGATGTATGTGGCAAGACATGTCGATATTGGGGCTCCATTGGAACACCAGGTGGCCATGATGAAGCACTAGACTATGTTGGGCTCATGGTGGGTACCGAAAGGACTAGATGATATGGTGCCCCCATGTCCACCTGCTATTCTCTCATCGAACAATCTCACTAACCTCACCCTTGAAAAACTAGTTACCCAAATCATCGTGCATAGCAGCAAGTGGTCGTAGACATGAACTAAGGCACACCTCGTCGCTCTCCACGCTAATGCAATGTCATGGCAGTGTCCTACATGCTCTAGCCATGGACCCAGTATCAGCAAAGCAATTTAGGACATCATCCCCACAATCAATGAACGTCCCGAGTAACCACTTGCCACAGTAGAAGCCCACAATTACCATATGTATAAATGGACGACAATGTCTAAGACATTGATTATATAACGATTTCACTACTTGAATCGTGCACATGATTACCTTGCAAAGGCTTGCTATGCTCAATAGTATATCGGATGGGATCCCAGTCTGCATCCAATTGGTATGGGGATCCCAGTCTGCATCCAATTGGTATGGGATCCCAGTCTGCATCCAATCGGTATGGGGAGGCTTCCTCCTATGCTTTCGGCTCCAAGAAGATATCATCGCTCGCCAACCTCAAAACCTCTGCAATCTCCAGCTACCTCGCCTCCCCGCCTATCATACTTTGAACGAGTGGACGTACTCTCACTAGGGTGCATGAAGATAGGGATGACCAAAGCAGAGACCTACTTGCACACACTAGTAAGTACTTTAGGGAGGGAAATCATTGAGCTTGACTTTCACAAAAACTAAAGAATCTTGCACTCACCTCTTCTTGGGCATCTTCTGACATGAGATAGAGATATCGCAAGACGTGCAAGAACAAATCCTTCGCAATGTTAAGTTCCAAGTTCCTGCCTCCCGCACAACAATCCTCAAGTGCTCCACACGTAGAGTGCACAACATAGTGCCATCGGCATGTAGGAACTTTGCAACAAGCACAAAAGCCGACTATTCAAGTATCTTCTAAAAAACATTCCACCAAGGAACCTCTAAAGCGCCCTTGTGGAGACATGTATTTGTAGGAAAATCAACCCACACCAAGCGCACACCTCTAAGGCTATCGAAGGCGTCCATGCTTCTCCACCTCATCAGAGATCCCATGAATCGTTGCAATACTGCGAGATTCCTAGAACAACAAAGCATATAAGGGGAGTGCAAACGCTATAATGATGATGAATGGAGAGAGAGTCACTCGCAGTTTAGAGAGATCGTACTTGTGTTTTCTATTTCCCATAAGTGCGAGACGGAGGTGATCAATGTTTGAGCTCAAAACTAAGTGCAGGGGGTTCACCCACGATGGGAAGTAGTCTACATTTACACAACACCAAATACATGTTATGAGTGTTGATGAATAAATGATCTAATGAATGCTTTAATATGCTAAGTTTACTTACTAAATCCCAAGAGGTCCGCCTCATCATCTTTTGAACTCTCTGACCCCTGCCCTTGGGTCTCGCCATGCGAAGGGGTCATCTTCTCTTTGCCCTGTGCATGGGACTGCCGCTCATCTTCATGCTCATCATCCTTGGAATAGCTGTCCTCAGATTCCTCATCTGAGTCATCCCCTTCCCAGTCTGGCCGTGACCTTTTTTGGGACGATGGAGGTGTGGATTTCTTACCCTTTTTGTTCACGGGGATCAATTCTGCTTGATGGCAGGCTTCTTGCCCTTTCTGGCCAGTGCATTCAACCAACACTAAAACTGTAAACTCCCAAAAAACAGGCTTCATACCTTATACAAATTAAATATAGTGCACAAGGAAACATACTTTGAAACTACTATGCCTCCTCTAGAGGAAACTCTCCCTTTGGGTAATCTAACCACCATGGACAAAGTATCCATGTGTCCTTGCCCCGAAGCTTGTCGATCCACTCTTCAGGGTACAATCCTGTCTCCTCCACCTCAGATAGCACCCATGCATCTAAAGGGTGCTCGGGAATGTAGACCCGATCATGTACACACTACTTCTCCACCGCTTAATACACAACCATTAGAAAGGTCTAAGAAACTAATACAAGAAGCAAGAGAGCTTCTCCACCATGCAAGGCCAAAAAAATAAGAGTTGAGGTACTTTATACCTATACAAGAGGCGTCGTGATGTGCATGGTAGGTGTGGTTGTTGGTCAGGATCCAAGGTAGCACGCATTTTTCTTTTCCACCTAACAAATGCCTTCTCAAAATGAGACTTCCTGTAAGATTTTAGGGCATCCGTGATACGCACTCTAAAGTCTTCTGTGGCTCTTTCATGCATACCAGCTACTACAAGTGAGCCCGTCTCCACCTTCGCGTACAATTTAAGCATGTACTCGGTCAATTAGAACCAGTCAGTACACATGACGATGGATCCACATGAAGAAGAGACTGTCAGATGGCGGAATCTGCACATCCCTCATAGCAAACTCACCACCAGCCAATATATCAACAACAAGCAGCCTACATTTCCTGCATTGTAAACAAGCATTAGGTTTCTAATAACTTTTAAAAAAATGTAATGCATCAAGAGAGTTGAAGATCTTACTCTTCATTTTTTGAAACATGTGTTTAAGCAATCTTGGCTAGCTTTGGTGTAGTGAATTTGCTAGCCTTTTCACCCCACCCTTGGTACGAGATCACCTTTTTAAACAACTCTTTCCCACAGACGGGGTTAGCAATTTAGCCAGCTCATGTCCCATTTTAGTGAAGAGTGCCTCCGTCTCTTTTAGGGCATCCCTATAGTTCTTGTCAAACAATTATGCATCCATCATATATTCTCTACTCCCTCGCTCAGGCAAGCCACTGATCTTGGCCTGGAATGTGGCATCAAATTCTGACTGCAATGCATTTATATTTATTTAAGAAACATACTTCGAATTGAAAACATTAAGAAATATATTTCGAAAGCAAAACACACTGCAATGCGCACACACCTTGAAAACTAATTTTTACCACATCCAAAAGTCCAAAACTTGATCCTTATATCTCCAAATTCAAGGATTGTTTTATGGAAGATTTACCTCTAGGATTACCTAAGTCTAGGCCTGAAGACCATAGTATTGACTTATTGCCAGGCAACTCTCCACCTTGTAAAGCTCCTTATAGAGTCAACAATTTAGAGCAAAAAGAAATCCAAAAACAAATCGAGGATTTGTTAGAAAGAGGCCTAATTAGAAAAAGTAGTTCACCCTTTAGAGCTCCAGTCCTTCTTGTTAAGAAGAAGAATGGAACTTTTCGAATGTGTGTTGACTACCGAGCATTGAACAAAATCTCTGTCAAGAACAGATACCCTATCCCTAGGGTAGATGACTTACTTGATAAGCTTAGAGGTTCAAAGGTCTTTAGCAAGATTGACTTAAAGTCTGGTTATCATCAAGTACACATGACTGAGTCAGACATATTCAAGACTGAGTCAGATATATTCAAGTATGCATAACTGAGTCAGACATATTCAAGACTGCATTTAGAACCCAGACTGGCCATTATGAGTTTTTGGTTATGCCATTTGGTTTGACCAATGCTCCAGCTACATTCAGTCGTATGATGAATCGCATTTTCCTAAAGTCAAAGCTTTGTTGTGGTGTCCTTTGATGATATTCTTGTCTTCAGTGAGAATCGTCAAGAGCATGAGCAACACTTGGAGCAAGTGTTTAACCTTTTGAGAGAAAATGAATTGTATGTCAATCCTGAAAAGAGTTCTTTCTTTCAAAAAGAGATTGAATACTTCGGCCATATAGTGTTAGCTGAAGGAATCCGTGTGGATCCTAAGAAGATTGAGTGTATAGCCTCTTGGCCTACACCTCGAGACATTCATGACCTTAGATCTTTTCTAGGTCTATGTAGTTACTATAGGAAGTTTGTCAAGAATTTCGCTTATATTGCACATCCTTTGACAGAACTTCTCAAGAAAACTACATTTTTCCATTAGACTGAAAGTCAAGATAAATCTTTTCTAGTACTCAAGGATGCATTAATTCATGCACCAGTTCTTACACTACCTGACTTTCAAAGACCATTCTTTGTGGTAGTAACTCATGCTAGTGGCAAAGGTTTTGGTGCTGTGCTTATGCAAGACAACCATCGTATTGCCTATGAAAGTCGAAAGCTAAAACCTGCTGAAACAAATTATAGTACATATGACAAGGAATCACCAGTTGTGCATGCCTTGAAGATTTGGAAGCATTACCTAATGGGTTTATAATTTCTTATCAAAACTGATCAACAAAGCATTAGGCATTTGCTTTCGCAACCCCTTATTTCAAATAGGCACATCAAATGGGCATCTTTCATACAAAGTTTCCAACCCATGATTCAATACCAACCTGGAAAGAAAAATGTTGTTGCCGATGCTTTAAGTAGAAGACCTCATATCAACAACATTTCTGCTATTGAAAGTGAACTATTTGTACTTATGAAAGAAACTTATGAAGTAGATCCCTGAGATATGGATCAAATTGCGTGAAAACAATTGGACACCTCAAGGAAATTATTCTCATAATGATGGCTATCTTTTCTTTGAGAAAAGATTATGTGTTACTCAACCCTATAGACAACTTGTCTTGGAAGAGATGCACCAACCACCATTCATGGGACATAGAGGAGTTTCCGCAACACTTCAAGTAGTTTCTCGAGAATTCTTTTGGCCTCATTTGAAAAATGATGTAGCAAAATTTGTAACTAAGTGTAACATTTGTCAAGCAATTAAAAGCTACAAAGGCAAAGCTTTGGGATTGCTTATGCCTCTACCCATTCCAGACCGACCATGGGAACAAGTGTCTATGGACTTCATTATTTACAGGCTTTCCTACTACTTCCAGTCATCATGACATGATTTGGACAATAGTGGACAGGTTTAGTAAGCAAGCCTATTTCATTTCATGTAAAAAGACACTGACTTCTCAGCAAGCTGCGACCATATTTGTCAAGCAAATCTTTGTTCATCATGGTCTACCCAAAGTGATAGTTTCTGATAGAGATTCCAAATTTTGTAGTCACTTTTGGATTGCTCTTTTCTGAAACTTAGGCACTAAGTTAGATTTTTCTACGGCTTTTCATCCTGAATCAAATGGACAGACCGAAGTCACGAATAGCACTATCTTGGATATGCTTAGAGCCTATGTTTCCCAGCAACCTAGTTCATGGGATAAGTACATACATCTACTCCAATTTGCTTATAATAATACTCCTCATTCTGCTACTGGTCAAGCACCATTTGAGATTATCTATGGTAGAGCTTTGCCTATTCCGGCTACTAGACTCTCCCATAAGATTGAAGCTGCTGACCAATATACTCGAGACTTTGATCGCATTTTATCTGAAGTGCGTGATTGTATTGCAAGAGCTCAAGAGAAGTATACATTTCAAGCAAATAGGAAGCGTAAAGATTTTTCATTCCAAGAAGGTGATTATGTATTTTTGAGAATTGAGAAGAGACGATTGAAGAGTGTGGAAAAATTCCCTGCAACTAAACTTGCACCTAGATACTATGGACCATTTAAAATTATTGAAAAGATTAACGATGTGGCCTATAGACTAGAGTTGCCATCTAATTGGAATATCCACAACTCTTTCCATATTCATCTCTTGAAACCCTTTCGAGGAACACTTCCTTCTCACCCAATTTATGAGGAACCACCTCTTGTTGAAGGAGAGGAAGAAGTCTTAGTTCCTGATGCTATTATTGATCAAGAGACGACAATAACAAGAACTGGGAACCAATACATCAAATATCTTTTGACATTCAAAAACCATCCTCAAGAAGATGCAAAATGGATGCCCGAGAAATTTTTTCGAGCTTATCCTGAGATCCTTCGTTCTTTTCAAACCCAGCAAACCTGCAATTGAGGGCAATTGCAAACTCAAGCAAGAGGGATGTCATGAGAATATATTTTAAGTCCTCTTTAAGAATATTATTTTTTCCTCTTAAGTAATTTGGGGATGCCTAAGTTACTCTTGTGTCATGCCGGCTAGGTTAATATCGTGGGTGACACCACTATAAATATTAATACGTGCGGTATATGACATATGCTTGGGGCCATCTATGATTATTTCAATTAGGTTTGTATGGCAGGGTGATTCCTGGGGTACTTACGCCTGGTAGTCATTTGAGTTGGTGATGGTTTGTGCCTGTTTAATATTTGTGGGATTAATTTAATTATTAATTGGGCTTATATTTTCAGGTGATGAAGATTACGAGGATTGATGAATAATGTCGAGTAGAATGTTTCTTATGCACATCATATTTATTTTTACAAGCGTAGCTTGTAACCTTAGTAGTTGATTTTTCCATTTTGATACATTCAAGGAAAAAATACATTTATAATGTTGAATTTATTAAAGCCTAAAGGCTTTACCCTAGCCCCAATTTTTGGGACACTCTATTTTTGTTGTGGAAGAGTGTCGTGCTTTCTAAAAGCACACTTTGTATATTTTTGGGGGCTATGGCCTATTTTTGGTGGAAAAAGCTAATAAAAATACTCTTGTGTGGGGGAAGGCCACACACAAGGGGGGGGAGATTGCACCCAGCATGTTTGTCTTGGAGCTAAGTATTATGTTTGCTATGCTTTTGTTCAATTTATTTGATTTTGTGTTGAAACCTGCAAAGCATGTGTTTTTATGGTTAATTTATGTGTTGACTTTCTTAAGTGTTCCACAAGCTATCCTAGAGAACGATTCCGTTTTCAGCAGTGCCACGTGTAATGGCTGCCATGTGAACTGTGCAAACCACGTGGCACACTATGGTGTGCCACGTGACCTAGTGTGATGCCCACGTGGATTGGGCCATTGCGCGCAGTCCATGTGGATGCCACGTGTAGTGTGCCGTGCATGCAGCAGCCATGTGTGGGCATGTGCGTGGCCACACATGGCTATTGCAACCCTCTTAAGCCCTCTCGGCCCTCTCGAGACCTCTTAGCCCTCCTCTCACTCTCTCTTAGCCCTCCTCTCATGCCCTCTCAGCCCTCCTCTCACATCCTCCGCTCGACCTTCCTCTCACGCCCTCCTTAAGCGTCCCCTGCTCCCTCTTCGAGTGCCCCTTCCTCAAGCACCTCTTCAGCTCCTCCCAAGTGCCCACTTTTGTGTTTATTTACGCATCATGACCACGCCATCGTTAGAGGAGCTTACCATGGAGTGTATCATCTTACAAGCATACATGGAGCTTGATGAGATGTACAAGAATGACTCAATCAATCCCAACTTCTTGTACCAAGCTAGAGAGACTTTGGGGAGTTTATTATTGGAATTGAAGAAAATAATCCAAGGAAAGGAGAACGACTTGGCAACAATAGATATGTTTGAGCTCAAAATATCAAGTGTAGTTGCTTATTAGAGGACATATAGAGTCATTAACGATGAGAATGAGTAATTAATTAGGAATACGGCCCAATCAATGGTTGCGTGTCATAGAATCTTATGAGTGTCTTTCCTACTAAGTTTTGAGGTTTGTAATAATGTTGGCACTACTTCATAATGCAACTTCTTTGATGTAGAAACTTCATAATGCAACTTCATAGTGCCAGCTTCTTTAATGTATTTGTCATGTTTTTTAGATGGTTATGTTTTTTGATGTTCATCTTGTAAACCATGATGAAGGAGAGTACGGAGAGAAATAGGAGAGAGATGACTGGATGCTAATTTCAAAAAAAGTAAAATAATAATAATATATATTTATTTTTTTAAAATTATTTTTTAAATAATAAAAATATTATAACGGTCTGATTAAAAACGATAAACTTGCTTAAGGGTCTTAATCACCATTCAGTACTTGTGTACTCCCTACCTATTGTACCATTCTTTTTTGTTCTTGTGTACTTCATTTTTGCTCCGCTTTACAATGAGTTACACAATCACATTCCCATCTTCTAAGAAAGAACTGAGTTTCATCAATGGACAGGTTGTGGCGAGTGCAAAGTTTTTACATGAGCAAGTAGCTCCCTGCTCATTTTGTGGATTTCAAGCCTTAGTAAGTATTGGGACCCAAGAGTTGCACATCCCTCTTGAGGTAGCCTCTAATCATGAGGGAGAGGAGTTCTACATGAGGATCTCTATCAGCCAACTACTCGGTAATAGTTGATTCTACATTGAAGTCAAACCCAGAACCAATAGCCATCTTAGACAGCCTGCCCAGAGGTTTTCCAACTCTGAAGAATGTGATAGATTTATGCAGTCCCTTTCAAGATAACAAGGATACCGATGCATCAGGCTCATCTAGTGTTGCGCAAAAGGATAAGGTAAGAACATTTTAGAATACCTTTTCAGCATGAAGAAGGGAAACACATTAACAAAGATTTTGTTAAATGTCAAAGATGTTATTAAGGCCGTGGAAATTCCTAGCAACACAATGGTGATTTTGCATTTGAGTTCCCGCTGACCATGGGAACATGCCCAGGAATACACTCCATGGAGCATAAGTGTGATCCCCACTGGTGGTCAAAGCTGCAAACCTCTAACATTGCCTTCCTTGGAGTATGTCGGCAAAGCCATTGTCTAGGTAGTTTGAAGTGTGTTAATGAACTTTACCTGCATTTAAAGAACCATAGGGTGTCAAATAGATCACATTTTACTAGAAGCATGCTAAAGGCACCAACACTAGAGAGGAGTGCAGCAATGCGTCTGGGAAGATCCTTTGCCACCATTACTGCTTAGTTCCAAAGATGTGCATTGCTACATCTATTATGTGTGATGCCCTGCGAGAGACAATGAGCAGATTAATGAAACACATCGGCACCCATCAATATAATATACATGCAGGCACATCAAAGGCACTAACTGATAGGACCAGGCAAATGGTATCCAGGGTGCTAGTAGGGGTGGATCGCAATAATGCTGGGGCAAGGAAGGTTTAAATGTGTATGGAAAAAGAAATTGTCATGGCAGCACTAGTGCAAGAAGGTGGTTCCTCTCATTTCATTGGGGAACAAGAATTCATCAACATTACAGAGAGGAGATGGGACCACTAGTGGAAGATAACTGGTAGGCTAATCTGGTTGGTAAATTTGGTAGGCGTTAAATAGTTATTAAAATCTTAATAAGATGCATTGTAATATTTGAACAATTTATTTTTTAGGTTTCGGAGGTCAGTGCTGCAGCGCCTGCGACAAGGGCCTTCAAAGGAGAGTTTTGGCTTGGATGCACTTCTGAAAATCTGAAGCGAGAGTGCACTTTATGACTTCTTCCATGGAAGTAGGTTCCCAGGTCAAGGGTCCTCATGTGAGAAGTGCTATGTTTTCAAGATGTCCACCATTGGACCCACTTCAGGGTTGGATTTGGTGAATAGAATGTGACGGACCGGCTCTAGCAACCTATGACATGCGTGGATACAGTTCGACCACACCAGACGAATATCAGATTGGGTGACCATGGCTTGTCATGTATATGATCCAAGGTAGAAAATTACGAATGTAGAGTATTTAGGTGGCTATAGCAAGCTTTAAATGACTATCATTTTCACATAGCATGTAGGATCTTCTCACCATTGCAACATGTGAAATAAAAGAGGTGGATACGGATTCTCAATGTCTGTTCTGGGAATGCATTACTGAAGTGATGGAAAACCATGGTTGTGAGAGGGCAGATTTCTATGGTTTCATGGCAGACAAAGGCTTAGGCAAACTAGAATGCAATTCAACATGTGTTCATGGTGGAAAAAACAATGTCTTGACAAATAGGGAGAGGTCTTGCCTATTTCATTGGGAGCAAAGCATGGTTGCCTACACAAAAAAGTATGTGTGTGTTACGTCCCAAGGAGAGCACAAAGCAATGTGTGAGAAGTGGAGCATGGCTCCTACTAGTCAAGACGCATCAGTGGAGGCTCGATTGATATGTCAATGGCTTGAGGTTAGCTCTTTGGATATCATCATTGTCTCTCTCAATTTTTGTGTTAAAAAGGGATGCATAGAGTGCGGACTACCTAGAGAGAGAGAGAGAGAGAGAGAGAGAGAGAGAGAGAGAGGATTGTGTACATCTCACAATACTTTTTATATCTCTTTCTATCTTATGAGTGTTTTTGTTGTTGATAATTTGATTGTAAATATTAGTGTAATACTGATATGTTAGAAATCTTTCATTTTTTGGACTTCTGTCTTTGAGATTGTTCAGAATATATAGATATAGAATATACAAATTGTAGTAGCCCACAATGGTCATGTGATGGACAAGAATTTGTTAGTATGGACTCTTGGTTGAGCTAGTGGGAAGTACGCATAGCACATTGGGGTTTATTCATGACAACGATAGAGAGAAGTAATGATGGTCCAAATACCCCAAGAACAAACCTAGTAGAAAGCAAGCATGGAAGTTAGCTGGTGTGGCAAGGGAAGGATATAGATGCAAGATTTCTCTTTACGATGCATGCACTACCAATATGGCCAATGCAATTTTGCAAAGCACAAAGGCAGTCTCTTACACTCAAGGCAAGCACATAGGGAGAGGCCCAAGCTTGGAGAAACTAAAAGAATGGTGCTCTACAAGCCCTACCCAAGTGGTCCGAACAGCTAATCAGACAATTGAAGGAACACCCATGTACAGGGTGCCTACCCCTCTCACATTGGTGACAAAGAGAGCGCACGTCACAAGAGACCGTCAAGGGTGGTAATTGATATTGATGATGAGGCCACGCATTGACCAGAGTACAACACACATGTAAGAGATCGCAAGTATTCTAGGAGGCCAAGATGATCAATTTCAAAAAGAACATGATACAAGCAAAACTCCAGAAAGAACTGCAAAAGTCACAGAGGGCAATGTCATTGAGTGCAAGGTGAATGAAGCAATGTGGGCAATCCAAAGAACATGCATTGGTAGCAAGGTCACATGCGGTGGGGGTAACAGGTGTGGGCAACACATAGTTAGATCTGCTAAGGGTGTGCATGCACCTTCCTTTGAAGGCTATCGTAAGCACCCTAGTAGTCTCGTAAGCACCCTAGTAGTCTCATTAGACAATAGATTTGGTTCTGCCCTGACCACGTGCTTCATTACTATATAATGGACAATAACATAAACCCAAAGCCCAGTCCACCACCCAAGATATGGCCAGTTACTATAGGAACAAACCTCACAAACAAGGAGGTATTTTCATTGTGGGAAGGTGGATACCAGGTAGAGTGCAAGAATGCATAAGGTGTTGTGCCCACCCCATCGCGTAGTAGCAATGGGGATTTAAGGTTCTTTACAATTGTAACTTCAAAAGATCCGCCATATGGGTCCACTACTAATATAGAGGTTGGTGGGTCAAGCATGCAAAATGGCATGAGTCAAGTACTGCACGTCAATATCAAAGGAAGCAGCCAAGAAAATAAAGGCTGCTTTGAAAATGAAAGCTATGGTGGTAGAAGAAGTGCAGAGGAGTGGAGCACAAGTATAAAGTTTTCAAGATTGAATCGCACGAGGATGATGCACACATGGGAAAATATGATGTGCATATGAAAGATGAATCGTCTTGTACATGTCTAGATTTTGCAGATAGAGATGCCAAGAAGAAGTCCTACCTTGCAAGCAAGCACTTGTACTTCATTTATTTACGTGTGCTAGGCTTAAGCCAGATCAAGAATATGTTCATCCCCCAACCTATCCTATTTGCCTTGAGCTTTACAATGCATTGTCTCATAGGAGAACATACCCTAATTTAGAAATTCGAATACAAGGATAATCAGTTGAGCTTAACCTTTGTGGATGTCATCTCATTGTAGAGGGTTCAATTGTGCAATGTCTATCTCCTTCAAATACATACTTTCTCTTTCCCAAACAAGTTCAAAATATGTATTTTTTATTGTGGTGCCGAAATTCAAGGAAAGAAACCTTTGTAACATTAAAAAAACAAATATAGTTTTTATTTTGAGTGTTGAACCTCTCCCACTAATATAAATATAGAGGCAAGTTCCAAAGCAATTTGTTATACAGCATTTCCACCAAGCCATGTTAGAAGAGTAAAACAACCTAAACCCTCCTTCTTTTTGTTTGTGATGGTCTCATCAAATGTTAGCATTGAAGTTGTTGCTGCGTGTATTGAGAGGGAGGCCACCGACCTGGAGATCAAGCAGCAGAAGACCATAGATTGTACACAAGCATGGAAAGGTCTCACATCCTTTCCACTTCCTAAAAATGATGAAAAAATTTCTCAAGTTAAGGACAAAGTGGTGGGCTTAATTACGATTTGGCGAGTGCATGGTTTTATTGATGAATCGTCTGAGCGTGTCTTGCTAGAGGAAGTATGGGAGGGTA
>NC_141069.1:21103944-21316444 GCF_041138505.1 Cibotium barometz
GTACCACTTCTAGACTTTTTCTTTTAGTGATTGTGTTTAGCTCTTCTTTGTCCATGTTCTTTAATCTGTCCCATTTCTCAAATGCATGAATGTGGATGCTTGGACCCACCTTTCTCTCTCTATCATAGTTTGACATGTGGAGTTTAACCTTAATGGTGGTCTTTCTTTTTTCCTCAACCTTTACATCTTCCAAGATGCTCTCTAGACTTTGTCATGTCTCCTTTTGTTCTAGGCACTAGGGTTCTCTTGGATTTACTCATATGGGCTCAAGTGAACTTGGGGCTCCACCACCTCTTGTATTCTTGCTTGCTCAATTATTGACTTTGTCTCCTCCTCAAGTATGGTCTCGAGTCCTTCAACTCTGATAAATATGCCTCCTCTAGTATGGTCTCAAATCCTTCAACTTGTGATAAATATGTCTCTTTTTTGTTGTCTCAAATCCTATTTTACTGCCACCTTGGGAGCAAGGCTGAGTGAAAAGGGTAGCATTTTAAGATCTGGTAGAGCCAACAGTATATTGGGAAGCCACTATTGACAATGAGGTCTATTGCACATGGGAAAAGGTTTCAACACACTTAGGTTTACACTAATTGCACATTCATTTCATAGGTCGATTATATATATTCGTAGAGCATACATACGTAGGAATAGAAGAAGACAGTTATAACACTAAAATCATGTGTGAATATGACAAAGGTTATAGAAGTTTGAATGATTATCATTTCATTTCATAAGAATAGCATATATACATAAGAATAGTAGAAGACAGTTAGAACACTAAAATCATGTGTGAATATGACAAAGGCTATAAAAGTTTGAATGATTATTATTTCATTTCATTTAAGAATATTGTTTTATTGTTTAAGGTTATTCCGTGAATTGCGCAATATATTAATTTGCTAAAAGTCCAAAGATCAAAGGTCCCCACCAAAAAGTCAAAAGTACCTACCACTGTTGGAACTATATGCTCCACTCTCATCATTGCCACTGTGTATGTGATGGGTTGCTCTATTTTGCAAAGCCCCCTATATGAGGAGTAGCCATTTTTGAGCAATTGGGTGCCCCAATTTTTATACAATAGATGTGGTATAATGGTTACGAGATTATAGACTTGGCACCATGCCAAGTAGAATGCATCCTACTAAGTTGTCATGTCCACTATGTATTAGATATTAAGAGGAACATACTCTCTATAGAGAAACCATTGGATCCTGACCTGAGGGTCCATTTTGATCCGTAGGTGCAATCATCTTGGATGCCAACAGTAATGTCGTTAGAAAATGCATAGTCGATGTGGGAGAGAAGAGGAGAGAGAGAAAACACTTGATTACATGAACACACATACTCTTGCACAAGAGAGAAAGATAGAGGACAAGGTAACTTGCTTTAGGTTGATCGTTACATGAGGTTCCTTTATATAGGCACTAGACCAAGCCTTAAAGTGTTTTCATTAAAGTGTATTCACACTAACCTTATAGTTAATTAAGAGACTATTCACATGCCCATAAGTAAAACACTTGCGTATACACTCCAATGTCCCCTCGACGAGGCTCACAAGTGGAGATGCACCATAAAAATCCTACATCCAATACTCCCTCTCTCAGCTCCATGACCAATGATGCCATAGAAGTAAAAAAAAAAACTTTTCCCTTTTTTCTAGAGTTCCTGCCTCATTGCACTATATCTCTCGAATGAGCTTTTTACTACATCTGAGCTATTACCTTAGATCATGATGAATAGCTCTAGATCTCCAAAGAAGGCAATGGCTAGTCCTTTAGGAGTGACCCATGACCAATCCAGGTGTTGCCACCCTAGATCTCCTCAGCACCAATGTGCACTTTGACATTACTGTTGAAGTCCCCATCTAGATAACATGGGAGAATAAATCTTCCTCTTCCTTCCACATCTCCCTCTAGATCCAAATAGATGTAAAAGGCCAACTTAAGATTAGAAGGAACTATCAGCAACAACAGATGCCATTGCATTCGCCAAAGTTAACACAATAGCTACCACCGCACAATGAAGAACTAGATGCTACCTTCTTTGCTTTATATTGTGAGATTGGTCCACACGCCATGACTCAATCGACCATCCGTGCGACACCTAAATCGGTACCCTCGCACTGTGCAACACCTAAATCGGTACCTTTGCACACCTCATCACCTAAACTCATAAACATAAACCACGTCAGTAGTAACAATCAATTGACATCACATCAATCAATCCTAACGTGTTCATGATGAGAAATAGGCATCATAAAAAATATATACAAATTTAAATAACCATGATTATTATTCAAATAACATGGGTCATAACAGAATTTTAGTAGGAAGGTACATGCACAGCTCCACAAACATGCATTTGCAACAGTACATATGATGAATAGGAGTTGATTATTTACATTAAATAGCAACAACACACACCAAGATAGCTAAAATACAAAGCTTCGATGCCATGTTAGAAAGTGCAGAATCAATGGGAGAGAAGAGGAGAGATAGAAACACATGATTAAATGAAACACACGCTCTTGCATCAGAGAGAAATATAGAGCACAAGGAACCTGCTTTAGGTTGATTACACTTATGTATAATGTTACATGAGGGTGTATGCAATCTAGTGTCCCCTCTAGGAGGTTTACAAGTGGAGATGCACCATAAACCCTACATCCAACAAGATACAAGGTACAAAATTTGTATGAATTATCAAAATTTTTTACAGAGGTCAATGTGGGCACTAGCAGGCTATGGCATAAGAGACTTAGGCATCTGAGCTATGTCTTCTTAAAAGAGATGTAGAAGTCTAGAAGTGTGGCACATCTACCAATATTTTTAGAGATGTCAAATGCATGCAAATCTTGTATGATGGTTAAGTGGGAAGATGCCTACCACTACATTGAGTGGTTCTTCCTAGCTTTTCTGACTGATTGATGACTTAAGAAGATGTGGGTACATTTTCTTTGGGATAGGGAATAAGTTGGGATCGAGTATCAGACAAGAAAGAAATTGAAGATGTTTTTTATAGACCTAGATCTGACTTCTTTTATGCGAGCTTCAGACTCATCAAGAACCAAGTGGCATGCCAAAATCAAAAAGTGTATCTACCTAGGGTGCACAATTATCGAGTGAAGGAGGGTATTGACTATATGGCCCTGAGGCAAGGAAGATTATGGTTAGCAGCAGTGATTCTAAAATAACCCCATAAAATGGAGGAGGAGGCTCCATTCACTTTATCCACATCAATGAAGATGTAGCTCACCAGATGAAGTACTGTAGGCTCCCACTTCAATGGCAAAGGGGAAGCTTGGTTCTATTCCACAAGAGTTGCAACCCAAAGACAAAGACGGCATGCTTGCTATTGCTAAAACATGGGAGACAACCATATCCAAAGTGGGTGAAGCAACTTTTTGAGGATGGGAAAGCTCTCTCCGCTTATTTAGAGGATGAGCTAACATCTATTTATCAATCCAAGATATTAGAGGAGGAGAAGAGGTAACATGCACACATTGACTGTGAATATGCCTTGATGGCTAAGATAATGAAGGTGCAGGAGCCAACAAATTTTGAGGAAGCAACAGAGGCAAATCCAAATTGGAAAGAGGCCATATAGAATAGGTAGGAGGAACAACACTTGGGATCTAGTGGATTGTCTAGAGAGATGCAAGGTCATTGAAACCAAGTGGGTTTGGAAGGCTAAGTATAGATCTCATGGTAAATTGAAAAATTATAAGGAACGACTAGTGGCAAAGGGATTTTACACAAGTCAAAGGATTTGACTTTCAAGACACTCACCCCTATATAGCTAGATTGACCACCATATGGTACTAGCTTTGGTTGCTCATGAGAAGTGACCAGTAATGTAGATGGTTTTCTTTCTAAATGGACATGTCAAGGAGAAGGTCCCCAAGATTTGTGATGCTAAATTAATAAGACAAGGTATGGGCTAAAACATGCCCTCACATGCTAAATTGATAACTCCATTTATAGTCATCAAGGTAGATCTTCTAGAGACTTCCCACCATCGACGATTTGCTATTACATGTAATCATTGAGACTTTGCACAAAATATGACTAGATCCTCTACTTTGCCAACCTAATCTACCATGTTCCACTAGTGGCTTTTCCTAATCTACTTCTATTGCTAGGTCCAGTCACATTGATAGCATTTGGAAGTTGCTCACCTTGGCTGCTTGCTTTAGTTCATCCACTACTACCTTCTTTGCCAGTTCTACCCTAGGCTTTTCATAAATTTTATTAACAATGATTAATAATTTGATTAAGATTTATCAAATTAATATATAGTTAAGATAAGATTAGGGAGCTTACGAAGTCTATTGATTGGCAAAAGAGAGATGGAAGGTGGTTTGTCACATGGAGGCTATTTTGGAAAAACCAAACAAGTTGAAAATTCGAAGAGAGTTTTTGGGCAACCTTACAGAATGAGAATGCAAGGGGCAAGGGTGCCCATCAAAAATCAAGCCTGCTTCCCACCCCTCTTCGTATTTTTTGTTCTAATCTTAACATGTGTGCTGCTGTAGTTGAGATTGTTTGCCTAGTGGCATCAATAAAGTTAACGATATGTATCTATTTCACAGTGTGTGAGTACATATGATGGAATCACTTGAGCTACTCTAGCCCTTGGGGGTTCCTCTTGCACGCCTTCCAACCATTATTATCATAACAAGCAATGGTAAGGTCACTTGGATCAATGGTATATGCACTTTTTCATGAAGGTGTTTTGTCATGGGTTTAAGATGTTTGGTCAACTTACAACTTGCATGAAAGCATGTGCCCATGGTATGGGCTAAACATGGGGAATAGAATCATTGTGCACGTAGCTAGCCTCATTTACAAACTTCGCAGGTGGCAGGTCAATAATGGGATGTAGTTTGGGGATGTGTTGAGGCTTTAAAAAGTAAAACATTTAGGTGGAGACTAAGGGAGGGTGTTAAGTACCACTTCACCCTCGATATTTACCCTACATTCAAACTTCAAAGTCAACTCAAGTTCTAAGCCTTCATTTATCAAGAGAAGCAACTTAAATCCCAACCATCCAACCCCCTTTGTTCCTTCAAACTCCAACTTGATAGAGGTGGGCAAAACAAGTGTTACAAAACCTCTAGTGCAACACTCGCAATATTAAACGGAGCACAAAGAGCAACCGCGAAAAAATATGTATGCTAGCTCCTCAATTTTAAGGCTGAAAACAATCTCGAAGATCCATGTGCAAATTAGGTCCTGCCAAGCCATTATTAGGAAGTTTGACTGACTCAACAAAGTTAGAGCACAAATCAGTTAGATTTGCAAATATGAGAGTGGTGCTGGAAAATTGTACATAGCTCACTCGCTACTCTTTCATGTTAATGCCAACATTCCAATCCAAAGGCTGATTTTGAGAAAGATCAGTCCTGCAACATTGCTGTTGGAGCTGTAGAGAGATGGTAATTTCTATTGAAGAAGGGTTTTATGATGCTGACATTATAAACCTAAGACTTTTTCGCATGCAGCAAAGGATGTAAAACTCACTGCCATTTGGCCATGAATGGCATAGTGGTGCTCCCTTACACCTACTATACATTTTAGTTGGTTTGCTTTCAAGGGGTGACTTGTTACAAAATTTTCAATGCACAAGCACTTACAGAAACCAGCACAGCCCACAGCCCCGTCACTGGCTTTCCATGATTCATACATATGCATGTGTCATGTAGCATTTCTCACTCCCGTTTCAGATCCCTTTGTTGCAAACACCATGAAGTGTAAAGTGCATGCATGTGTTCCAATCGTCAAACTTAAGCCTTTACCAGCACCCATGAAATGCAACTAGTCCCCTAATGTCATCAAGTCACCAATCACAAGTTACTGCGTAAGCTGCAGTTGATGAGATGGCATTGTACTGTGGCTAGGTGGCTCGACAAACAGGGGCAGATGAGCAAATAGTGCTGTGAAACAGTGGGAGAACAATGGGAGAATCACGTATATTGTGAAATGTTTAGATAGTGTATCTTATCCAGAAACCTTGCATAGTCCAGTAATATGACTTTGCCCCATGAGGGGAGAGAAAACCCCAGCCTAGTAAACAAGGTCGCTCTGCTGCTGTTGTGTGTGGCTCTGCCCGCTTGTCGTGTATCACTGGAGACATAGCTTTTTGCTTCTTCTGTATCTCGTTATCAAGATACAAAGGACAAACTGGCGAACCATAGCCTTTTGCCAAGGCCAAGAAGGCGAACATGTGAAACCCATGCCGAAAGGCTTCCACATGGAAGGCTTTTGGACCATCCTTCACGTTCTTATCGAGATGGCAAACCTCGTGGCATGGTCCTGGGTGCCCACTTTCTTCTCTTCGCGAAGTGTTCCTGCAGGGTGTTCTTCTCCGAATGAAATGAAGCTCCTGTGGCCTGGGAAACAGGTCACCCTTGTAGGCTCTACTCACATCTAGCACGTCTAGAAGAGGGCCGGCAGACTAGCACAGACCTCACATTGAGACTATTCCTTCGCATGCTCTATTCGTTCTTTCTCGGTAGCCATAACTCAAATAATACCTTCTATAAAATTGTGTTGTACACGTAAACCATTAAACCCCAAACACACAAAGAAGGTGTCTTAAATGTATAAATCTTTTATTTAATGTAAGTAGCTTATTTTTTATGGCTCTTGGAAGAAACAGTTTGCTTTAATGACTACCTAAATCCGAACCTTATACACAGATATGACACGCATGCTTCTTGCTCCATGTCAAATACACTCACTCAACTAGCTTCCAAGATGTTTATTGTCTACAAAACAAACTAGCATTGCTAGATTTTGATAACTTCTTGAAGAATCAAAGCACGCGACAGGCTAGCATTGAAGCGAATGCCTAACCAAAGAAGGCGGCTCGTTATGCATAGATGTCGACATTCCAAATGTTGCTGCTGCCCCAATGAGACTAGTGCGTTTTCTGCTTGCTGGAGATCAGCTCTCTATAATTCTTAACTTGTAATTCCCCTGTGAGTGCACTTGACAGCCCCTGTCAGAGCTGTTTCACGGTCTGTTCAAGCCCGCAACATGATCAGAAAAAGTCAAACTCTCCATTTGCCTGTCATAAAATGGCATCAGTTAAGTCTTTTCTCAGAAGTGGTTTATGGTCCCGCACACCAATGGAAAATTCAGGTTATTTCTTAAACTTTACAAAAACCAAAGTGAGATGTTGACTCCATGGGAGTCTACTAACCATCAACTCCATCATGCATAGTATAGACTACCTCTATGACATCCCCACTCACTTCGTCAGCACCCAAGAGGTGCAGGTTCATGCATAAAGATGTCCACCTTAGTGGAGAAATCTTCATAGATGAACCACTGTAATGAATTTCTATCACTCCTCTGAAGGTGAAGGGCAGGCTCAGCCATGATGAAGGCTAGCCCTCCACGCACACGCACGCACGTGCACGCACACACACACACACTCTAGAAATACATACATACACAAACATATAGATGTACACATTGTATACTTACATACATACTCTGTGTGTGCGTGCATGCATGCGTGTGTGCGTACGTATATATACACTCACGCACATGCACCCCGAAAGAAAAAAGGATAAATACCTTGGAAAACAGAAAATCCTTTTTATTCAAGTGCATTATTCCATCCTTCAAAATACACTTCCATTTTCCTTTCACCTTTGTCACCTGCAAATATCCCGAAAAAGAAGGGTGAGAGAGAGAGAGAGAGAGAGAGAGAGAGTTTCAAAGGTGCACACCTTCTCGAATTGGGCAACAACCAGGTTGTTGGTTTTTGATGCTTCATCTCCTTCACTGAAATCATCAACATCATCATCGTCGTCATCTTCGTTCAAAGGCGGTTCGGAACCGTCTGAGTCGGCTCCCTCTCCCTTCACGGGCTTTATTTCCCCATCAGGTGCATCTACCCAATCCAAGGGAACAAAAGGAAAATAGATAAAATGTGTTGACTTGGTTTTGAAAACAGGCACAACTTGGACTAGCTATATGCAAGGCTGGCCATATTAGATGCATGAAACGATACCTTCTTCACCAGGCAAGTTGTAATCTTCTTCCGCAACATGCTTCATCCATGATAAGAACCATGAATCAGAGGAAAAACGAAGACAAAATGGTTTGATTAATAAAACAAGTGACTATACACGTAGCACTCACATCATCGTAGTCGTCATCGGTGCCATCAAGCTGTGCATATCTTCTCTCCGGAGTTCTCTTAATTAAGAAATAAATGGACCAAATTAGACTCCACATGCATCTTAAGGATTCATTGAGAATGTTTGAAATTCCACTGCATAAAACAACTGGAAAAACTCTGTACCAGGGACCACGGGGGAGTGATGTCACCACCTCGTTGCAGGAAGGGCCCTAAAAAGCCTCTCTTCTGCTTGTTTAAAGAATCATGCGTACAGTCCTGCACCCAACAGAAATACAGCATTGTTCACGTCATGTAGGAAATGGAGTGGCATATGAAACTGAAAAAAAACACCTTCGCAGTGAGTAGAATTAGCTGCAACAGGTAGGTCGCATACCTTTGTCTCAGGTAGCTCATGCAAGGAATACCCGAATCCTTTTTTTTTAATGGTCTTATAAGTCAAATTAAAAATGTATTGCTTGAACCTACCTTTCATTATTGGAGCATTTGAGAAGTGGCTTGGAGCAGATGCGGCAGTGTCCAGCTGCCTTCTTACCTTATTGGAGCCTCCTCACTCAGAGGGACTCCGATGTAGTTCAGGCCCAGTGTGGCTTTCCTACCCGCCTCCAATGTAGTCTCCATCTGAGAACAGACAACCATGAAAGAAGCCTCCCCTCTTTTTGTTGCCTTGGATCATTACCTCTTGAGAGGGTTTGTAGTCAGATCTTGAGCGGCCCCTCTATTTGTTACGTTGTATCATTACCTCTTGAGAGGGGCTCTGTAGTCAGATCTTGAGCAGATGTCCTTTTCCCTTCTTTTTTAAGCGGGTTTTTTTAAATTGGGGAGGGGGACTAGCTTTTCAAAGAAAGAAAAAAAAAACAAGTTTGAATTTAAAATTACAACACTACGTTTGGGTCCATAGTTTGAACCCCATCTTCAAGTCATGAGCTTGACCAGTTGGCCATTTACTCCACCCTACAATTGATCTCTCTCCACATCCATCAAACGATCACAATGAAGGCATTTCTTTACCTACCCCATATCTCAGAACCTCTGCCCGCTAACTCCCATATTATGCCCACCATTCCACCCACTGCTATCTAAGTCAAGGGCACAATGGGACACCAAGCGAGTGCTCCTGGCCGGGGCACTGGACGAGAGCAGGTCAGGGACCATTATGACTCCACTGGTGCTTGTCTGCATTTAGTGTCCTCATTTTATATAATGCTGCCAAATTAGAGTCCAAAAATAATGAATGAGTATAGATTTGTACCATAAAAGCCGATGTTCTGAATCCTGGTTGTCTGGATTCATTATGACTAAAATTGCCTTGCTCCTCTGGAGTACTCAATAAAGGAGCGGATCCAGTTGAAGTGTGTCCATGTCCGGGAGTATTCACAGTTTCCAATTGCATCTGCAATACACACAATGATCCCAAGAAGGTCACACTTGCACAAAATTCAAAATATTTCCAGATGAATCAAAGATAAATGTACCTTATGATTTTGATTTGATTACCAAAAGGATTATTACCTGCAAATCATGGGAATCGGGCGCTTCCGCTGAGTTCAGATTCAGGTCAGGAGGGGCAGGGGCAGGGGCAGGCCGTTTGTAGTCGGCTGGGAGAACATTTGCATTCTTCAGCTTCATCGCCCATAGCTGATCAAACATACAAGAATGGTGAGTAAAGAAAGAACAACACATAGGGTCCTTCACACAGCATAGTCCAAACCCAGCCACATCCAGACCTCCGCACTATAGTTTAATTTTTACTCAACCAGATCAGTCATGGATTGAAAATTCTACAACCTCCTAAACATACTTTACAGCCTACATAAAAACTTCAGACTTACACTTCGCACACCGACCAGCAATGCACAATTATTGATTTATGTCCGCTGCTTATGAAACCAGCCTCAGACAAGAGGGCAGACAGGCCCCTTTCTTTAAGTCTTGTCCATGGACTCATTTGAAGGGCCCCATATTTCCCGACATATTCCTATGACCTCCACAAGGCATGGTTCAAAGACTGCCAAGATCTAAACCTAAACAACATAACTCCAATTCAGCAGCATCCCATCTGCATCTAGACCTCCATGACAGTTCCTTGCTTCTGGTCTGTGATATGCAGCAGAAGTCTTTGTATTGGTTGATCCTGTCACACAAATGCTCACACCGTCTTCTGTATCCTGAGTTTCGTGAGTTTAGCAATCCATTTCATTACTTCAAACTTTAAAGAGATGAGAGAGAGAGATATGAGAACTGTACACCAGATTGGGTCCCGAATTACCCACTGAAGGGCCCCCTATCCCGATAACGAGATAGTATTTGCTTTATTACTTTAGAGAGAATGACTGTAGACTGTAGATAAGCCAAACGCAAGATCTCGGAGGATCGGAGAGCGGCTGATCTGTACACTGCTGTAGAAACACCTCAATGACTTGATCTCGAGCCTATGCACTCTTCCCAAGGGCATGAGGAAGGGCTGCACACCTGAGGCTCAAAGAAGAAGAAGGTGGACTGTTCTACACTATGTTAGAATGCTGAAAGTGGATGATGCACAGAATGCTGGACACCGATGCAAACAACAGTTTCAGGGCTGGAATCTGCTGTGGACAGAAACGCTGAGCTGTAGAGAGGCTGTGGACTGAAACGCATGAGCAAACAGATGACTGCAGGGCTGCTGTACGGCTGGAACAGAAACGCAGCACTGCTGCTGTACGGCTGTGCAAAAACGCAGGTCTATGCAGGCTGATTCTGGCGTTGAACTGAGGGTGAAGGAAGGGTATGCTGAATCTGGGCCTGAATTGAGTGCTGAATTCAGGGCTGAATGCAAGCACCTAGGGCTGAATGAAGCTAGGGTTTCTCAAGGGCTGGAGAAGCAAGCTTATGGGCTTTAGGGTTGGATTAGTCTTGGGCTAAAAGCAAGAAAGAGGAGAGCTCTTAGCACAATGAAGACTGAATGAGGAAAAGAGGCTCTAGGCAAGCCTATTTATACTAACTGGAGGTTGGTCGTTTAATAAAGTTAATATTTATAAATGCCCAATAATGCAAATAATGCTAAATAAATACTAATAAATATGGAAAAAATACCAGATAAATCCCAGTAAATTCCCTAAGGCTTTGGGGATGTTCTTAATGATGCACAGGCATATGAATGCATATTATGCAGGATGCAGAGTGCTTTCTGATGCAAACCCTAAGGCTTCTACTGACTCTACATGCATGAATGATTCTCTCCAAGTGGGTTAAGGGACTTGACTGACTGACTGGCCCACTAAGGCTGAGGAATGACCTACGTAGCTCGTGCCTGACTTATCCTGGACTGAGGATGTACAATGGGGTCACGGCGTACGACAAATATCATCCTATTGGGTTCTAAAACTGTACAACTGCTGCACTTCTGATGATGAGCCATCTTGTCACCATGCACTGAGTGCAGAGTGCATGTGACATTCCCTCCTGATTAGCTTGGCGGCAGGTTCATGGCTTCCAAGTAGTCTGCCAATAACTGGGGGTACTCCTGGAAGAACTTCTCGTCGAGCCATACGGCTTCGTGGGTGCCTCGATCTCGAAATTTCGTATAGAACTGACGAATCCGTCGACCGGAACCATGCTTCCATCGATGAAGAAGGATCTGCTCAGGCTCAATCACTTCTGCCTCGTCTACCACGTCTGGCTGCTGTTCATCTGAAACATCAAACACTTCTGGACCAACATATGGTTTTAGCCAAGAAACATGGAAAACATCATGCATTGTCCAACTGGCAGGCAACTTTAACTTCATTGAGACATCATTTATCTTCTTAACTATTGGAAAAGGGCCAAAACTACGGAATGAAAGCTTGGGACAACGTTTGCCCACTTGTTTCAATCTCTGCTTTATGATACACAAATAGACCCAATCCCCTTCCTTGAAGTGGACATCTCGTCTAGATTTATTTGCCTGTCTGCTATATGCTTCCTGAGCTTTGGTCAAGCGGTCTTTGACTGACTCAATAATCTCGGAAAATGCTTCCGTGGTTTTATTAGCCTCTAAAGATGGAGACACCATTCTCGTCAAAAGAGAAGAAAAACGGCGACCAAAGGCTGCTTCATATGGAATCCGTCCGACACTGGATGAATGAGTGTCCTTCAAGATAGCTTGGACCAACGGAAGATAGTGCTCCCATTTGGACTGCTGGTCATGACAGTATGACTTGAGGACATCAAAGACCAACTGATTATAAATTTCTGTCTGGCCATCTGTCTGGGGATGGAATGCACTAGACAACTGCAACTTAGTTCCAAAGTTTTCAAATAATGCCCTCCAGAAATGCGAGGTAAACTTGGAATCTCTATTTGATGTTATGGTGCTAGGCAAACCACAAATTGGATACCAATGCTTGAGAAACAGACGTGCTACGTCCTCGGCTGTGGCCGTATGCTTGCATGGGATGAGCATGCAGAACTTACTAAAGCGATCCACAATGGTAAAACACTGAGTGTTACGGGATCCAGTGGATGCTGGTAGAGGCCCTACAAAGTCCATAGATATGTCGATAAAAGGTCCGTCAGGGATAGGCAAAGGTTGAAGTAAACCTGCCTTCTTTGTATGGGGAACCTTGACTTTTTGACAAATCTTACAGGCTTGTACATGTGCATAGACATCACGCCTCATCTTTGGCCAATAAAAGGACCGTTCTAATTTCTCGAGGGTACTGTTGATACCCCTATGTCCTCCAACTAAGGAGTCATGGGCATCGTGGAGAAGAGCAGAACGCTTTTCCCGAGTAACACAGAGACGGTTCTTGTAGAACAACCAACCGTTCTGTACTGAATAGTGGCCAGGCTCAGAAGTGAGGGCCAAACTATACTGAGTACCAAACTTAGGGGAGTCGACATATTGGTCTTTCATACTATCCAAGTCCTTCCCCGTGATTTCGAGAATGGTAGCTTCTTGGATTGCCTGGATGCTGGACTTTCGACTGAGAGCATTTGCTACTGGGTTATGCTTACCAGGGATGTATTCAATCATACCTCCAAACTGTTGGAAGATCTGACTCCACCTGGCCTGTCGATCACTCCACTGGGCACTTGCATAGTCTGAAGCCACTTAAGTGCTTGGTGGTCTGTTTTCACTGTGAAGGCCTGTCCATAAAGAAAAGGCTTCCAATGTTTGAGCGCTGTGATCACACCCAAAAGCTCTTTGTCATATACCGAATAATTCTTTTCGGCGACATCCAACTTTCTGCTGTAATATGCCACGGGTCTATTGTCCTGTTGGAGGACTACACCTATGGCTACATTGCTGGCATCGGTGATGACCTCGAAAGGTTCGTCCCATGATGCTAACTTTAATACAGGTGCTTCTGAGGCAGCTTTTTGGAGTGCACGGAATGCATCAAGTGCCTTACCTGTAACTGAGACTTTCTGCTTGCGAGTCTTCACCCCCTTGAGCAAGTCGGTAAGAGGTGCTGCAAGGTTAGAAAACTGATAGACATGTGTGCTATAGGCCTAACAAAGACCTACGAATGAATGGATTTCTTGGGCGGTCTTAGGAATATCCCAATCTAAGATCTCCTGAACCTTTGATGGGTCCAGTCTAATCCCATCGGAACCGATGATGTAGCCCAAATACTGAACTTCCTTAACACCAAAGATAGACTTTTTGGCATTTATGTAGAGCTGATTGTCTCGCAAAAGTTGCAAGACTTTCTCCACATCTTTCTCATGCTGCTCCGCAGTGGCTGAGAAGACTAGTATGTCATCAAGGAATATGAAAACACACTTCCCAATGTGGACTGCGAAAATCCTAGACATCATCTTATTGAACGTTGCTGGTGCATTTGTAAGCCCAAAAGGCATGACTACGAACTCGTAGTGACCATGCTCTGTCCTGAAAGCTGTTTTTGGAATGTCAGCTTCAAAAATACGGACCTGAAGGTAACCACTCTTGAGGTCGATCTTAGTGAAAAACTTAGCACCGTCTAAACGCTCCAAAATGTACTCTATCCTGGGCATAGGAAACTTATTCTTGATAGTGAGTTTGTTTAATGCCCTGTAGTCTACACAAAGGCGTGCAGACTTGTCCTTCTTTTGGACAAATAGGATAGGTGCAGCAAATGGGGAGGAAGAAGGCCGAATGAATCCGGCTCGGAGAAGCTCAGATAACTGCTTTTCCAACTCGCCCTCTAAAGTCTTGGAAAGAGGATAGGGAAACCTGCTAGGAGGATCTGATCCGGGGACCAAATCAATGTGATGGTCCTCAAGGCGAGAGGGTGGGAGACTGGGTGGGAGATCGTCCCTAAGAATAATGTCCTGGTGTCTGGATAGGAGGTCTGCTAACTGAGGGACTGAAGATGTAAGGGATGCTACTAATGAGGGAGGGGCTGTTTGAGCACGAACATAAAGAAGTGCTCCTTCTGCTCCCTTGCGGATAGCTCGTCTGGCCTGGAGATGTGAAATCAATGGAATGCCAAGAATGCTTCTATCCCCCCGAATCATGACAGGCTCAGGAAAACCTTTACAAATAGTAAAAGTGTCCTGCCCCCAATTGGGAATAGGCTCATACTGACGGAACCACTGAATTCCTAAGATCATGTCACACCCGGCTGTGGCAACTGTGGCAGAAGGAGCTTTGGCAGCTTGTGCCGCTTGCCATTTGTGGCAATCCTTCTTACCATGCCCTATAATATGACAGAAGAAACATCTATTTTCTGCCTGGTACTTCTTTTGCTCCTCTGGAGGAAGATAACCTCCAGTAATGCCTCCTTTAGCCTTTTCATCAGGGGTTTTCTTAGGTTCTTTATCCTTCTTACCCCCTGAACTGGAGCTATTACTGTTGTCCTTCTTAGCATCTTTAGAAGATGCATTACCTTTCCCTGTCTGTGCAACTGATTGCTGCTGCTGGAGTTTTGGTACTGGACTGAGATGTCTGCTTGGGCTTGCCCCCGTTGAGCTTCATTTCTTCGTTCTGAGCGAGAGTCAGAGCCCGGTCATATGTACTTGGTTCAAAGTTACGAACTGTGAACCGAATGTTGGAGTCCAATCCACGAATGAATTGCTCCATCTTGGCCTGCTCAGATAACCCTAACTGGTGTGCTAAAGTAATAACCTTACCGGAAAACTCAAGCACTGGGGAACCGTTCTGTCTGAGTCCATAGAACTCGTCTTTCAGACCGGTCATGTACTGGGGCGGGAGAAATCTGGTCTTCAGGTCATGGACAAAGATGTCCCCGTCAAAGGCTGTGACACCTGTGGCCTGGTCAGTATGAATACTAGACCAATGCTGCCACCAAGTGACTGCCTCACCAGTGAGATGGGGAGCCGCTAAGTGGACTTTGTCTTGAGGGTCTGTGATCCTAGCTAATGGAAAATGAGCATTAAACTGATGAACAAATTGATTAATTGAAGAATGATCACACTTACCATCTTGCTGAAATTCGGTTGACTACGAATGATGGTGGTTGATGCTGCTGCGGGATGCTGGCTGGTGACACCTATGACTGAGGAGACTGAGGAGAGCTGCTGATACCTCAAGTGTATGGCCTTCTTTTCCCGTTGGTGTTCGAGTAACATACGTTCTCCATCAAGCTCACATTGGTGTTCCCGAGCGGCGAGGTCAACCTGACGCCGGTCTTCGTCGATCCTGCGTTGGGCTTCCTCATAGTCCCGTCTTTCTTCTTTTTCTCTTCTCCTTCGGGCCTCGTCCTCTCTCCTTTGTTGTTCCATCTGAAAGAAGAGGGAGGTGCTGCTGGAGGTGTAGAAGGACGTGCTGCTGGCTGCTGCCTCCAAGAGTTGGAGACGCTCCATGAGAAGCTGGTTCTGAGCTCTAAGAAGAGCTATGGTGTCTGCTGTAGGCGGAAGAACAAGGTCTCCTTCGGGGGAGACGTCTTCCGGCTTATGAGTACTCTCTCCTGTAGACATGATGCTGAAGTCGGTGGTCGTGCCGGAACGCAATCTAACCATCCGAGGATGCCCCCACGCTAGGATACGGTGTGTGTGGACTATCTGAATCTGATACCAATGTGATATGCAACGGAAGTCTTTGTATTGGTTGATCCTGTCACACAAATGCTCACACCGTCTTCTGTATCCTGAGTTTCGTGAGTTTAGCAATCCATTTCATTACTTCAAACTTTAAAGAGATGGGAGAGAGAGATATGAGAACTGTACACCAGATTGGGTCCCGAATTACCCACTGAAGGGCCCCCTATCCCGATAACGAGATAGTATTTGCTTTATTACTTTAGAGAGAATGACTGTAGACTATAGATAAGCCAAACGCAAGATCTCGGAGGATCGGAGAACGGATGATCTGTACACTGCTGTAGAAACACCTCAATGACTTGATCTCGAGCCTATGCACTCTTCCCAAGGGCATGAGGAAGGGCTGCACACCTGAGGCTCAAAGAAGAAGAAGGTGGACTGTTCTACACTATGTTAGAATGCTGAAAAGACATATGAATGATGTGTTACCTTCACCATATGACTGCTGAATGTGTGGATGATGCACAGAATGCTGGACACTGATGCAAACAACAGTTTCAGGGCTGGAAACTGCTGTAGACTGTTGCTTCAAGGCTGGAATCTGCTGTGGACAGAAACGCTGAGCTGTAGAGAGGCTGTGGACTGAAACGCATGAGCAAACAGATGACTGCAGGGCTGCTGTACGGCTGGAACAGAAACGCAGCACTGCTGCTGTACGGCTGTGCAAAAACGCAGGTCTATGCAGGCTGATTCTGGCGTTGAACTGAGGGTGAAGGGTATGCTGAATCTGGGCCTAAACTGAGTGCTGAATTCAGGGTTGAATGAAGCTAGGGTTTCTCAAGGGCTGGAGAAGCAAGCTTATGGGCTCTAGGGTTGGATTAGTCTTGGGCTGAAAGCAAGAAAGAGGAGAGCTCTTAGCACAATGAAGACTGAATGAGGAAAAGAGGCTCTAGGCAAGCCTATTTATACTAACTGGAGGTTGGTCATTTAATAAAGTTAATATTTATAAATGCCCAATAATGCAAATAATGCTAAATAAATACTAATAAATATGGAAAAAATACCAGATAAATCCCAGTAAATTCCCTAAGGCTTTGGGGATGTTCTAAATGATGCACAGGCATATGAATGCATATTATGCAGGATGCAGAGTGCTTTCTGATGCAAACCCTAAGGTTTCTACTGACTCTACATGCATGAATGATTCTCTCCAAGTGGGTTAAGGGACTTGACTGACTGACTGGCCCACTAAGGCTGAGGAATGACCTACGTAGCTCGTGCCTGACTTATCCTCGACTGAGGATGTACAATGGGGTCACGGCGTACGACAAATATCATCCTATTGGGTTCTAAAACTGTACAACTGCTGCACTTCTGATGATGAGCCATCTTGTCACCATGCACTGAGTGCAGAGTGCATGTGACATGGTCGATATCAAGGTATCCCGCCTCCAACCATATGCTGCAGCCACTAGAGAACCTCCATACTTGTCAGGAGGACAAGGACTTACCCACACCACCTCTGGCTTTACAGGTTGGACAGGTATGAGAGATCAGCACATAATGCTTGTTCAGACTGCCACACGTGCTATGAGTGATGCCATGGAGCTATGGCAATTCTTGCTTTGATCACTTGAATTTTGGCAGTTTATTGCGCCTTAAAAGGCAAGAGATGGTGTCATAGTTGCCAAAGCTTGAGGCCCCTGTCAAACTTGTATGTGAGGGGTGCATTCTAAGGACATTTTGTTTCCTCTTCCGCCTGGAACGACTCTATAGGAAGCATTGAAGAAATAAAAATGTTTCAAAAAATATTAAGGGGAAAGTGTTGAGAAAGCCTAAAGAAGAACACAACCCACAGACTACAAGCATATTGTTACCAATTGGACATTAATCCCCGTGGTCCATATCTATGAGAGATGCTCAGAGAGTTTTGATGGCTATCCATGCTTGGGTTCACACCCATGGATTGGCTTGACTCCCCCACTGGGGTCAATACCCATGGAGAGGCACAAAGGGATCAATACCATCAAAACTGGTGGAGAGGCACATTAGGGTCAATACCCACGCTTGAGTTCAGATTACTCGAATCGAAGGTTGGAAGACGGGAGATTGTCCAGTCAACAACGCAGTAGCATTAAACATGTTTGCCTCTAAATGACTTGCACACATGAACTTGATTCCGGTGACCATTTGCTTTGTTTCGACAAACATCCTCCACACCCTCTAGGGACATTGGGAATTCTTGCACAGTGACTTAGAGCTTATGGAGCAATTGTGCACTGTCACCATTTGGCCACCCAAATGGTTCTCTCCAGTTTCTTGTGCCCGTGTGTGGCCAGTTTGTGGATTCGATGTGTTCGGAATGCCACTTTCTTGGGCCTGTTACTAGCCAATTTGTGGATTCAAGTGTAGTTTCTTGCGCATGTTTATGGCCAATGTGTGGATCCGAGTGCTCGGAATCCCAGTTCCGCGCTTTCTGATGTGCTAGGTGTGTGCCTAGAAATGCCACTGCTATACTTGTAGCATGCAATAGGTTGATCGTCATAACGTGCAACAAAGCCTTCTTTATACCTGAGTTTATGCAATTCCGCTTTTGAGAGAGAGGGGAGAGAGAGAGAGAGAGAGAGAGAGAGAGAGAGATAGTCGACACAATATTGGGTCCCAATTACCCACCACTAAAGGGCCCCGCCCTGCAAGCACGAGTATTTGCTTATATTTCTTTGGGGAACTTTGTACAATGAGTATGAATGATGACTGAGGACTGCCAAACGCAAGGACGAAGTAGACCGTACACAAGCTGAACCAGATGCTGTCCAAGCTCCTTTGAATAGCTCTTCAATGATCACTATTCAAGCCCAAAATTGAGAGATGCACATATGCTAGTTGAATGCCAAAGGATGCTCTTCATGGAGGCCTTGGGACTGTAACACAATCAAGTGTTGAATGCTGAGTGTATGTGCAAGAAGCCAAAGGCTTTAGGCACATAGAACTGCTTGAGAACTGCTGAATACTGCTTGGATGAATGATGACTTATGCTGAATACTAAGCGCTTGCTTATATATGATATGGGGCTGCTGGTCAGCCAGTAGGAGCGCTGTCGGCCTGTTTTATATGAACAAAAAATGTTAATGTTAGCATTAAATGCTGCGCAAGTTGATGTTGCTGACCGACTGCTATACTCCACGACTTGTTGCCATAGCCTTACTTGATGCTGGCCAAATGCAACATGGAGCTTTCCCATGCTGTCGGTTGGTACTCTATGTGCTATCCAGGTCTGTAAACAGCCCTAACAGGCTGTTGAATGGTCCTATGGTCATGGGCTGGCCCATAGGCATCTAACCGATACATGCTTGCTAATGCGATTTCTAAAGCGATGGTTGATTTCTACAGCGATGGTTGACTTCTACATGCATCTATCTGATGAATTCTCCAAGTGGACAAGAGGACTGACACATGCAGACTCTCTGTGGCTAGGAGATTGACCTACGTAGCGCATGCCTGACATGTCCCGGATGGGGGCTCACAAAATGAGATCAGGGCATACGACAAATATTCCTAAAAAATCCTACTGTATAAATGTTGCACTGATGTAGAGCCAATGTGTCACACAACACTCTAGTCCAGGGTGCATGTGACAATATTTGTTCCATATCTGGGAGATTCGCTCATAACAAAGTGCACACGCACACATGTTTGCATGCTTGAAACTATTTTTGCGTGAACTGTTTTTTTTTTTGTTTTGCCTACTATGAATGTCTAGTTCACAAGCCTAGGACGCCTACCCGTAAATCGTGCGATTGCCTTGTATTCTAACATGTTTTGTGGCCTGTGAACAGGTGGTAAGTGCACTCAAAAACTCTTGTATTAGTTATTAAAATGCTTTGTAATGTTTATACCCTTCGCAAGTTCACATTCATTTAAAATGGGTGGACTTGGGGCTCAACTTGGTGGGCACTCGATTTGGACACCCTAGTGACCATTGTGTGGGATGCGCACCCCATAAGTGAGGCGTGACCACCCAAGTGGCCATTAGTTGCTATGGGCAGCTCAAATCTCATGCATGACTTATTTTCACCACTCTCTAAGCAAATCGTCTCTTACCTACACACCTAGCTCTCCATCGTTTATGCTCTTTGTGTGCTACACGTAGGCATATGCTCACATCATCTCCAAAATCTCTATCAGTCAAATACTCATTTTCGAAACAAGCAGGGATTTCCATTTGTACATCCGTGATGGCAAAATTAGTGGCTCGAGGCATGCGGCTCAAAGCATCTGCAACCACATTCTGAAGACCAAGAACATACTGGTTGATCATGTAATGCACAACAAGGCCTTTTTTATTTTTATGTCGTGAGATCTTTAGCATCCAATTCATAGAGTAGAGTAGAGTAGAGTAGAGAGAGAGAGAGAGAGAGAGAGAGAGAGAGAGAGAGAGGAGAATAGAAGAGAAGTAGACATAGTATTGGGTACCAATTTACACACTGAAAGCGCCCCCCCACCCCCCCCCTCCGCAAGTAGGAGTATTTGCTTATATTACTTCTTAGGAGAACTGTTGTACAATGCTTGAGAACAAGCGATATGACTGCCCAACGCAAGGATGAGCAAGACCGTACGTCGGCTGCATATCCACCAATCCAAGGGCTCTGCAAAAGACTCTTCGAGGCCACTTATGCAAGTCCAAATAGCTATAAGACTGCACATATGATGGCTGAGAATGGAACAGGAGCTTCAATATTAGCCTCAAGAGAGTAGGATGTTGGATGTTGATTTGTTGACTGAGAACTGCTTGCTGTCTATTGAATTCTGGAATGATTTGTGCTGAATTTATGCGATTGCTTATATATTATGCTGGGCCGCTGGTCGGACAATACAAAGGCTGTCGGCGAGTTCATGTCAACACAAAAATGCCATTAAATGCTGTGCAGCCAGCATTTATGCTGCGCACAGTCTTGCTGCCCAAATATGTTTGGCTGACTGCTCTATTGTCCTTGCAAGGCTGCTGTTGTCCCCCATGGCTGCCCCTTATGCTGGCCAACAGGAACATAGTGCCCCTTTTTGCTGTCGGCTGCCTCAAATAGAGGGTCAGGGCTGTAAACAGCCCTTGACCACGCTGCTGACAGGTCCACCAGCCATGGACTAGCATTTGGCTAGCCCATGGACATGCCTACCTTACATATATGCTGCTACATGCTTTCTAATGCAACCTACTGCTAAGGCTGACTACTACATGCACCTATCTGATGAATTCTCCAAGTGGGTTAAGAGGACTGACTCCAGACTCACCTCTATGGCTTCGAGACTGACCTATGTAGCTCGTGCCTGACTCTGGGCTCACAATGGGGTCATAGCATACGACAAATATTCCTATAAAAAGGTATTACTTTTGTACAAATGTTACACTGATGATGATGCCACAGTGTAAGGTGCACGTGACATTCCCTCCTGCTTAGCTTGGCGGCATGTTCAAGGCTTCCAAGTAACTAAAGTTCGGAGAGGTTCATATGACGGTGGTGGTAAGGGCTGTCACATGCGGAAGCTCTTGGGTCTTCTTTCAGCCCTAAACACCATCCTGGAACAACCTGATGCAAAACGCAAGCAAAAGAGATGGAGAGAAGAGAGAGAAATAGCTGAGTTTCAGTATATTCAGAGTATACAAAAAGGTGTACATCATGACAAGCCTTTGGCTGCCCCTCGACCCTACTCCCTAAAGGAGTGGGTGCCTACACGATGGTCAATCAGTGCCTTATATAGGGCTTGGAACACCTCATGGACTGGCCGACCTGCTGTCACCTAGGTCCATGGACAAATACAGCCAACAGAAGCATATCTTATCTATAAGTTGGCCGACAGCTTCCTAAGTCCTCAAGAAGGTATTCCCTGCCCACACATGTTGCACCACCTCCTACATCTGGTTCAAAACTGGTTCTTTATCTGTTGCCCTTCCAAGATCAGCCCTGGGAATGAGCTTGCACATGACATCCCCCCTGCTAAACTTGATGATGACAGGATTCCATCTTCTGTTTTTTGGATGATTGTTATATCCCTTTGTCTTTTCCCTTGATTCCCAAACCTGTCATCCTCCATGGACAAATAATCCATTCTTGCTGCAGCCGACAAATGCATATCTTATCTATGTGTTGGCCGACAACCTCCTGAGTCCTCCACACGGTATTCCCTGCCCACACAAGCTGCATCAACTCCCATATCTAGTTCAAAACTGGTTCTTTATTTGTTGTCCTTCCAAGATCAGCCCTGGGAATGAGCATGCACATGACATCCCCCCTGCTAAACTTGATGAGACAAGATTCCAACTTCTGTTCTTGGATGACTGTCATCATCTCTTTGTCTTTTCCCTAGATTCCCAAACCTATCATACTTCCCTTTCTGGCAACCTTTTAATTGAAACCCTACCCAGTCTCCAAATCCAACTCCCAAATGTGATGAAGATCTATGCATATGTTCCATCCTGTCTCCTATCCCTTCATGCCCTTCCCCTGAACACTTTCTATGGTCTTGCGTTCCTGAGTATTCAGTCTCGCACTCTCACTCCACCCCTTGGAGAATCATCCTCCCTTGGGACCATTTCCAGAAAGCCTTTCGTGGTATGCTCCAAGTGGCACCCAACTCACAAGACTGCCATTCCCCTTGGGTCTTATGGAACACCACCAACTAACCTCCTGGGAACTTCTTCCATGTCTTGTGTTACTCTCCTTGGACTATGCACCTTCATCTGGGACTGAATCAGTGTTTAGCCTTGTTGACCCTCATACTGATACAATGTTCCCTCGTCACCACACCACCAAAAGATCAAGACGCGGGTGATGGTTTCATCAATGCACGATGCAGTAAGGGTGGGTTGGACATGGCCAAGAACAATATCTCAAAACCAGCCCGAAGCTCTGATACCACTGTCAGATGCGGAACCTCCGCCAGTCTTCTTTTAGCCCTAAACACCATCCTTGAAGAACTTGATGCAAAATGCAAGCAAAAGAGATGGAGAGAAGAGAGACAGATAGTTGAGTTTCAAGATATTCATAGTATACAAAAAGGTGTACATCATGGCAAGCTTTTGGCTGCCCCTCACGAGGTGGTAAACACCTAGTCTAACTCTAGTCTATTGACCCTACTCCCTAAGGGAGTGTGCCTACACAATGGTCAATTGGTGCCTTAAATAGGCCTTGGAACACCTCATGGACTGGCCGACTTGCTCGGCTAGGTCCATGGACAAATAAGGTATTTAGAGCCAAGTTGGAGAGGAATGCCAAAATCTGTGCCATCGTCTACTGATGCTGGATTTGCATAGCCTCCCAATTGAGTCTTTGGTGAAACTCTTGGTCGGCGGCTTCTCAACGATGCTGGTCTTCCTCATACTTGTGTGTGGCCACCTTATCCCTTTGTTCCTCTGCACATCTCTGTTTTACATTATTTCTTTTCTTCTTCAGCTTTTCTTCTTGCTTCTTCACATCTTTCGTCGTCATTTCTTCTTTGTTCCTCCAGACCGAAGAATAGAGGCCCTCTTTGGGCTTCTCTTTTTCGGCGGCAAGCAGCATCTTCAATGAATTGATTTGCTCCATCGTTGTTCTCAAGAGCTCTTCTGTGCTTGGCGGAAGTGTATTTTCTTTTGGTGTGTCACTTTGGAAGCTTTGTGACTCCATAACTTCCTACTAGCTTTCTTCTTGATGTGATGTCTCTCTTGACATGGTGGAGGCTGTTAGACTATGCAGCGAAGATGAAGACAAAATTTGAGAACACAAGAGTAAGTGCACTGCAGAAAAAATACAGCAATAGAGAAGGAGAGAGAGAGAGGCGTGTAACTCATATATACACAAGAAAATCCCGAATACCTAATACAACAAGTGTGGGAGCAAGGGGCCATATAAAATGGCCCTATGGTCTAGTCGGCCAGCAGTAGGGACAGCCAACAACAACAAAGACAACACCCGGCCTGCTGAACCCAGTCGGCCAGCTTCAGTGAGTCGGCCCTCACACGTGTGAAGTCGGCCAGCAGCAGAGAGAAGCAGGGTGCAACAAAACCAGTCGGCCATCACCTGGATTACTCCAGGAACCACAAGACAGCCTCCCACATCTAGTAAAAATAGGGGAAAAATATGGAGGGTGAGGAAAAATGAGAACACCTAAATCGAGCGGGCACACCAACAACAGAGGCCCTAGTGTAAATATACAGGCAGGAGATGCCTGCTAACAGAGGCCCACTGGGTGTTTTTTCCGGACCGTAGTATTACCATCCACCGGATGCTCTCACTTCTTTAGGTAGCCGAGTCGGGTCACCAACCTGATTCTCTGATACCAATGTTACATGCACTAAGGTTGGTCGTGGTAACGTACAACAGGGCCTTCTTTATAACTCTATGTGGTGAGAGCTTTAGCATTCAATTCACAGAGTAGAGAGAGAAAAGAGAATAGAAGAGAAGTAGACAACATAGTAACGTACAACAGGGCCTTCTTTATAACTCTATGTGGTGAGAGCTTTAGCATTCAATTCACAGAGTAGAGAGAGAAAAGAGAATAGAAGAGAAGTAGACAACATAGTATTGGGTCCCAATTTACCCATTGAAGGCCCCCCTACACGCAGGAGTATTTGCTTGTATTAATTCTTTGGAGAACTGTTGTAAAATGCTTGAGAACAAGCAATATGACTGCCAACACAAGGACGGGGAAGACAGTACCTTAGCTGAGTATCCACCAATCCTGAAGGGAGCTAAAGAAGCTCAGCTGAAACAGTTAGGGTTTCATGTGGGAGACACACACAGAGAAGAAGGGAGAGAGAGAGAGAGAGAGAGAGAGAGAGAGAGAGAGAGAGACATGTGGGGATAAGTCAACTCACAAAGTATGAGTGTGTGACTCCCCTATCACACATGTATATTTGCTCTAGTACACAGTGTGCACTTAGTACATTAAAAGTACTAAGTGTACTTTGTACTATAAAACTTATGGGCTTGTACACACTATAAGAGTGGGCATAATGCCTTTACCCCAACAACCTCCCACTTAAAGGCAATGTGCCCTTAAGTGAAGGAAAAGAAAAAATCAGCATGTACATGATAATATACAAGGCCATATCAAGGCTGAAACTGGCCTCATCCAATGCCCATCAAGTGTTTGCAATGAGCAAACCGCTCTGGAGGCAAACTCTTTGTCAACACATCAGCCGGGTTGTCATCCGTATGAATCTTGACAAGTTGAATCAACTTGTTCTCTATCACCTCTCTGATGAAGTGATACTTCACATCCACATGCTTCGTCTTTGCATGAAAGACACGGTTCTTTGCCAACTAGATGGCACTCTGACTATCACAATGCAACAATGGAGTATCCCCTGTATAACCCAAATCAACCACTAACCGAGATGGCCATAATGCCTCCTTGCAAGCCTCTATGGCTGCAATATACTCGGCCTCTGTAGTAGATAAGGCAGTGCACTTCTGCATCCTGGATATCCATGACACAGCACCTCCTGTGAATGTAAACACATAACCGGTAGTAGACTTCCGGTTATCTGGATGACCGGCATAATCCGAATCCGTGTAACCATGCACTAATGCATCCTGTTTGCCAAAGCAGATGCACATATCCTGTGTGCCCTTCAGGTATCTCATGACACCTTTCATTGCTTCCCAATGCTTCTTGCCAGGGTTGGCCATGTATCTAGTAACCACTCCCACTGCAAATGCAATGTCCGGCCTGGTAGCAACCATGGCATACATGAGACTGCCACAAGCTGAAGCATACGGAATCTTGGCCATATCAGCCCTGTCACTATCCGACTAGTCCATAGCACTGAGTTTCACATATGGAGGCAAAGGAGTACTAGTCTTCTTCCCCCCTTCCATATTGAACCTTTGCAAAACTTTGCCAATGTATTCCTTCTGAGACAAATACAACACATGCTGATTTCTGTCCCGAAGTATCCGCATACCCAAAATGTGATTTGCATCACCCAAATCCTTCATGCAGCGAACCAAGGAGATCGTGGACACGTGGCTACATAAGTGGCAAGTTCACTTTCAGTTTCATCCATATGATGATGGAAAGAAGATACAGTTAGCAGCAGGTTTCCTGTCCGGCAAAGCTTTGCTTTGGTGGAAGGAACTGAACCCAAAGCCAACGACTTGGGCACAATTCGAAGACATTTTCAAGAAAGAATTCCTCAAGAAAGAGGATGATTACGATGTTGTTGCCCGGTTTTCAGCTTTGACCATGACCTTGCAGCCCCTCACTTATGAGGTCTACCTCCAAAAGTTTCGTGACTTGCAGATGAAGGCTACAAAGATGGATCCCACTACTCTTTTGGGGTTTTTCGTAGCTGGTTTACTCGACTCGTACCGTTTACAGGTTAAAAATAATAAATGTAAAACTTTGGACGAGGCCATTCATTCAGCTCGTATCTATGATGATACGATGGTCTCTTCCAAATCAAAACCCGTTACCGAGCAGGGGAACAAGCATAAAAGAAAGTTCTCCGCACCTATGGCTAACACGAATGAAGGCAAGTCTTCGGACCAACCTTCGAAGAATACAAGTTCGACACCAGCAAAGAAGAAACGACTCCTTAGGGCTTTGAAGCTCAAGAAGGAAGGACGTTGTTTTATCTGCGAAGAAAAAGGACACATGCGTAATGAGTGCCCGAAGCAAAAGGGTACCAAGTCAAACGCAGGACCCAAGCCAAAGATAGCTAACCAGTTGTCTTTGACAGGTACGTCAATTACTGTACTTTCTCGCCCTAGTACTTGTTCTGATTGTCTATTCAATTCTAAGGTATTTGGCATGCATGATCTTCTCCGAGTTTATGGAGAAGTGAATGGCCATAAAATTCACATTCTTTTAGACCCTGGCAGTTCGCATAACTTTGTTAACTACAAACTTGTGCAGAAATTGAGTCTTGACACGACACTCAGCGACCATACCTATGAGGTACGTCTACCTGCGGGCAGACAAGTTTGGGATCGCAAGGTGGAGATGCTTCCAATCCAGATTCAGGACTACAAAGATACTCTGGAATGCTATGTCATGCATCTGGAAAATGTAGACTTGTTATTAGGGATTGAGTGGTTTAAGACTCTTGATGTCCAGATAGATTGGTCTAGTCATATTTTTTCTTTTCAGCATAGGGACACCAAGTATAGTATTTTAGGTGATTGTATCCATCCCTCTCAGGGACCTCTTGTAAATACAATTGATTTTGGAAATATAATGAATTCTTCTTTGTACACCGCTTTCCATTGTGTATTGATTCCACTTTCTTCTTTTCTCATCCCTTCATTGGATGTGAATGAATTAAGTGTGTTTGAAAGCAAAGAATTACAGAAGATACTTGATTCGTTTCAAGATGTATTTCCTAAGGAATTGCCATCGGGTTTACCACCTGAACGGGCAGTAGATCATCGTATTGACTTGATCCCTGGTGCTCATCCTGTGAGTATTCCACCTTATAGGATGAGCCAAGCTGAGGAAGATGAGTTGGCTAAACAACTCGAAGATTATCTGAGGATGGGCCAGATCCGTCCAAGTAAATCACCTTGGGGTGCACCTGTGTTGCTTAGGAGAAAGAAGGACAATACTTGGAGAATGTGTATAGATTACAAAAGATTGAACAAGCTAACAATTAAGAACCGTTATCCTCTCCCTAGATCAGATGACCTAATTGACCGGTTAGCAGGAGCGAAATATTTCACGAAGATAGATTTGCGTACTGGCTACCACCAGATACGTATTCATGAAAGGCATGTCGAAAGAACCGCCTTTCGGACTAGGTATGGCCATTACGAGTTTCTTGTATTACCTTTTGGGTTAACCAATGCTCCAGCCACTTTCCAGCAAATGATGAACAATCTTTTTCATGAACATTTGGGGAAATTTGTGGTGGTGTTCCTCGATGATATTTTGATATATAGCCGTACTCTTGAGGATCATGTCAGACACCTCACGATTGTCTTATCTATTTTAAGACAGAATCGACTATATGCTAAATTCAGTAAATGTGAGTTCTTTATGACCGACATCATTTACTTGGGACACAAGATCACTAGAGACGGATTGAGCATTGACTATGACCGAGTTCAGAAGGTTTTGGACTAGCCTATACCACGAACAGTGAAACAACTTCGTTCTTTTCTCGGTTTTGTTGTTTTTTCTTAGGAAATCTGTACGGGAGTACTCTCAGCTCACACTACCGATGACCGACTTATTGAAAGGTCGTGGACGTAAGTCCAATCAGCCTATCACTTGGAATAACGATTTGGATATGGCCTTCAGACTTTTGAAAGATAAAGTCAAGGAAGCACCTATCTTAGCATTGCCTGATCCTAGTCGGCCTTATGTTCTTGAAACTGATGCCAGTGACTGCTATCGGGGCTGCTTTATTTCAAGATGGTAGACCGGTTGCTTTTGAAAGTAAAAAGCTAGACGACACTCAATCTCGTTGGCCAACCCTTGAGAAGGAGCTTTATGCTGTGATTCATGCTCTCAAGGTTTGGAGACATTATTTATATGGCTCCAAGTTTGTGGTATTGACTGATCATCAGTCAATCAAGTATGTGTGTGATGCGGATGATTTGAGAGGAAGGAAAGCTCGTTGGGCAGAGTTAATGCAAGATTTTGATTTTGAGATCCGTTATCGGAAAGGGTCCATGAATAATATTGCAGATGCGCTTAGTCGGATTAGAGAGGTGAATACTTTGTCGTTCATCGAGATTTCTACTGACTTATTTCAGTCATTGAGAGGGCTTTGCAGGACTGATAGTTATTTTGGTCCATTTTGGCAGAAGATCCAGGACGGGAGCTAATTGATTGACCAAGACTCGGTGACTGAGCAGTCTACTATTCAGGCTGCAGGAGGTCAGTGGATGATTCGGAATGGTTTACTATTCCGTAATGACAAAATTTGTGTACCACAGATCCCGGACATTAGGTCCAAGATTCTGAGGGAGTGTCACGACGCCCCTTCTGCTGGACACCCTGGGGTACACAGGACACTATCATTAGTGAAACACACTTTTTATTGGCCGAAGATGAAAGGGTATATAGAAGATTATGTTCTCAAGTGTCAGATTTGTCAGGCAAATAAAGCTGAACGCTTTAGACAGGCTGGGTTGTTGCATCCTTTGCAAATCCCAGGTAATAAGTGGGAAAGTATTTCCATGGATTTTATTACCGGATTGCCAAGAACACATCAAGGCCACGATTCTATTTGGGTTGTGGTAGATCGCCTGACAAAGATGGCTAGATTTTTACCGACCCAGAAGACTATTACAGCTACGCAATTAGCTCGGCAGTTTATCGAGCAATTGTTTAGACTCTACGGGTTACCGCAGGACATAGTCAGTGATAGGGACTCAAGTTTACGAGTGACTTTTGGAAACTTGTTTTCGAGAAGTTGGAAACAACTTTGAATTTGAGTTCCTCAGATCATCCTCAATCTGATGGCCAGACTGAAAGAGTGAATCAGATTTTGGAGGATATGCTTCGAGCATATGTATCCAAAAGACAAAGTTCATGGGAGGATTATCTTCCTATGTTAGAATTTGCATATAACAGTACTAAGCATACGAGTACAAGGTTTAGTTCTTTCATGCTTATGTACGGTTTTCAACCAAGATCACCTGTTACAATAGGATTCTCAGGACTTCAGCATGATGCAGCACGTAATTTTTTGCAAGATATGCAGGAAATGTTACAAGTTGCGAAGGAATCTATTAGAAGTGCTCAAGACCGAGACAGGTTTTATTCTAATAGACATCGTTCACCTAGAGAGTTCTCTGAAGGAACGATGGTGTATTTGCGAGTTCCGAAAGATTCCGAGACTTTACGGACAGGTAGATCTCCGAAATTATCCCCTAGATATTGTGGACCATTTCGTGTTACACGACGGATTGGTTCAGTTGCATATGAATTGGATTTGCCTTCTCATGTGAAAGTTCATCCTGTATTTCATGTCAGTAGACTTAAGGAAGTACTGGGTGGAGCAAATCAGTTAGTTACTCCTCAAGAAATTATAGATGTCCAGGACATGACATTTGTTCCGTACGAACCTGAAAAGATTCTTGGCTTTCGTGAACGAAGATTGCGTCATACGCTTATCACGGAATACAAGATCAAGTGGAAGGATCGTGTTGAGGAGGACGCTACATGGGAGACATTGACTTCTCTTCAGAGAGATTACCCTGGCTTTTTAGTGAGCTCAGGAGTGAGCTCTTAGAGGAAGGGGAGTATGTCATGTGCACAGTGGGTATCTACCGTGTGCTATACGCATGCAAGACTAGTTTCGAGGCTTGGGGAAGCTTGAAACTAGGCAGGCTGATTGACGAGCTGAGTTAGGGATATACTAACGGGCGGGCACCCAAGTATGGACGGGCGGGCAACCAAGTGTGGACGCCCGATGACCGGCCAAGAGCCTATAAAAGGGTGGCCAAGGTTAGTTATTGTGCTATAGAGAGTCTCGCGAGTTTGTGAGAGCTCTATGGTCTTGGAGCCTGGATCTAGTGCAGACGTGCACCTGCTTTATGCAGCCGAGGCTGGCAGCAGTCTCGAGGCCCGCGAGGGCAGCTTCGTGGCGGTATGGGACGTCGCGAGGAGGAGATTGGTCGGTACGTCATCCTAGTTAGCTCAGCTCGTGGCTCGGTGGGGACAGCCAAGATTGTGGGCTTGCCCACGGCTGTCATGGTTGGGAGGTGAGTCAGGCCTGCACCCCCTTGCTTGTTTGTTTGTTCGTTTATTTGCAGGATTCGAGTTTCGAACCAAGATCGATCACGAGGGGATCCGTGGGGATTTGACATCTCCTCTAACTGTGGGATATCCATAGGGATATCTTCTGCCATCTCTGGCTGTCCGTTTGGACCATTTTCAGCACCATTTAAGGGCTGGTTTTGTTGCTGTAATGGCTGATTTACAGCCCTTGGTTGTTGTCCATGATGTCCATCATAATCAAAGATGACTCTGTCAGGCTCCTTATACATGCATGTTTCATCAAAAATGACATCATTGCTACGTATAATCTTTCTATTCACTGGATCCCAAAGTCTATACCCCATTTCACCTCTGTCACCATATCCTAGGAATATGCATTTGTGAGACTTAGGATCAAGTTTGGTGCGTATTTCCCTGCGTATGTGCACGTACGCAACGCAACCAAACACTCTCAAGTGCTTGTAGGACGGAGCCTTCCCTGTCCATACTTCCTCTGGCACTTTCCCACCAAGCCTCGTGTTAGGTGACCTGTTTATAAGATGAACGGCTGTCATAACAGCTTCGGCCCAAAAACCATGAGGTAACGCAGCATGTGACAACATAGAACGGACCTTCTCCTGAATGGTCCTGTTCATCCTCTCTGCTGTCCCGTTTTGTGGAGGATCATAAGGAGCAGAGAGCTCCCTCTTGATGCCTTTAGCATCACAAAAGTCCTGAAACTGTTTGGACATATACTCTCCACCATTGTCGGAACGCAAAGCCTTTAGTGTTTTGCCAGTTTGATTCTCAACATGAGCAACAAACTTCTCAAACACTGAGAATGTATCACTCTTCAAACGAAGAGGATAAACCCACACCTTGCGTGTGGCATCATCAATAAAAGACACAAAATATTTTGTCAAGTGTCTGACACAGACAACATGATGGTGGATCTTGCTAGCTCATCCATATCTTCCCATTCTTCAGCAGTAAGAGAAGCGGGCATTACACCCCTTTCTTTGATGGGCTTGTGCTGCTTCTTCTGGAGCAACACATTATAGCACTGGGTTTGCCAAATGTCATAATTACGTGAGCCTTCAAGCTTCTTGATGTGAAGCAATGAAGAGCTCTCACCTGTGGTTGCCATAGCAATATGCAACCTTTGACACAGTCAATGCCTGACTCCCTGCAAGATGTGCAAACACTGCACCAAAAGCACACAAAGTGCTCACAGTTGTTCTCCCAAAGTTTATCTCCCACTGCGAAAGCACGAATGCAACTCTCCTCCCACTGAATGTGATAAAATCATATTTAGACTTCATTATAAGGCCTATAGGACTTGACTACAAGATGCCTATGACTGAGAGGGCATAGGGTGTCTATTGAAATGTACTTATCAAATAAATAATGAGGACAAGGCCCATGATGGAGGGTCCACAGGGTGTCTAATTAAATAGACTTGTTAAGTAGAGCATGATGGTAAGGATTATGATTGAGGGACCATAGGATGTCTATCCAAACTTATTTATAAGGCCTCTAGAGCTTGATTACAAGATGCATACAATCAGGAGGCACAGGGTGACATTTCAATTAGACTTGTCAACAAGTAACGCATCAAGACAAGGGCTATGATTGAGGGGGCATAAGATGTGTATTCAGACTTTATCACATGGGCTTGTCAAGTAAAGAATGAGGATAAGGCTTATGGACAAGGGGCCATAGGGTGTCTACTCGCATGGAATTATCAGGTAAAGAATGAGGGCAAGGCCTATGGCCAACGGGCCACATGGTGCTTATTCACATGGAATTGACAAGTAAAGAATGGGAGAAGGCCTATGATCAAGGGGCCATAGGGTGTCTATTCAAAACTGATTATAAGCCTATCTTGATTACAAGAGAACTTTGACAGAGAGGGTACCATATCCCAAAATCTGGTTGCTGCAGATTTATGACAGCACCTTAGATGTGCTCTGTTCCCTTTCCAAAATATTGTACAACAATACTAAGTGCTCACCAATGATGTACCAAATCTGTACCGGCAAGTACAGCAGCTGAAAATGAGCCTTTTCCTCACTCAAATCAATGTACAGCCATGCCAAAACTTGTACAAAGTTATACCAAATCTGTACCAGCAAGTACAGTAGCAATAAATGCTCTCCTAGCTGTCCAAATGAGTGAAAATCAGACCTTGACAGTCCCCACCACTGCATACAACAGTCCCGGACAGAAATTGGGCAAAAGCCCTTTGACTGCAAGTGGATTATTGAGGGTTCAAGGCATAAAAGTCTTCCCTGCTGCTTTGCCAAGCTCAACAAGCACAAAATCTTGAAAAGCCCCTTGATTCAAGATCAATTTCTGATCATGAATGGTACATTAATGCACATGAAAGGCATCCAAAGTCTTCACAATGCTTCCCCTTGGCCACATATACATGCAATACATAAAAGCCCCTTGATTTACTGGCACATTGAGTGCTTGATAGGCATCAACACATTGCCCAAAACATCAAATGCCAGTGCCTGCATGCAAAACAACCCAATTGGCACAAAAGCCCTTTGATTTACACTCCAATTTCCTGCAATTTAGCCCCGAATGTGAGATTGCTCACATCATACAGCATGTATGAATGCCCAATGGCACAATTACATCAAAAGCCCCAAATGTTAACACCCAATTTCTTGCCAATTGACCCGGAATGTGACCAATGTTGCCAATTGTGCTCAAATCTGAGCCATTAGGACCTATACCTGCTCAATTGATGATAATGGACATGCAAATCCCAAAATTGAAGCAAATACCTCTGAAAATTTTTGATTTCTGTTGCAGAAAAGGGGGGGCGTCGTATTTGCTGCTGCTGTGCAGGTACGGATGGTAGCTGAGGAGCTCTGCGATCACGCCATGGCGGCCTCATACACCTGTAGGTCAGCTCCTGCGTTGACACCTACTGCCCAGCCTGGTCCTTGCTTGGACTGCGAGCTGCACCACAAGGAACACCTGCTGGCCGCCCTGTGCTTTGCTCACGCCAGTGCCTTGCACTGCTGTTGTTGACCTGCTTGGACCCAAAGCCCTGCACGTTGCTCAGGCTGCCCAAAGTCCAGCGCCACAAGCTTGCGTTACACCCGATGGTTACGCTAGTCAGCAAATCGTGCTGTTGCACTTGGCGACATCTCACAGGACCTGGTCCCGTTAGCTGATGACCTGCACACACACATACCCGTGGCACACAGGCTATGGCTATGGCAACTCCTCAAGCTTGTCACTAATGGCCCCAAATTCAGCGCGGTCTCCAATGCTCACACGCACAGGCTGTCGACCTTCAGCCATGCCTGCTTGGACACACACCTGCAAGCTACCTGCCTACGCTTCACCTGTACCTGCCCAATAGCTCCTGCCCGCGTTGCAGCTTACGGTGACCTGGTACAACTGCACCACAACGGCGCTCACGGTATTGACCTTGCGCTCTGATACCAGTTGAAGGGAGCTAAAGAAGCTCAGCTGAAACAATTAGGGTTTCATGTGGGAGACACACACAAGGAAGAAGGGAGAGAGAGAGAGAGAGACGTGTGGGGATAAGTCAACTCACAAAGTATGAGTGTGTGACTCCCCTATCACACATGTATATTTGCTCTAGTACACATAGTGCACTTAGTACATTGAAAGTACTAAGTGTACTATGTACTATAAAACTTATGGGCTTGTACACACTATAAGGGTGGGCATAATGCCTTTACCCCAACAAATCCAAGGGCTCTCTCTTCGGGGCCACTTATGCAAGTCTAGATAGCTGTAGGTATGCTGGCTGAGAATGGAATAGGAGCTTCAATATTAGCGTGGAGAGAGTAGGATGCTGATTTGTTGACTGAAATTTGCTTGCTGTTTGCTGAATTCTGGGATGATTTGTGCTGAATTTTTGCAATTGCTTATACGTGATGCTGGGCTGCTGGTCGGCCAGTTCATATGGACACAAAAATGCCAAAAATAGCATTAAATGCTGCGCGCAATCTTGCTGCCCAAATATGCTTGACCGACTACTCTACTGTCCTTGCAGGCTGCTGTTGGGTCCCATGGCTGCCCCTTATGCTGGCCGACAGGAACATAGTGCCCCTTCTTGCTGTCGGCTGCCTCAAATAGAGGGTAAACAGCCCTTGACTAGGCAACTGATAGGTCCACCAGCATAGTCACAAGGAACGGGGGACGGTGACAGGGGACTGGGACTAGGACGGGACGGGGGACGGCCATAAGTAGGGAATGGGGACGGGGGAGGGAACAGCACTCAAAAAATACTTTTTTTTTAAGTTTTTCTACTCTACACTTATTCTACTTTGGAAGTACATCAAAATGAGCACAAATTTACATAAAATGGTAGGCTTTAGAGTCATATTAACAAAATACGCCAATCAAAGAGTGAAGGCGTTGTATTAATAATTAAGTAGATACAAAATGAGAGAGAGAAAGAAAGAAAGAAAGAAAGCTGTATTAACGTCTACTAGAGAGAGAGAGAGAGAGAGAGAGAGAGAGAGCCTAGAGGCCTAGAGGCTTGGAAGTTGAAAGACTCAAGAGGCTTGAGGGAGAGGTGAGAGAGAGAGAGAGAGAGAGAGAGAGTCTAGATAGTAGAGAGTAGGGCCTTGTGTGAAAGGCTTGGAAGTTGGAAGTTACTAAGTTAGAAGAAGCTTGAGGGAGAGAGACTAGAGAGAGAGAGAGTTGCTTGAACTTTGAAAACTTGAAGGGGTGTGTGTGTGCTTGTAGCCTTGTTCTTATATAGATATTAGATAGGCAAGAGAGAGGCAAGGGCAAGTGAGAGAGAGAGAGAGGCAAGGGCCAAGCCTCAAGGGCCAAGGCCCAAGGCCCCAAGGCTCAAGCCTAAAGGCCAAACCTCAAGGCACAAGAGAGAGGCAAGGGCCAAGGCCCACGGCCCAAGGCCTCCCCAAACGGCTAAGCCAAACGGCTAGAAACGGCCCCGCAAACGGCTAGAAACGGGCAAAAGAAACCAGTCAGACTGCGCAGAATGGCTCCCTGCCGTCCCCCCACAGTGCCGTCCCCGTTCCTGCTACCGAAACAGTCCGTCCCTTCTGTCCCTTGTGGCTATGTCCACCAGCCATGGGCTAGCCCATGGGCATGCCTACCTGACATATATGCTGCTACATGCTTTCTAATGCAACCTACTGCTAAGGCTGATTGCTACATGCACCTATCTAATGAATTCTCGAAATAGGTTAAGAGGACCGACTCCAAACTCACCTCTATGGCTCGGAGACTACCCTTCGTAGCTCGTGCCTAACTATCGCTAGACTAAGGGCTCACAATGGGGTGACGGCGTATGACAAATATTCCTAGAAAAAGGTATTACTTTTGTACAAATGTTGCACTCATGATAATGCCAGTGTGTCACTGTGTACCCCACTGCAAGGTGCACGTGACAAACTTCGTCACCGTTGCTTGAAATAGAGCCCGGGAGTGTCCACCAGTGCCACTTCCCCATTTTCAGCATTTATGCATTGTAAGAGGGCAAGCCAGACGCTAGTACGGGCACACCAGTGTCAAACCTAGACCACCAAGGACATGTTTGCTTCTCTCCAACAAGTGACAAGGAATTGTTGAAAGTCTTCCCCAACGGAATTCTTCCCCGACAAACATTGTTTGGTATTTGTATTCATTTCTTTGTTTATGGCAAATGTAGCTATCATAGCTTGTGAAACATTGTACAAATAAAATACTCAAAAAATATCCTTGGTATTGAGGGGAGGGGGGGCTGTGTTGGCTTGGGTTCCGGCCCCAATGTGGTGTGCATGTTTGTTAAGTTTTGTGTTGTGTCCAATTCATTAAGTGATTGTTATTTACGACACGGGTGCCCAATACGTGCTCACACCCAATGGGGTGAATTACATTGGTATTGTTTCCCTCTCCGTCCCGTGGTAATGAGAAGGTGCAAGATGAGGAGCCCAATGCATTGAGGGCTGAACTTGATCATGAGAAGAGGCAATTGCAGGCAAAGGAAGAAGAGCTAAAGCTTTTGCACGAGAACCCACAGGTTCACAAGCTTATTGAGGCTACTAAAGCTAAATCCATGGTGGACCACACATTTGATTTGATGGCAAGGGAGTTGGGTGTGAAGCCAAGGAAGTTGGCTCTCACCCATCTTATACGGAACGGAGATGTATTGGAAGGTGACTCTAGTGTCTTACAATTCAAGAAGCCTCCTTGCATAGAGTCTACTAGTGCTCTCTCTCGCAAGAGCAAGTCTTTTCTTCAAAGAGAGGAGCCTTTAGTGGCTTTCCGACATGCTTCTTCACCACATGCCATGAGGGATGAGAGACATGCCTATGCCAAAGATAGTGGACAGCCAGGTGGACATGCATATGCAAGGCATGCATCTCATACAAAGCATGGTACATTGCCTATGTTAGAAGTCATCTCCTGTCTTAATCAGACACCAGGGCTTCTGTTGTGGGTGTGCCCGCCCTGTATAGGTGTTTTATCATTTTTCCTCACTCCCCGTATTTTTTCCCCATTTTTCCATGGTGTGGATGGATGCCACATGTTGGCAGGAGCCCCTGGTGCTGGCCGACTGCACCTCATGTGCTCCTGGTGGCTGGCCGACTGCCTATGATGCAGTCGTGGAGGTTTTGATGCTGGCCGACCTGTTTTGTACAGTCGTGGAGATATTTTCTGCCAGCCGACTTGCTTTATGCAATCATGGAGAGCCCTCAAGCGCTGGCCGACTTCATCCATGGGCATATAAATAGGCCCCATGTTCCTCACCATTTTCTCATTCAGTTTTGTACGAGATCTTGTGTATAGAGAAGAGTTTACACGCCCATCTCTCAGTGTTTGCTGTCTATTTTCTGCACTCTACTTGATCTTGTGGACCCAAGTTTGGTTATCATTTCCGCTGCGTATTTTGACATGGTACAGGCTCTGGATAGATCTTGGGAGTTTTCTGAGCAAGAGGGGGATAGTTAAGTTGCTGATTGGTGGACTGTTTTGGACTGTTCGGGAAGAGAAATTGCAAGAGTAAGGCGGGCTAAGGTGCTGGACAGCCACTTGCAGGTTTATAGTTTTTTTTCCCCACCCATCCACCCTTTTTCAGTTTAATCCCCGCGATGGCAGATTTGTTAGAGATGACTGAGACGCACGTGAAGATCCCGACTCTCCCCACGTTCCCTGTGGACCGTCAGTTGGACGGGAACAATTACGGCATCTGGAAGGTTATGATGGAGTCTGTACTGGAGTCATACCTTTCATGCATATTAGCGATAAAGAGAAGAAACGAAAGTTTGAGCCCGGACTCAGGCTTACATCTCGTCTATTAATCGGGGTTGGAACATCATCCAAATCAAACTTTGCAATAGCTCATAGCCTCTACTCTTGCCACCCAAGCAACTAGAACAAAAGATTAAGCAATCCAATAAGGATGGACGCGATAACAAGGACAAAGAGAGGGCTGTCCAAAACCTGCAAAAAGGTGGACAGACACCTAAATGGGTCAAGAAAGAGGCCAAACATAAGGGAAAAGCTGAGAATATTTCTTCCAAAGACAAGCCCAACAAAAGGCACACACCCCGCAGCAAAGGAAGTGCTTTGCATGTAGGAGCAAAGACCATATGTTTAGAGAATGTCCTCAATGGTAGAAGAATGAAAGCAACACGCAACCTAAAATAAATGTGCATGCAATTCCAGATGTGCAAGGTAGCTACATTGATTTGAAGAGCAGGTATCACCAGGTCCTATGGTACAACAGGATGTTCATAAGAAGACATTCAAGTCAGCTTTTGGACTTTATGAGTACTTAGTCATGCTATTCGGTCTCATGAATGCCCCGGCTACATTCAATAGAATGATGGATTGCATTTCCGTGTGTCCTTTGATGATATCTTGGTGTTCTCCAAGAGTGAGGAGGAACATAGAGCTCATTCGGCCATAATTTTTAGAGAGCTTCGTAAGCATAAGCTCTTTATAAATGGCAAAAAGAGTGAATTCTTCCTGTCATAAATACAATATTTGGGGCACATTGTATCCAAGGATGGTGTAAGAATGGATCCCACAAAACTTGATGCCATTCGCAATTGGCTAGAATTAACATCCTATGAAGTACAAAATTTTCTTGACTTATACGCATATTATCAAGGTTTCATAAGGCATTTTGCTTGGATTGACTCACCATTGCATGAGCTTACCAAGAAGAAAGCAATGTTCAAATGGACAGTGGATGAGAGGAATGCATTCTACCAACTGATGCCCAAAGAAAGCTTGGCATCATGCAAAAGATGGCTCTCATAAGCCATGGCATGTCCCTCTTGATTTAGGACAGCTCCAACGCAATTTCCACAAGCATCACACTCTGCACTAAAAGGTCTTTGCAAGTGCGGAATAATCAACACCGACCCACTTATGAATGTTTACTTACATGAGAAAAGAGTTATTGGTTGTAATTCATGCCTTGACCATTTGGAAACATTATCTTCTTGGGGCCTTATACGCACATAAAGCCCGAGTCTCTTCCTCACCTTGAACAATGGTGGTCCAATCTGGCATTACAAACCCCTAATGTGACTTTTCCCCCACCCCCAAGGATGTAATCACCCTCTGACAGCAGCCAGCAAAGAAGGGAGTCCTCTCTTCTTTCTAGCATTTCTACCTCCTGAGAGGGTTGTAATCTGCATTTGGGCAGAACTTCTCTTTTTCCTGATTGAAGGATCTTTTCTTGGGAGGAAAAACAGGAAGGCTTGTTCCAATAGTAAAGCACTGCATTTAAATGCATTTATGGGCCTGTGGATGCACTAAAACCAGATAAATATGTGTTTTACAGGTGGCAAGTGTTCAAGTGTTCTTTTATTTTATTTTGAACATTGAGGGTCAATAAATAAAGCAAAAGCAAGTTAATAATTTTTGTTAGTGAAAAATATTAACCTTCAAGTAATGTGCTTTCTAGAGGATAGTACAACGAGCGCTGATGATTGACAGGCAAGAGAAAAACTATACAGGATGCTGTAGCTGTGAACAGTCAGAGGATCTGGATTGACAGAAGAAAGGGGTGCACAGGCTACCTAGAGAGTTGTGCACTGCTGTGCCTTGCATTATAAAATCTGTTGTTATATAAGTGATGGATTATGTACCACCCATGTTGAATGCCTTTCCCCTGTTCTGGCCTTGAATCGTTTCCATTCCACCTGTTTTGGAAACTGTTTAGTTTCATGCCAACTTGAGGCTAGAGAGCCAGACTTCCATATCCATAATATAAAAACGTTCATATGAGGGAACCGCCCATCTTTCAATCCCCAGTACTGTGTACAGAGCACAAGCACACACAAACATGTGCAGGACTGTAAATTTTCAAATTGCGCCTGCTCTGATCAGATGATTGTTGAGATCTTATGGGTCAATAACATCTTTCAATCCCCAGTACTGTGTACAGAGCACAAGCACACAGGATTGCAAATGCAGCAACCATCCACTAATACCTCCGCCTACCTACAGCTAACGATGCTCTACTAAGAACTTCAGTTGAGTGCAAAGCAGTGCTTGAGTCTCAAAACATATTCCCCGTTGTTTGCATTTTGAAACAGCAATAGAGTAGCTAGCAGATTAGCGCTTGGGCTTTTAGTGGTTGGTTTATTGGTTCCACTCAATCAATTTAGTTCTTTGCATGCAATTCAGGTTTGGTGCTGATGCTATTACGTTGCCATTAGAGGATATACTACAAACACAGCCACATCCATACGGCATGGTTCCAAAAGGGCCATATCTACTCAGCATAAGTTCAAACATGGCCACATCCAATAATTAGAATTCAAACTCAGCATAAGTTCAAACATGGCCATATCCACTCAGCAATAGTTCAAACATGGATACATCCGATCATTAAAATTCAAACACTGCAACATCGTTCCAACACGGACACATCCACGCAGCATAAGTTCAAACACGGCCACATCCAATCAGTATAATTCGAACACGGCCACATCCAATCAGTATAATTCGAACATGGCCACATCCAATCAGTATAATTCAAACAGAGCCACATCCAATCAGCACAAGCTAACAAGGCCACATCCAATCAGCGTGGTTCAAACACAGCCACGTCCACATCAACGCGGCCACTCCTTAATAGAGCTAGAACACAAATTTCAATTAGCTGCAAGATGGGGAAGAAGAAGATACACATACCGATTGAAGCTCATCAAGGACACTCTCATCCAGGCCTTGCATCTTAAAGTCTGCACGGACGTTGAGGATGACATCCTGCATTACTTGGCTGTAGAAACTGGCGAGGTTCGAGGCCATGGCCTGTGCAGATCTGTGTGTCCCTGCAAGTATCTCTGTCTGTGCAAGTACCCCTAATTTTTGCGTTTTTTCCCCTTTGAGTAACCCTCTCCTTTGCGTCGATATGTGTCTATGGGTAGAGAGGTGTTCATGTGCGTGTGTGTGTGTCTCTCTCTCTTCCTAAGAGAAGGGGAAGCGGGAGAGACAGATGAACGGCCGTTCAATTTAGCCTCCTTTATATGCTTGGCTTGCCATTTATGTCGGCCTGCTCGCACACTTAAATATTTGATTGAATCAATAATTAGAATAAGCACCCAAAACGCTTTTTTTTGAATGGTCATTGGTTTATTAATTAAATAAACTTTTGAATCCTTAATCTTTAGAATAATTTGTAAATTATAAGGTTCAAAAATAGTATGTTTATAATTTTAAATAGTATGTTTTAATTATAGTATGTTAAGTAATTATAATATGTTTTTAAGTGATATCTTTTCTTTTCTAAATTTACTTAACATACTAAATTTAAAATATATTATAATTACCTAGCTTTTGGTGCTTATAAATTTAAGGGGAGAGGGGCGATCTTCGATGCTAGGCAGGTGGGACAAAAGAGGGAATTTGGTGGAGGAGGCTCTCAGCTGCTAAGGGACGTTGGCGAGAGCAAGCAGCGTAGGAGGGTGATGGGTAAGGAGTTGCTATCCATGCTAATAGGCACCCAACATTGTGTTCTAGGGGTCTTCAATTTAATTTGCCACAAAAGCTTTGAAAATTTGTATTTTCCTAAGCTTCATATCTGAAGGGTTAAGATTTTGACAATATTAATAAAGAACTTTCTTTTTTCGTTGTTATCTCCTGCACATGTAATTGGTTTTCACTGCGTATGACTTGCACGTGACCTGATATTGTCTTTTTGGGAACCACTTGAAGAATTTGTCCGAATGGAATCCATGAATGGTTTGTTTTCTCTAGAAAAAGTACGTTAAATCACATTTGTTTCCAGATGAATGTTAGGCTTATGGCACCATCTCTTATGTCAAGTTGGAAAAATGATTAAGGAATACATGAAGAATTTGGGAATCACTTAACGAATTTGTCCATATGGAATCCATGAAAGACTTGTTTTCTCTAGAAAAAGGTGGTATGTTGAATCACATCCATGGTAGGCTTATGGCACCATCTCTTATATCAATTGGAAAAATGATCAAGAGATACATGGGTTGGCATATACACAAACCACGAGCGGCTTGGTTATGTGTTGCGGACTGAAGCGAATCCGCATGCACACTTTTGAAGATATGTTGGGCTACTACATGAAGGATTTGCACAAACCCACTTCAAGTTCTTGCACATAATATTACAAATGAGGAGCTCACTAAGGGTCATCAAGTTTACACTCTATATGGCCAAACAAAATTTAAAAACAAGGTCTACTTGTTGACAATGCTCAACCTTTTCAATAAGTGCTACGTGCATTGGCAATAGATTGGGAGTAGACCTAGATTCAACTTTACTAAAGATCCTACAAATAGGAAAGTATTATCCGACAGCTTCTTGGGTGATTCCGAAAGTGGGACACGACATGGATAGAAAGCATGGAAAGTCATAAGAATGCTACACTTGGCATATGCAAATGATCTAGACAACATCTTCTTCTTTGATATACCCGCATTTAAGTATTTTCCTCAGCATGGCAAAGAAATTGCAAGGTCTAATGCAATAGTCATGACACATGCACATGACCATGTTCCTGCGCCTGCGTATAGAAACCTTGACTATTCAACAAACCTTGACTATTCAACAAACCCCATAATCCTTGAATCCAATGAAAGTCTTAGCTTAGCTGAAGAGTATGCTAGTAGTTATCGCTCTATTTGGGATAGAACCTAGCAATACAAAAAAGCCATACTAAATGGTGATTATTATGTGCCTCTATCTCTATGAAAAGTCCTTCCTAAAGATGTGGCCTTCTTTTGATATATTACAATCTTGAATCTGCTTTTACTGCTTGGGTTTTGTAGTCTTTGAGTGTGTGCTTATAAAAAAACAACAATAAAACATGTGTCTCAGTTTGGTCCAGCTCATGACCTTCTTATGTACATAGCAAGAAGGATCGTATGTACATATATAATGGAAAGCATGCTTAAAGTTTTTATTTCTACAATTTAGCACGTATCGATTCAGCCTTGTCTCCAACTGCAAATACATGGTGGTATTAATGTTCTTTCAAAATTGGTTTTCGGTTCGTTTTTAATACATGTTATATTATAAAAAAACACGATGTTCTCTGGTCTGCGAATTTGAATTTTCAAAAACACGATGTTCTCTGGTCTGCGAATTTGAATTTTCAAAAATTCTCTGGCAATGGAAAGGAACATAGCACAACAAAACCAAAAAAGACTAAATTGCACAGTGAAACCAAAAAAGGCTGAATATGCATGGTGGCATGCATGCTATTAACAACTCTCGTGTAGATTAATAAAGGATGGAGACCAGCAAATATATCAGAGTAAACATTGGTCTACATAGTTTTCAAAGCAAACATTGGTGTACATAGTTTTTAAAGTTGGTTTTATAATGCTACTCATCTCATACTCCTACATAAAAATGTTCATATATGCCTAAGGTCAACCAAGCTCCAACTAAAGATTATCTTCCTAGTATCTTTACTTTGTATGTTGGGGTGAATACCTTCCAAAAATAATAATTTATGTGCTTTTGCCTCAATCTTTCGAGTCCTCTTCACCCATAAAATATCCAACAATGAATTTGTAAATAATTATTCCATAGGTATATAAAAAATCACCACACATGTTCATCAGGTTTAAGTACTCCAGGAATCACCCTACCATACAAACTAACTACAACAAACATAGGAAGCCACAAACATATGACCAAATGTATTAATATTTATAATGGCATCACCCACGATATTAACATAATTTGGCATGACACAAAGACAATCCAGGTGTCCCTGAATTATCTAAGAGGGTAGAATAATATTTTTTAAGAGGGCTTAAAATACATCTTCATAACATTCCCTCTTGCTTGAGTTTACAATTACCCCAATTGGGGTGGATCCTCATGCATAGGAGGAGTGCCATCCCCTGAAAGTTTTAAGGAGACCAACATGAATAATGAATCTACCAATGAGAAGGCAATTCTAATTTGTAAGCAACATGAAATGAATTATGAATCTGCCAATGAGAAGGCAATTCTAAGTTGTAAGCAACGTCATTAATTTTGTGAATCACCTTAAAAGGTAGTATGTGTTTCTCAAATGTCAAGAGTACATAATCTCCAATTTTAAAAGATATAGCTTTACGTTTGTGGTTTGCTTTCTCTCTTTAGCATGTGCAAATAGAGTCTCTTATCTCACTCAATAGAGTCTTTTAATATATTTATCTCGAGCATGTGTAATAGAGTCTTTTATCTCACTCAAAATGTTTGATAGTAAATTAATCAATAACTTTGATCTTGTGGGAAAGTCTTGTAGCCAGAATAGATAAAGATTTTCTATACATAATCTCGAAAGGTGCTCGACCAATAGCCGAATGAGAAGTATTATTGTATGCAAACTGTAAAAGATGAATGTACTCATCCCATGAATTAGGTATTATTGTATGCAAACTGTAAAAGATGAATGTACTCATCCCATGAATTAGGTTGTTGGGCAACATAGGTTTTAAGTAGATCCAAGATAATGCAATTGGTAACCTCAGCCTATCCATTTGTTTTTTAATAGAAAGTGGCGGAGAAGTCTTAGTGCCTAAGGTAGAAAAAAGAGTGATCCAAATTTTATTGTAGAATCTAGAGTCTCTATTAGAAACAATGACTTGACAAACCATGATGCACAAATATTTGCTTGATAAACATGACTGCGGCTTACTGAGGAGTCAAGGTAAGAAATAGGCTTGCTTACTCAAACGGTCCACTACAGTCCAAATCATGTCATTATGAGACGGGATGTAGTAGACAAACCCGTAATGAAGTCCATTGATATTTATTTCCAATTATCATTAGGGATTAGTAGAGGTGTGAGAAGCCCTTGGGTCTTACCTTTATAACTTTTAATTTTCTAATAAATAAAACATTCAGCTACTACATCTTGTTTTAAGATAAGGCCAAAAGAATTCTCTAAATACTAATTGCAAGTAGCAGAAACAACTCTATGACCCATGTATGGTGGTTGATGCATTTCCTTTAATATAAAATGTTTGAAAGGTCAATTAATACATAATCTCTTCTGAAAGATGAGGTAACCATCATGACACGAGTAATCACTAATAGGGTTCCAATTATCATCTGTAAGCTTCATCCAAAATTTAGAGAAATTAGGGTCCTACTCATAGAACTAAAGGGTTCACTCTTAATCACAAAGATGTTGTGGACACTATTAGAATGTCTACTTAAAGCATCTACCACAATGTTTTCCTTCCCTAGCTAATATTGGATCATGGGTTGGAAACTTTGTATAAATTAAGCCCCTTTGATATGGTAGGTTGGGTCAACAAATGACAAATGCTCTATTGGTCAGTTTTGATTAAAAATTCAGATCCTATTAAATAATGTTTCCAAAGTCTCAAACCATGTACAGTGTCAGCTAATTTGTTACAACTTCCATACATCCTACATGAGAAGAGCATCAAAACCTTGCCCACTTGCATCAATAACTACTACAAAGAATGGTCGTTAAAAATCTAGTAGTACAAGAGCTTTCTTAAGCTCAAAAAAATAATGGTCATGTCTACTACTCCAGTCAAAGTGCCTAGCTTTCTTGAGAAGTTTACTTAAAAGATGTGCAATATATGCAAAATTTCTAATGAACTTCCTATAGTAGCTACACAAGCTAACAAAAGATTGAATATCATGTAGTTTGGGCCAATTAAAAATGCTTTTGTTCTTTTTAGGTTCTACTCAAATACCGTTAGCAGATGTCCTAAGTATTCAATGTTTTCTTGAAAGAAAATGCTCCTATAAGGATTAACATAGAGGTTATTCTCTTGAAGAAGTGAGAACACTTTATTTAAATGATGTTTGTGCTCTTGAAGAAGTGAGAACACTTTATTTAAATGATGTTTGTGCTCTTGACAATTCTTAGTGAAAACTAAGATATCATCAAAAAACACTACAATAAAATTTTGACTTCTCAAGAATATTCTATTAATCATCCTATTGAAAGTAACCGGAGTATTAGTCAAACCAAATAGCATAACCAAAAACTCATAGTGGTTGGTTTGGGTTCTAAAAGCTGTTTTGAAAAAATGTCTCCTTCATCCATATATATCTGATGGTAACCAGACTTGGGGTCAATTTTTTAAAAGACTTATGCTCCCTTGAGCTTGTTAATCAAGTCATCCACTCGTGGTATCGGATATCAGCTTTTCACCATAATCTTGTTTAAAGCACAATAATCAATACACATTCTGTATGTCCCAATCTTCTTTTTAACGAGAGGAACTGGAGCGCCAAATGGAGAACTATTGGGTCTTCTTCTACTTGTTTTTGAATCTCTTTCTACTCAAGCAAACCTTGCAAAGGAGCAACTAAAAATGTTCTCTTTTCTTTCAATGAGTTCATTTCCAATTCTAGATCCTGATTCTCTTTAATGTAATTGTACTTTGTTTCTTGAAATACGGTTTTCACTTTATAATTAGAGTGTGATGCATCTAGGTTAAGTGCTTTCAATGCCTTTTCAAAAATGAAATCATGAGAACTACCATCATCATACAATATAAAAATTTTCTTTCCCTTTATTTTTAATTGAATTCTCAACAAAGCATGAATATGAACCTTACCTTTATCTAAATAGTCAAGATTGGAATTACCCTCTTGCTTGAATGAATCATTATTGTCGTCATCTTCAACCATGTTGACACGAGCCACATGTGTGGAGTTCTTTTAATTTTTTGGACAGTCTGGTGTAATGTGTCCCTCCTTAATATTTGAAACACTTGACGATATGATTCTTTGGCTTGCCATTCAAGGGTTTGTTGGTATTATCTTTCCAAACATCTCCTTTGGCCACATATTTACCCATGTACATCTTGGATTTATCAAATTTGCTTAAAGGAAAAGAGGGTTTATAATAAGTACTTTTCATAAGAATTATCTTGCATTCTAGAATCTCTAGAAGTAGAAGTTTTATGTTTAGAATTAAAAGCAAGTTCCATATCAAAATTGAAACAACGGGGATGAAATATATCAACATCTACCCTAATGGTTGGCATTCCTTCTTTTCTCTCTTTCTTTGACCTTCTCAATCACTTGAACTTGCAATAGAATATCCTACAATTTGTCGATGTAAACCTGGACATTCTCTTTCTCCATGTGGCATAAAGTATCCCATCGTTGACAAGCTTTAGCCTTGTATTACAAAGGAAGAAAATGTTTCTTCACAAGCTTATGGAGTTCTTTCCATGTACTAGATTGATACTTGCCCTATCCACCATAAGGCAACACTTTCAATCAAATGATTGCAAGCACATTTAATCTTGTCTTTTTTTAAAGAACTTTTCACTCAAAAAATAATCATCTAACTGATTGAGCCATGCAATAAGCACACGAGCATCTTTATTTCCATCATAATTCTAGAAAGTGAACGCCTTTTGGTTAATCTGTGAGTCATTGTGAGAACTATGAGCACCCTAAACAATACGTCTTAACATGATCGCTTTTCTCTTTATCAGAATCAAGAAAATCTCGTTTATACTTAGAATGCTTAATATAGTGCTCTAAATGTAACAAAGCTATTTTTCACTAGCACATGTACACATTGGGGTTGAGGCACGTAGGCTTGGGCATGGATTAGTGTGGACATATTTTAGGGTAAGTGGCTATATAAGTCACTTAGTAGACATCTACTATTGTACCTTTTGGCCTTTTAATATCTTCTTGATCATTTGATATGACAGACACCTTGTCTTCTTGGAGTACATGGTACTTCCATCCTTGGGCTTTCATGGGAGTGGGCGTATGATCTTTCAACACATGGCTTCTCATGGATACAGCTCAGATCCATTTTCATATCTTAGCTTGGTTATGATTCCTTCATTATATTAACTCGCACCTATGAACATGATCATTTGCTATTTGCTCTTAAAGTTAAGCAATTTGCTTTTGCATTATGGGTTACAGGTAAATTAGCCATTTTTTACAAACGGATAAATAAATAAAAAAGGATAGTAAATAATTTATAGATAATTAGATAAAGCACACAAATTGACTTAGCTTAATACTCCCAAGTGGCTTAAATCATTGCCAATAATAGGCCATAGCCTCCAAAAATATAAAATTTGTGCTATTCTTACATGACACTCTCTCTTTACCCAAAATAGAGAGCTCCTAAATATTAAATTACTTAGGGCTAGGGAAAAGATTTTAAGCTTTACAAAATAAATATTAGCAATTTCATGCTTCAAGTCTAAGCTTGTAGAAATAAATAAATGGATGTACACAAGCTAGCACATTTATATAAAGGTTGTCCAAAAATTGCGAATGCCTTCTAAAAATAATAGTTTGTGCACTTTCACCTCAATCTTTGAGTCCTCTTCACTTTATAAAATAATAGTTTGTGCACTTTCACCTCAATCTTTGAGTCCTCTTCACTTTATAAAATATACAATAATAAATTGGTAAAAAAGTTATTCTATAGGCATACAAACCATCACCACATACATGTTCATTAGGCTTAAGTATTCAAGGAATCACCATGCCATACAAACCAACTACAAATAAACATAGGAAACCACAAGCATACGTCAATGTATATCAAATGTGTTAATATTTATAATGGCATCAACCACAATATTAATATAATTTTACATGACGCAAAGTTAATCCAGGCATCCCCAAATTATCTAAGAGGGTAGAACAATATTTCTTAAGAGGGCTTAAAATACATTCTCATAACATCCACACCCTTTACACTTAGTACATCTCCATAGAGTCTGTCTAGATCGCTACTAAGCTCTACTTGAGAGAGTACGAGTGGACACCACCATCACATTGTACCTATCTTAGAATTTTAAATTCTCTCCATAATCTATCTATTGCATTGTCTCTTGCATTTTATTTTTCTATCTATCTTTTGGTGTCAGAACTTGGGTGATTTTAGTAGAAATAGTACATAGAATACTAGGAGTGATGGCTTCTATCTCAACTACTATTGCACCAGTCCTATGCATTCATCCACCAACCTTCACAAAAAGTAAGCTTCATGGGACAAAATACACTCTCTAGAAATTCAAAATCAACACCATTTTAGACTCTTATTAGCTTCTAGAAATTGTTCTAGGAACGGATGCAAAATTAGTGGGGAAACCCTTGACCCCAACAACTGCACGAACACACTTCCACCAGAGATTACACTTCTTTGGGCATGAAAGAGGTGTAACTTTGATTCAACCCACAACTAAGGCATCGGAGGCTTGGACTATACTGAGAAATCATTATAAGACCTGAAATCAGACCAAGATTCAGAATGTAGAGAACCAGCTTGCTATAAAGGAGAAGCTGCCTAAAGCATTTATCACACGGATCAAATGGCTACTATAGGGATTACAAAGATCAATGTGAGGAGCTAGCCTAGATGTGTATCCAAATTCCTGTAAGAGTACGATGGCTTGGTACGGCACTAAATACTCAGGTAAGAGTACCATCTCTATTATTTGAAGAATTTAGTGCTATGTTGCTTGAGAAGGAGATGCGACTAAAGACCCACACTGGTAGTGATGCTGCATTTTTAGCCTCTGATGATAATAAGAAGAAGTGTTACGATTTTCCGGTCCATCCCTTTATGGTTAATTAGGGACACCTAATTACCACTATGTTTGTAGCATGGCACTTGGGTGATTCCAAATATTCCATGTGTAGTACATATGAATTTAGGGATGTCTGGAACTAAATGTTAGATTTACTGCTTATGTATTGCTGTGTAATTTTAACATGTGTTGCTAATGTGTAATAATGGGTGCGTAATATGTTTGAATGGACAACTTGTAGGTTGGTGAGATTGAAGAGCTTTGTGCTCGTAAGCCGATAATGGCTAGGACATAATGGCGGTGATTTGGCGTGAGTAATTATCGAAAAGGTTCAATTTTTTGGATTTTGGTTGTAGTATTTACTACAAGATATTTTGTATTATTGTTGGCTGCCCACTTTTGTTATACTTGGGCGTGGATCTATTGATTTTGTTGCACGTAAATTTTTCTTGACTGGTTTAGATAGGAAGGATTTATCTAAGCTTTTGGCAAAAGCAACTCCTATTTTTGTAAAGGGAAAGCCCATGCAAAAGTGTGCAACTATTTTTGGCATGTGGGCTATTTTTATTAATAAAAGCATTAATACCCAAGAAGTGAAAGGATGTCGATGCTTCTTGGGAGGGGGGGATATATTGCATCCAATACTCTTTTATGTGTTTATTTTTAATTATGGTTTTATGATATCTTGCTCAAGGTAATAATTGAAGTTTATGTGTTTTGATTCGTATAATAGTAAGTGATGTGTCTCCCCAAGATCCAAATCCTTGTCAATGGTATCAGAGCTTTGGGGAGAGTTAAGGTGAGGAATATTTAGTACAAGAAGAGAGATTTAAAAAAAATCAAGGCTTGAAAGGGGCTTCACGTCATGACCAAAAGGAAGCTAGAAATACAAGTGCAGGGAAGGCAAAGAGATGTCAAAAAAGAAAAAAAAAGAATTCAAACCAAGCTTTAACTAAGTCTAAACTCAAGGCAAGTACAAGGCTAAGGCTATGCCATTCAATAGCTTTTAAAAAGTCTACACAAGGTTAAAAAAAGCTAGCAAGGAAGAAGAAAATGAAAAAGTGCGCAGCCATAGCCTGCTCTTGAGCCCTGGAATTCTGTAAACTGCATCGAAAGCTTGATCTGATTTGTTGGATGGGTCCGGAATTATCTCTTGCATAAAAGTTATATCCTATCTGCACACTTTCATCAAGGATCCAACGATTTGAATTTGCAACAGTGGTTGTAAGCCTGTAGAAATCCATGGTCTCCATAATTTCCATCTTCTTTTACTCATAAAAAGATTCAAAGTTAGGAGGAGATTCATATGTGGAGCTCTTTTAAGTCAAAAACCCTTAAAAAATTTCCCAAATTTATTCAAATTTGGGAAATTTATATGTGGAGCTCTTTTAAGTCAAAAACCCTTCAAAAATTTCCCAAATTTATTCGAATTTGTTGTGGCTTAAAAATTGAAGAAATATTCAACGTTCCACAATGGTTTAAAAAACAGAATTACAACAAATCAAAGTTTTTATAATTTTTAAAATTGGTTACCATTCGCTTGCTCAAAAAGAATCTTGCATTAGTCGCAAGGCTTTCTCTTATCAAAATTTTGATGGCAAGAAGGATGCACACACTATTTTAGCTTGGCTTAGCTAGTTTGATGACTGTTTTTCGAGAGAGAATTTGTTCAAAAAAGACAAGGTCAAGTGCACTACAAATAATTTGATTCAGAATGCCACTTTATGGTGTAATGCTACCAAGAATGGGTGACATAAACCTTGTACTTAGGAGGATTTTCAGCATGAAATTAAGAGACACTTTCTACCTCCCCAGTACAAAACTAAATCCCGATAGGATTAGGATACTCTTAGATAATTGAAAGGGGAGGATTTCCAAACTTACATTGAAAATTTTTCGAATGCCCTCATTCAAATGAAGTCCATTGAAAAAGTGCATGAAAAGAAGCTTAAAAGGAAGTTTATTTTAGGGTTGGATCTAAAGATTAGAGTGGAGGTTAACATGTTTCATCCTCACACCCTTATCTCTCTGCTAAATCTCTTGCTTTGAATTGTGAAAAGAAAAATGGTCTACCTAGGTTTCAATAGAAGAATTGTACTTCTAAATTCTCCAAAGCTTCGACATCTTCTAGTGGTTTTGACAGGCATTCTTTATTCAAGCAACCTTTTTACAAGAGAAGGAGCCAGCAATTCAACAACAATAAAGCAAAGATTGACAACAATATTGGAGCAAGTGTAGAACTAAAGAAGACACATGTTCCAGATTCGGTGAATCGAGATGAAAAAGCGAAGAATATTTGATGTTATATTTACCGTCAAAAGTAGCACTATGCTGATAAGTGTCCAAGCAACAACAACAACAAGAAGCCAATTGCTCGGCTTAACATGGTGGATGGTGATGAAGAAATTAGCATTAGAGACGATGATGACACTTACGATGACGACTACGAGCTAGAGTCTGATAATAACGAGTTCAATGGTAAATCTGAATAAGAAGGTACTAACCTTGATCGTCATTATTTTTCAGCACACACTTTACTTAAAATAAAAGGAAAATTTTAAGATAAAGAAATCACAATCTTGCATGACGATGGTAGTACATATGATTTTATTTATGAATGCCTTTCATATGCTCTTCATCTTAACATGATTCCTTCTCGTTTCAAATTAAAGGCTACTTTTCAAAATCAAAAGTATAATTGCATTATTAAGAAAGTGAAGAATCTTGCTTTGTCTATTGCACAATTTCTTGATGAATGTACCTTCTTAGTAGCACCTTTGCATGGTATTGACATAATTTTGGGAATGCCTTTTTGACATCAATACACCACATATTGAGTATGCAAAGCACACAATGTCTTTTATGCATCATGGTAAGAATGTTTGTTTACAAGGAATTTCTGAAGGCAAGGATCAACCACTTTTGAGCCATACTCAGGCTAAGAGGGATTTGAGGAAGAGGGAGAAAACTTTCTTAATTTTGGTTAAAGAACCATACATCACATGACTCTTTTCTTTCTAAATTTTCTGATTGTTTCCTCAATGAGTTACCTCTTGGACTACCTAGTGCAAGAGGTAACTTTGAGTTTTTAGTAATGCCATTTGGTCTTACTAATGCTCTTGAGACTTTCAGTTGTATGATGAATAGGATATTTCTTAGCCATTAAAACTTTGTGGTTGTCTTTTTTGATGATATCTTAGTTTTTAGTAAGTCAGAAGAAGAGCATGAAAAGCACTTGGAAATTGTATTTAATTTGCTTAAGAAAAATGAACTTTATCTTAATCTTGAAAAGAGTATCTTCTTCTAGAGTGAGATTGAGTATTTGGGACGTATAGTTTCTACGAAGGGAATCCATGTTTATCCCAAGAAAATAGAAACTATTGCATCATGGCCGCGACCTAAGAATCTTCATGAGTTATGATCTTTTCTAGGGTTGTGTAGCTATTATCGCAAGTTTGTCCATAATTTTACATATAAGGCACATTATCTTACTGAACTTCTCAAGAAAACCTAACCTTATGAATGAATCAAACTTCAAGAGAAATCTTTTCTTGTATTAAAATATGCACTTACTCATGCACTTGTGTTACAATTACCTGATTTTTCATGTCCTTTCTTGGTGGTTTAACCGATGCTAGTGGTAAGGGCATTGGTGTTGTGCTAATGCAAGATGGTCATCCTATTGCTTTTGAGAGTAGGAAATTTCATCCTACTGAAAGTAAGCATAGAACCTATGACAAAGAGTTGTCTACTATAGTCCATGCATTATAAATCTGGAAACATTATTTGATGGGCTAAGAGTTTCTTATAAAGACTGATTAGTAGAGTATTAAACACTTACTTTCTCAACCACTTATTTCAGTTAGACATATTAAATGGGCAGCTTTTATTCAAAGCTTTCAGTCTATTATTTAATACCAACTTGGTAAAGAAAACGTAGTTGTTGTCGCTTTAAGTAGAAGACCTTCTATTCAAAATATATCTGATTGATGTTGAGATTCAAGCTCGATCTCAGCTTGTGCCAATTGCACTATGTGCTGGCATGTTAGGTAGTAGCATGTGTGAGACACTATGACCACGTCCAGCTGGTCATAGTGTGCGGACATTAGCTAGGGTTAGGAGTGTGTCGACACAACACATAGTGTGTGTTGTAGATTATGGATTATGGCTTTATGCATTGGGTGAGAAGGGAGATGACTTCCCTCTATGGTTAGGGTTTGCATAATACATTAGGGTTTGCTCCTGTGTGTGTATCTTCTCTCCCTCTACCTGTTTTTCATCATGGTATCAGAGCCTGGTGCTCTCTATTAGGGTTTATGAGTGAGTGAGAGAAGAGGGAGAAGAAGCTGTGAAGCTTGCCATTGATGCTGTGAAGCTTGGAGCACACCAATTTCCATCAAATCTGAGAGCTTGGCCTACTAAACATCCTTGAGCAGATTGCAGGTGCAAAAACACAAACAACACCAAATTTGAGCAAAGATAAATTTCTGTTTTGCAAGCTCTCCATTGAAGCTTGAGTGTGGTGAATGTATGAGGCAAATGGTTGCAAATCTGAAAAAGAATCATGCATCTGACAAATGGGAATGTATTGGCAACTCACGTGCAAGCCTTACATTGAATTTGGAGCAAGTTTGATGCATTTAAATGATTGGAAATTCACTGTTTTGAAGCCCTCACAAAAACAGAGAAGTGAGGTCCATTGTTGATGCAATTAAAGCTAGTTTTTTGAAAAAATCACTACATTGATGGATTGGGCACATGTCTAGGTGTGTTGGGCATCTAAATATACCATCAATTATCATTATAAACTTGTCAAATCACCCCTATAGCAGGCGATGCAGACAGATGTGCAGAAACAGAGCAATTTTTTCAATATTTTGCTAGGTGGAGGCCAAATTCAAGTCTTGTGGTTGATTAATTCCAAAATCTCCTTAGCAATTGTGTGGTACACACACTTGAGGAGGTTGCTATATGATTGGTTGAAGCAATTATGCATTATGGAGTTGATTAAATAGGTTGTCTACTACTGTGATTAGTGAAACAGAGGGTGATTGATTGGCTAATTACTCTCTCAACTTAAATAATTGGTCTAATTCCTTTTACATGGAGTTAGTAGACATCAATGCTAAGCTAATGAATGTCTCAATTTGGACAAGAATCAAAGAAATTAGAGCACTTTTATGGCTGGTCTTTTCTGGTTTTACTGGTTTTTCTCAAAACAGAGAAGGGGATTTGATAAATTTGGTATGTACGCACCTTGGTTGGTCTTGATATGCAACATTGAGCTTGTTTAGGTGCCAATACAAGTTATCCACACTTGATTGAACCACTACATTGTAATTAAGCCTTGGAAAGCGCACCAAAATAGGGTACCTTGGACTGCGTATGCTAGTTCAATTTGGATGCAATCAGTTTGATTTTCTACATCAACAGTGAAGTTCTTTGAGTACTTTGGAGTATCTCGAACACTTATTAGAGTGTGGTTGAGCTGAGGAAGGCTTGTTTACAGATTTGGACATGTGCGGAAGGTGCATTTACATTGAGCAAATATGTCAGACAACCCAGTAGAGATTGTGGGTGAGAAGTTGGATAGAAAGAACTTCCAGGCATGGAAGTATAGGATTAAAAGCTTTCTGAAAGGAAAAGGGTTTTGGAACCTTGTTATAGGTGCGGAGCCTGCCCCGACAACCTACACAACAACAGGTTGTAGCTCATAAGCAATGGTCAGAGAGCATACAAAGTTTTGCATTACTTGTCTCTATGTATCTCGGATGTTATACTCATACATATACATGATGCTGAGAATCCCAAGGATGCATGGGATACTTTGGTAAAGCTGTTTGATACAGATACTAGTGCTCGCAAGTCTCAGCTGTTGAGACAACAGATTCATAATGTGAAGCGCAAAGGAAGGAGTATCCATGATTATGTACAAGAGATAAAGAAGTATGCAGATGCATTAGCAACAATCAATGCCCCCATGCCTGATGATGATTTGGTAGACATTGCCTTGCGTGGTCTGGCAAGGAGTACAAGTCTTTTGATACATCTATCTCTGTTGTTCGGAGTACAAGTTTACCAGATTTTGATGAGTTGGTATCACTCTTGCTTGTTGAGGAAATCCAAACTCAGTGACTCGTTTCATGATGCATCTACTAGCCACCCATGATGATAATGGCAGAAATCAATTCACAAAGGGGATTTAGAGGCAGGGGGAGATTTGCATCACGTGGCTGTGGTAATGGTCGTGGATGGTAGGATAGGTCACCACAAAAAATTTTCAGCCTTCATATGGTGCCAGAGGTGGTCGTGGATATACACCTCAGAGAGGCAGAGGTAATCCTCGTGGAAGAGGACGTTGGCAAGGCCAACAAACATCTATGCAAAATGTGGAATGCCATTACTGTGGGAAATTCGGTCATATGGCATGTGATTGTTTCCGCGCAAACAAAATTATTTGAGAGGGGGTAGAGCACAACATGGTGGACATTATGCACAACATGGTGGAAATTATGCAAATGGTGGAAATTTTGCATCAAGCAGTAATGATGGCAACGCAAATAACTTGTTTGCCATGAAACGTGTTATGGGATCTATGATGACAAATGGTGACAGTGATGACACTTGGTATATGGACTTTGGAGCATCAAACTATATGACTTGTCATGGCGAATGGTTTGAACATATGAAGCCTATGGATGTGAAAGGCTATGTGGAGACTGGAGATGATACCCAACATGCTATCACACATGTTGGAAGTGTACCATTGGTAATGCACAATGGTGAAACAAAGTCTATGGTTGGCACATGTCTTGTATGTGCCTTCTATTGGTCAAATGGTGGAACAAGGTTTACAGGCTCGTTTCAATGAGCATGGATGCTTCGTTGAGGATTTCAAAAATGGATGTAGAGTCATTGCCAAAGGCAAGAAAGAAGGCAAGTTATTTAAGTTGGATGCTGGGATTCCTGAGTTGAAATCAGCCATGTTCTCTAAAAGCCGAAATGTGGTACAGGACATTGATATGTGGCATAAAAGGATTGGACATGTGAATATACAAAGGTTAAAGAACATGCAGGCAAAGAGTCATTGTTAGTGGGCTGCCCGGATTCAAGTATGATGGGAATATGCATGTCTGCGATGCTTGCCAGTTCAGAAAGCAAGCAAGGTTGCCATTTCCTAAAGAAGGCAACATGAGTAGAAGACCACTTGAGATAGTTTATAGTGATGTATGGGGTCCTGCACAAAACCCATCCATTAAAGGCAACTTGTATTATGTGACATTCATTGATGATTTTAGCAGAATGACTTAGATTTACTTTCTCAGAGAGAAAAGTGAAGTGTTAGGAAAGTTTATGGACTTCAAAGCTTTTGCAGAGAAGCAATATGGCTCTTGGATAAAATGTTTGAGGACAGATGGAGGTGGTGAATACACCTCACATGCTTTTGAGAATTTCTTGAGAAAGCATGGCATAAGAAGGCAGTTAACTTGCAGGTACACACCTCAGCAAAATGGTGTTACTGAGAGAAAGAATAGAGTCATTTGTGATGTGGCCAGGGCAATGCTCAATGAAAAGAGCATGCCAGACTATTATTGGGCAGAAGCGTGTGCCACTGCGGTGTATGTACTTAATAAGACACCCATAGCAGCCATACATGGAAGTATGCCAGAGATGCGGCTTACAAGTTTTAGGCTAGACATTGGACACCTCAAAGTGTTTGGTTTCATAGCTTATGTACATGTGCTAGATGAGAGAAGGAAGAAGTTGGGTCCTAAGGCAGAAAAGTGCATTTTTGTTGGGTATGCACAGGATCACAAGGCATATAAATGTTACAATCCACAAACTAGGCAAGTGGTTATCTCACGAGATGTGGTGTTTGATGAACTTGCTAGTTGGTACAAGGAAAAGGATGAGGGGGTAATTGATTCCGTTGATGCTGATGTGCATGTGAACTTGCCACAAGCAAGTTCTATTTCTATGTCTGGGCTAGTAGAGTTTGAGAGTAGCACTATACGTCCATGGTTCAAGACGCTTAAGGCATGAGAGTGTGAGCACTGGGAGTAGTGCTGTGGATAAAGGGAAAAAGAAGGTTGAAGGAATTGGCATTACAGGTTATGAGTCGTCAAGTTTAGAAAGTTTGGATGAGGAACTTGGCATACCAGTTTTATGCACACCAGGTGCAAGACACCAGTTTTACGCACACCAGGTGCAAGACACCAGGTGCAAGGAAGGATAGATATGTGCCTCCACATGCTAGAGTGACAGGTGTTCAGAGTGATCCGCATGCATTGCGGAGGTCCCAAAGGGTTAAGTATCCAATTGATAGGTTGACATATCGTGACTTTGCTATGCATTACGCATATATGACCTCTTTGGTGAAGCATCTGCAACCTACATGCTATACAGAAGCTATTGGGAAGTATGTATGGGAGAAGGCAATGGATGTTGAGATGGATGCATGGGTTCAAAATGACACTTGGGATTTGGTTGCCTTACCACAAGGTAAAAATGTCATTGGTTGCAAATGGGTTTACAAGGTGAAATGCAAATCAGATGGCTCCATTGGTAGCTAAGGGTTATGCACAAACCCAAGGCTTGGACTATCATGAAACATTTAGTCCAGTTGCAAAGGAACAGTGAGAGCAGTCATTGCTATGGCTGCAGTAAATGGTTGGGAAATACATCAAATGGATGTGAAAAATGCATTTCTAAATGGTGATTTACAAGAGAAAGTTTATATGGCACAGCTAGAAGGATATGTACACCCGAGGTATCCCACTCATGTATGCAGATTAAAGAAAGCATTATATGGTTTGAAGCAAGTACCTCGTGCTTGGAGTGATAAGATAAGCCGATATCTTATCTCCCTTGGATTTCAGGTTTCTTCAGCAGATTCTTCACTCTATGTGAAGAAAACAGATCATGGGATTGTCTTACTTGTCATCTATGTGGATGACTTGATTGTCACAGGAGATCATGCTACAGATGTTATGCATGTCAAGAAGGCATTGAGTGGATAGTTTGACATGAAAGACTTATGTGAGTTGAGATATTTTCTTGGGATCGAAGTGATCAAAGACCATGCAAAGACATGGTTGGTGCAATGCCAATATGCATTGGATATGTTGGCAAAATATGGTATGTCAGGGTGTAAGCCAATGAGTACACCTTTGGAGCAGAATGTGAAGCTGCGGGGGGACTTATTTTGGTGAAGAGTTGGATGATCCATCTATGTATAGAAAGATGGTTGGCAGTCTTATTTACATGACTATCACACGCCCAGATCTCAATTACGTTGTGGGGCTAGTAAACCTCATTTGGATGCAGTGAGACGCATTATGCGATATGTAAAGACCACTGCACATTATGGTCTTCTTTATGAGCATGGTAAAGGCTTGGATGTACACAGACGGCTACACAAATTGGGCAGGTAGCTCATATGACAGGAGGTCTACTAGTGGTTATGCCTTTACATTTGGAAGTGCAGTAAACCTACTATTGCTTTATCTAGTACAGAGGCTGAATACAGGGGTGCAGCCATTGCTACATGTGAAGGAGTATGGTTAAAGAGTCTCTTGGCTGATTTGGGTGAGCCTATTGATGGCAAGGTTGTCATTCATTGTGACAACATGAGCAGCATACAGTTGGCCAAGAATCCAGTTTTTCATGCGCGGACCAAACATATAGAGGTCCACTATCGTTTTGTCAGAGAGAAAGTGGATGGTACAATGGATTTATAGTATGTGAAGACTGAAGAGCAGGTGGCCAACATCTTTACAAAGCCACTTAGTAGGGAGAAGTTTGAGTACTTTCGTACCATGTTGGGAGTACATGGGATGAGCTTGAGGGGGAGTGTTAAGAGCTTTGATAGCCTAAGCTCATCTACATCTTCATCTATGGTAGTACATCATGAGCTTGAGAGGGGCTGTTGAGATTCAAGCTCGATGTCAGCCTATGCCAGTTGCACTATGTGCTGGCATGTTAGGTAGTAGCATGTGTGAGACATAAATGACCGCGTCCAGCTGGTCATAGTGTGTGGACATTAGCTAGGGTTAGGAGTGTGTGGACACAACACAGTGTGTGTTGTAGATTATGGATTATGGCTTTATGCATTGGGTGAGAAGGGAGATGGCTTCCCTCTATGGTTTGGGTTTGCATAATACATTAGGGTTTGCTCTTGTGTGTGTGTCTCCTCTCTCTCTACCTGTTTTTCATCAATTGAGAATATGTCTTTTGACTCTATGCGTGAGACTTATGACCAAGACCGTGAATTTAGTGACATTTGGTCTAGGTTGAGAGAAAATCATTGGAACCCTTTTGCTGAGTATTCCTACGATGATGGATATCTTTTATTTTAGAAAAGATTATGCATTACTCGACCCTTTAGACATTCTATTCTAGAGGAATTACATCAACTACCTAATGCGAGGCATCGAGGTGTTTCATCTACATTCCAGACCATCTCTAGTGACTTCTTTTGGCCTAAATTGAAATATGATGTAGCTAGATTTGTGTTTGAATGTGATGTAGCTAGATTTGTGTTTGAACGTGATGTTTGTCAAAAGTGAAAAGTGTTTGAACGTGATGTAGCTAGATTTGTGTTTGAACGTGATGTTTGTCAAAAGTGAAAAGTTATAAGGGTAAGGAACTTGGTTTGCTTATGCCTCTTCCAATTCCTAATGATCCTTGGGAACAGATTTCTATGGATTTTATCACTAGTTTCCCATGACTACAAGCCATAATGATATGATTTGCACTATTTTTTATAGATTTAGCAAACATGCATATTTTCTTCCTTGTAAAAAGACTCTTACTGCACATCAAGCTGTACACTTGTTTGTTAAATAGATTTTCACACATCATGGTTTTCCACAAGTGATTGTTTTTTATCGAGATTCTAAGTTTTGTAGTGATTTTTTGACTACATTGTTTGATAATCTAGGCTCTAAATTGGATTTTCCCACTACATTTCATACTGAATCTAATGGTTAAATTGAAGTGACAAATAGCACAATTTTGGATTTACTTCGTGCATATGTTTCATCACAATCTAAACAATGGGACAAGTATATCCATATTTTACAATTTGTAAATAATAACACACTGTATGATGGCAAAGTTTTACCTACTCCTATCACTCATTTGTCACACACTAGTGAAGTTGTATATCAATTCACTATTAGTTTTACTTCCATTCATGATCATGTTCATAATGCTATTTCTAAAGCACAACAGCAATACACTAAACATGCTAATAAGAAAAGAAAGCACATGGTTTTTCAAGTAGGTCAATATGTTTTGGTTTGTATTGAGAAGAGACGTCTTAAAAGTGTTGAGACTAACCCTGTTGTTAAGTTAGCTTGTCATTTTTATGGTCCTTCTCATAAAATCAATGACCACTCCCTACACATCCTGTATATGAGGAAGCACCTAGTCTTGTTGACCAGGTAGAAGAACTTAAACTTGAAGCTATTATTGTTCATCCATCCCTCTGTGGTTAATTGGGGACACCTAATTACCATTATGTTCGTAGCATGGCACTTGGGTGATTCCGTATATTCCATGTGTAGGATATATGAATTTAGAGATGGCTGAAACTAAGTGTTAGATTTAATGTTTATGTGCTGTTGTGTAATTTTAGCATGTGTTGCTAACGTGTAACGTGTTTGAGTGGACAACTTGTAGGTTGGTGAGATTGACTAGCTTTGTGCTCGTAAGTTGGTATGGCTAGGACATAATGGCGGTGATTTGGCGTATGAACAATTATTGGGAAGGCTCTCATTTTTGGTATTTTGGCTGTAGTATTTACTATGAGATATTATGTACTATTGTTGGCTGTCCACTTTTGTTATACTTGGGCATGGACCTATTGATTTTATTGCACGTGAATTACCCCTTGGGGTTCTTTATATAATTTTTCGTTAGTAGCTTAGATTGATATGACACAACTGAGGATAGTTGCTATCCTAGGCGTTGGAGGGATGTTATGGTTTGTCCATCCATCCCTCTATGATTAATTGAGGAAGCCTAATTACCACTATATTCGTAGCATGGTACTTGGGTGATTCCAAATATGTAGCACATATGTATTTAGAGATGGCTAGAACTAAGTGCTAGATTTAATGCTTGTGTGCTGTTGTGTAATTTTAGCATGTGTAATGGGTGTGTAATGTGTTTGAATGGACAACTTGTAGGTTGGTGAGATTGATGAGCTTTGTGCTCGTAAGTCGGTATGGCTGGGACATGATTCGGGGTGATTTGGCATGAGCAATTACCGGTGGTATAGTTCCTGGAACCCTCTACACAAACCCATCAGTGTTGTTGGGAATAATGTTAAATATCTAGTCGAGGAGTCTAGAACGTGGTAGCTACAAGTGAAGAGAAGAAGCTATCCCATGTTCTCTATATACCTCAAATTAAGAGGAACTTGCTATCAGTTGTTGCTGGGCTTAAGGTATGCTTCAAGAAAACTAAAGCAAAAATTCTAGATGCTGGTCGTCGGCAAAGGGTAAGACACAACAATCTGTATGTGAAGGAGATGTAGAAAAAGGGAATGGTAGCTAATTTGCTTGTATTTTTTAGAATTACAGGAACCATGTAAAGCTTACATGGGCAAGCAACATCGCAAGGCATTTTCATAGGAGAGCCACACAATAGGGCAAACATTCCTCTAGAGCTTGCTAAATGCAGATCATTATGGTAAGATGTCTACTACTACATTGGAGGGATCTTCTTACTATATGCTATTAGTTGACGATTACAATAGGAAGATGTGGGATTATTTTTTTCAAGATAAGGCTGAAGCTTTTGGCAAGTTTAAACAATGGCATAAGCTTGTAGAGAATGAGAGAGAAAAGAAGGTTGAATGTTCCCCCACCTCCTTTTGTCTTGTTATGTTTTGGCTATGTGGATAACAGCAATACATCCCATTGAATTATTATTCTTAAAAGTGATGGGACTTAGCCCAAGCATGAATGTTTCCCCACCTCCTCCTGTCTTTCTTCTCATTGGTATTTACTTCCTATATATTATTCTTCATCTTCTTTTATATTAATGAAATATATGCTGCCTCTTATCATGCATCAAAACATATGCTTCATCTTATCGTGCATCAAAACATATGCTTCATCTTCTTATACATCAAAAGGTAGTTGTCCATGCATATCAATGTACCTCCATCTGGAATTCATTTTCTTGAAAATCGATTTCCCACTCCCTTAGAGTAATAGGGTCTTTTCTCAAAGACACAAATGCTTTTTTGTGTACTTATATCGTGTACTTAGATCATGGAAGAGATGCTATCCATGATGCTGTGTCATTTATGCTCTTGGTCTTATGCATGCTTAAACAGGTGCAAAGTGGAGTGGGTGCGACTTAGCTAAGTAACTCAAAATGAGAATTAAATGGTGAAAGAATTTATAGCCTATATGAAGCGCCTTATTAGCAAAGGAGTGCCTCTTGCTTTACCAATTCATTCGGGCCAAGTCTTAACAAACTAACCTCAAATGACACAACATTGACTATAATGTTCCACTCAGATTAATCACGTATTGGTGGAGGAAACAATGGAAACTTTGGGTTTCAATGCTGAGTTGAAACTAACTCCACCAATATAGGAAGAGATTCTTTATTATTATTGGGATCCCAAGGAGTTATGTTTTCAATGTTCCAAGTAGGCATTTAACCCATAGGAAAAGATATAGACTTGATAATATGATGAGCTCCTCTTCAGTGCTATACATGTGCCATGGACCACATAGATTGGTATAGTGGCCTAAGAAGAGTACCTTAATAATGCAAGCAACGATGCTATCATCTAAGAAGTGTGGGATTAAAAATTTGCTCAGGGATTATTTGGTAGGAGGCACCTAAAAGTGGCTCTGTTGATGAAGAAATTACTACCACCTCCTCCACTACTCTTAGAAAGGACAAATTTGAATTGTAAAATGGTATGGGTTGACGGTATGGCGACTAGGTTGATGGGAATATTACATGATTTAAAAATTAAGATTTTCTCCTTTACTTATTGTCACACTGTGTGGTGACGTAAAAGCAACCTGACTCCTATGATGCTAAATTAGTCTAACCATTATGTGCATGATTAGCTAGTGCATGATTAGTCTATGAGCCATGTATAAAGAATGGCCACATGTTGAAGGTTGATTTAAACACATGGAAAACACATCCTATGGGTGGACGATTATTTTGGGAAAATTTTGTTATGACAAATAGGATAGCCTCTATCCAAGTTCATTAAACATGATTACATATGAATGAACTACCACTCTTAGAATCTGATTTCTATGAGAATTAGATTGTCAACAATTGACATTATGCCTAAGCTTGGTATTGATGTTGAGGGAGAGGTGAAAATGCCATGTGTTTATGAACATGATGAGTGTTGAAATGAATTTTGACATTGAAGGAGAGTATAATACTTATGCCAATTCGCTAGACATTGATACATCATCATTAGAAGATTTGAAAAGATGGTTCACGCTCGCGGCACTAAGGGGAAGAAGCGTCCGTGGAGTCACCACCATGGCAACAACCCGTTGAATGATCTTGTCCATGATGATTGGAAGTAGTCGAGCGAGCCATGGGTGGGGTTTTTGTGACGTGCCACCGTGGAGTGTCTAAGGGTGTGGGTGGGCTGTGTAGAAGTGCCAGCACCTCCCCCAAAGTAGGCTTGCACCATATCCCTTTTCTCGGACTCATCTGCAACATGAAATGGTAAAATTGGTATGGGGACATTGCCTGTGGTGTAGGCAAGGTGGAGAGATTGGGGCTATATGTCGGTGTGTCGCCAAGTGTACGATCCATAGTCTACACAAATAAAACAAAGCATATTAGCTATTTTTAAAGCTCTATGAATCAAAAGCATTAAGATCTAGAGCACTTTGGGCTTATGCATAACAGAAGAATGCTTAAAGCTTAAACAAAAAAGGCAACATGTGATATTAGAACATTGTTGTGACCTTCAATACTGCTTCGACAAGTAGGGTGGATAGTGCCCCTTTTTTTTGGATGATAGCTTCTAAGGACTTTTCACACGCTTCCCACTATTAAAGACAAAAGCAACCTTTCTTTTATAAGAGAAGGATAATGAAAATATCTAGGGCTCCCCCTCTACTATAATCACCTATTAACCACTTCTAACTTGACTTAACATTCTACATGGCCTACAATAATGCCCCATATCTCTATGCATAAGCCTAAACCCTAAACTCGGCTTGAGGTTGCATGAATAAGAGATCTTACCTTGATAATGTCAAGTCAAAGGAGAGGACAATAACACAATAATGCTCGCTTAAACAAACGAGACAACATGTGATATTAGAACATTGTTGAGACCTTCTACAATACTGCTTAGATAAGCAAGTGGACAGTGCCTTTTTTAGATGATAGCTTTTAAGGACTTTCCACACGCTCCCCCCACTATTAAAGCCAAATAGTGAGAAGATCGAGGGCTCCCTCTCCACTATAACCACCTACTCACGGATAACCACTCCTAATTTGACTTAAACAACATTCTAGATGGCCTAAAATAATGCCCCATATCTCTATGCATAAGCCTAAACCCTAAACCCGACATGAGGTTTCAATAAACATGAGGTTGCATGAATAAGAGAGCTTACCTTGACAATGTCAAGAAGAAGGAGAGGACAACAATGCAAGACCTACAAAATATAACATGAGAAAAAGTGATTAGTTACACATTTAAACTTCTAAGCATGCATAGCCTATGCATAAGGGCTTATGCATAAGTCTTTGCATAAGGCTTATGCATAAGCTTATCGCATAACGGCTTATACATAAACCCTAAGCTTATGCATAAACCCTAAACCCTAAACCCTAAGCCTATGCATAAGGGCTTGTGCATAAGCCTAAACCCTAAGTCTATTGCATAAACCCTAGACCCTTGCATAAGCCTATTGTATAAGGGCTTATGCATAAGCCTAACCCTAAGTCTATTGCATAAACCCTAACCCTAAGACTAATGCATACGGGATTATCCATAAGCCTATGCATAGGCTTATGCATAAGTCTATTGCATAAGGACTTATGTATAAGCTTATATACATAAAGGCTATGCATAAGGGCTTATGCATAAAAAGAGAAAAAATAACAAAAGCAGCAAGTGTTTACGGTCCATACCTGGAAGAAGTGAAGAGATTGTGTAAAGATAGGTAAACCTACAAATACACACAACACAAGCAAAGCAACAAGTAAATCAAATCATTAATAGAGCTTGGGAAGGCAAAGGAAACAAGCATTCTCTTTGCAAGAAGCCTAAGGTGAAGGGCTTATCCATAAGGGCTAATGTAAGAAGCCTATGCATAAGGCCTAATGCATAAGGGCTTATAGATAAGCCTATGCATAAGGCCTAATGCATAAGGGCTTATCTATAAGCCCTTATGCATTAGGCCTTATGCATAGGCTTCTTACATTAGCCCTTATGGATAAGCCCTTCACCTTAGGCTTCTTGCAAAGAGAATGCTTGTTTCCTTTGCCTTCCCATATAAGCCTATGCATAAGGCTTATACATAAGCCTATTGTATAAGGGCTTATGCATAAGCCTATATGCATAAAGGCTATGCATAAGGGCTTATGCATAAGCGTAAACCCTAAGCCTATTGCATAAACCCTAAACCATAAGGGCTTATGCAAGAAGCTTATGCATAGAGCTTGCAAGAAGCCTATACAAGCTCTATGCATAAGCTTCATGTAACCTTGCAAGAAGCCTATACAAGCTCTATGCATAAGCTTCATGTAAGCTTGCAAGAAGCCTATGCATAGAGCTTGCAAGAAGCCTATGCAAGTTCTATGCATGAGATTCTTGTATAAACTCTGTACAAGGAAAGAAGCCTATATAGCATACTTTATCTACCCACCTCCCCATCTCGGGGCCTCTTGTATATAAGTAAAAAAAGAAAAAAAAAACAACAAAAGTAGTAAATACATACTTGGAAGTGAAGAGATTGTGTAAAGATAGGTAAACGTGCAAATACACACAACACAAGCAAAGCAACAAGTAAATCAAACCATTAATAGAGCTTGGGAAGGCAAAGGAAACAAGCATGCTCTTTGCATAAACTTGAAGGAAAGGGAGAGAACAGAACCTTCAATTTTTTGAAGAGGGTAAGCAAAACCTGGTTTTCGAAAACGCTAATAGTGAGGCACCATGGTTCTCTTAAAAATCCCAGGGTCAAAATAGTAATCGAAATCATTGTCAAAATAGTTGTCGAAATCGTCGTCAAAATAACTGTTGATATAACTATCGAAATACGCGTAAGAAAAAAAGTTGAAATGCGCGTTGATAGATAATGTTTTTGACTCTTATTTCGACAGTTATTTCGACGGCTGCTTAAGTTCATTTTTAAAATTCCTTTTCACATTTAATTTTTGAATTTTTTGGCGATCTGACACCTTTCCATAAAAAACAAGAATATATCAACTAGGCCATGCATATGAAGTATAAAAGAAGCTCCACCTCGCCCTCATTTGGATCCAAATTCACATGTATATTCAACATACATGGAGCCAATGAGTGCTATGAATCTTTTAAATTTTATCAATTTAGAGGAGAAAACGTTGTGCCCATGCAGTCGTTTGCAAGTACCTAGTTACTCGACGTCGAAGAATTTGCAACAAGCATTCCAAAAAATGGGACGAGCAGAGTACTTGTTGCAACATCTACTTACTAGCCTCAATGTTCACCTAGACAACAATGAACCGCTAGATATCTAACCTGAGCGGAGAAAAAGAGCAAGGGTAGAGGCAACCTTGATGGGATTCGAACATGAGCAAGCTTTTACAAACTCGGATCAAGTTCTAAAGCATGATGACTGGCTGACATGATAGATGCCCTAGATGTTCATGAAGTAGAAGACATTAGACGACGTGTGGAGCATGCTTCTCAAGAGGGAAAAGAGCTACATAGGCTTGCCTGTCTACCACTTTACTGTGGAGAACATGTTTTAGTTCTCCACACTTGCCTCTCCATATTGAACTTGCAATCAATATATGGGTGGTCTGATACGAGCATTTCAAAACTTATGGGGCATGTGTCCCTTTCCCTCTTTATGTTTCACATGCTTGCATGAATGTCTTGTCTTTCTCCTTTACTATTCGTTTTGTTATATATAATAGGTTATTGAAGGATCAAATTCTACCAGAAGACGATGAGATGTCTTCAGACTGTGCACAAGCAAAAGAAATGCTGCACTCCATAGGGATGGACTATAACACACACCATGCTTGTCCGAATAATTGTATTCTCATTTGGCATGAGTATGCCACTCTTCACAAGTGTCCATAGGATCAAATTCTACCAAAAGATGATGAGATGCCTTCAGACTGTGCACGAGCAAAAGAAATGTTGCACTCCATAGGGATGGACTATAATACAGACCATGCTTGTCTAAATAATTGTATTCTCCTTTGGCATGAGTATGCCACTCTTCACGAGTGTCCACAGTGTGGTTCATCGAGATATAGGCAAGATGTCCAAGGACAAAGGGTCCCTGCTAAAGTCTTACGACACTTCCCCATCATTCCACGTATTCAAAAAATGTTTAGATGCAAATCCATTGCATCTTTAATGACTTGGAATCAAAACACCAGATCCACAGATGACGTTATGTGTATGCTTGCTGATTCTCTAGCATGGAGACATATCGAAGAGAAGTGTCGGACTTTGGGGAAGAGCCTCGTTATATTCGTCTCGGACTAGCAATGGACGGAGTCAATCCATTTGGCTTACGAAGTTCATCATGGAGTACATGGACCGTTTGCCTACTAGTGAATTATAACCTTCCACCATGGTTAGCAATAAAGAAGGGGCATCTTTTACTTTCCTTGATAGTTCTAAGGAAATACAAGGTTAAGAACAAGGACATCTAGTTGGCTCCATCAGTTGACAAGCTATACACGTTATGGGATGGTATCCAAGTTCATGATGCGTGTAAGCGGTTTGGAGAGAGGGCTACAACAGTGCAAGAAATACTTATGTGGAGACCATGCATGATTGGCCAGGCTATGGAGAGTGCTCTAGTAAGTTAATTATTCTAAGATTTCTTGAATTGATTTAATTTCACGATTTTGGTATTTTTGTGTTATTTACATATCTCATCACAATGATTAGCATGTTTGGTATGGTTTTCAATATCTGGTTATAATGCATGAACTATATGTGGGCCTGGATTAGAGGTCCGGTACTCAACAACTTTGAAGAAGAACCGTCTACAAGGGCCACAAAAGTGTCTCCCTGACACAACCATGAGTTGTTAGAGAGATTTCTGGGAAGGAACACCATTTTAGATAATTTGGGAAAATCCCATTTCCTATTTAATAAATTGACCTTTTAAAAAAGTGTTAATTTGCATGTTTTTTTGGCATGCATTGTCCTTATTTTAGCTAGTTCACCTTCCTTGTTACTTTTCACTATGTAAGTAAAAGGTGGAACTCTTACGACCTTTTGCTTACATAGTGATAAATTGACCTTTAAAAAAAGTGTTAATTTGCATGTCTTTTTGGCATTCATTGTCCTTATTTTTTGCATGAATTGTCCTTATTTTAGCTAGTTTCACCTTCCTTGTTGCTTTTCACTATGTAAGCAAAAGGTGGAAACTCTTGTGACCTTTTTCTTACATAGTGGAAACTCTTGCAACCTTGTTACTTAAAACTTGAAGTCTATCCTACAAAACAAATTAAACCATGTGTAAAATAATCAACCATTTCCTTAGGCCTTATGACCAGGTGTCCATAGACTTGTGTTGTATTATATTGTATATCATCTGACCAACATTTATTTTCTTCCTCCCACTCTTCCACAATCTATTGAACGCGAATGTACAGTTATGACCTTTGACTATAATGGTGTTTGTCCACCATAAAGAGAAGCGCTCATCATTGTACAAAGTCAGAGAAATGATGAAGTAGTGCAACCAAGTATACAACTAGATACAAGGTTAACACATCCCTTTAATGGTGCATCATCAAGTAAAGTTCTTCTTGCATCATAGCCAAAGATCTTTGATGCATAAGCTAATGGTTTAAAAAATGCTTATGCACCTGGATTATCTGGATGACATATTTTTGCTATCGCACATGTTTGGCATTGACCTTGTCCCCAAACCATAAAGAATGGAAGCTTCCCACCTGCCTCTTTTTCCAAAACCTTTATGATACCTACCACAAAATTATCATTTGCACAGCTGACCATATTCCCACATTGAAGATATCCACCATTAATGTCTTTAAGAATTCCAAACATCCTGATCGTAGAACAAGATACTCATGGCTACACTTCAAGCTCGGTAGTTTTTTAGACTTCTACCAACAACGCCTCACAAGTAATCCACAAAAGTTAAATATAATTGTTAGCATTGGCCTATTAGTAGAACACATGTCCGATTCAATATGCACTACGCTTGCCAACAAATCATCTGAGGGTGTTTTCCTCACTTGTTTCTCTTCTTTCTCTCCACATGTTCTAGACACTACATCATCTTCTATTTCCATTGGCATATTGACCATGGCATCCCCTATCCTCTCCATCAACTGACTTTCATTTTTATGCAACTCTGTGTCATTGATTTCCAATGGCAAATTGACTAGCACATGATCATTAGACACATTATCTACTAGGTTTCCTTAATTTGTATTATTTTCAAGATCCATTTGCTGGATGACATTATTGTTATCATCTCCTTTGGAAACCGGGTTAAGCCTCATAATGGACATGCTAGACAAATCATTCTCTACTATTAAATGAGGCATATCACGAGGTCAAACTTCTCTCTCACCTTAATCTACTCGAACTTCTTTGAGCCTTGTAATGTTGAGATCACTCGCCTCAATTTCTTTTTGCTTAGTTTGGGCTACCACCATTTCATAACTAGACAATGCACTGCTGACTACCCATCACTGGATCACTTGCACTAACCATAGATTTTCTTTTGAGTGAATTTGATTCTTTATTGGCATCTCTTTCATCTTCGGATGCTTCCACCTCTATGAGCTCTGCCACATCACCTTGTTGCACAACTGTATGTTAAGAGAATAAGACTAGTCAATCTTGATAGTCTCGTAGTATCTTGAATTATATAGACAATACTAGGAATCCCGTAGTTGATATATTTCCTTCTAACATCCTTGGAATAGGCCTATGACCAAGAGGCCAATGGGGTCTCCTCGTAGAAGGATATTTCTATCAAGACATGGGGTTGATACCTCTTAAAGAAAAGGAATGTAGAGTCAACGGACAAAGACTTTGCATTAGGCCTAGGGGTCCTCTCATTGAAAGATCCATGCCCCCTCTGCGCAACAAATTCTGGGGTACTAGAAGCGGAAGTAGCACTTCTTGCGCTGGGTAGAGCCTCTTACTTGGGGCCTCGCCCACCATGGATATATGGACAAGAGACTAATCCCTCGGTAGCACTTCTTGCGCTGGGTAGAGCCTCTTACTCGGGGCCTCGCCCATGGATATATGGACAAGAGACTAATCCCTCGGTTCTTCCAAAACCAAACCCGGAAAACCCTCCCTCGCCCAGCAGACATAGGCGATTCCTCCAGGATATTTTATTCTAACGTAGTCAAGTCTTCACTAACCAAACTAATCCGACCGAACCCATAAGTCTCATGGTCAGATCAAGGAAGAGAATTACACTTGGATCATAGAGTCCAACGCTTTTTTCCTCATCAAGAGGCACAGCCATTGATTCTTTTCCATAGAACAAGGGTTATCTGGGATTTACTTCAACTATCGTAACTTAATAGAATTTCATGGGAATTTCTCTTTTTGCATAAAAATAAATTTACCAAAAATTACTCTTTTCTCATAATCAATTAGTTATGCATAATTATATATATATTTTTAATTTCTCATGAATATGATGAAAATATTTCTTTTTGCATAGGATGTCCAATCCTAGAATATGGTAAGAAGGCCTCTTTTAGCATTATGCATAAAAATAAGATACGTATTATTTTCTAAAAATTTTGCCATAGCTTCGCTGCTGCTATTATTGATAATTCTCAAAAAAAATTCTAGAGAATAAAAGCTTGTAATGAAAATATGATAGTAGTTCCTCTTTTATGCTTAAAATCAAACTATGAATTTAAATCATAATTTTAGCCATAAAATTAAACATAACCATGTGATTTCAACATTCCTATTTTCCTAAATTGTTAGGATAATCCATTTCTCATTTAGAATGAATTAGAGTAGTTTTTAACTACTCATAAACAATCTAAAAGAATTTACCATTATTTTAATAGTACAAAATCATGAAAATATCATTTTCTTAATCTCTAGCTTATCAAGCCTAGAGTTTAGCTTTGAATTAAGGGATTATCATTGAGAAGCATCCTTTTTCAAGGGATTTAGCCATAAAGATGTATATTCTTTTAGAGAGAGAGAGAGAGAAAGAATTACAAATAAGCATAAAGATTAACTTTCTTTTAATTAAACATTAAGACTTTAAGGAAAAGCTTGATTTGAATTAAAACAATCATTTAGAAGGCTTCTCAAGCTTGAGAGGGGTTGAGAAGAAGAAAGTTATTGAGAAAATTAAAAAAAACCATAAAAATTAATTTTACCTCCAAGTTTGGCTTGATTCTCTAGTTGTAGTGAAGCCCCCGACCAATCAATTGGTCCACCAAGAGGAGAAGAGCAACTCCAAGAGTTGTTGTAGAGAGAGAGAGCTCCAAGCTCCCAAGAGAGAGGAAAATTCAAGGGATAATAGAAAATATGATTATTTTAATATAATAATGGCATGGTATAGCTCCAATATTTAATTACAAATTATTGAGGATCTATTTATAGGTGAGGAAGGCCACTAACCAAGTCCAACTGGGTTTTAGAATTTTCCAGGTTTAGTTTGACTCAATTTGGACAAGATTTGGACCAGTTTGGCTCCCTTTTTGATTTGGTTTAATCTAGGAGAGAGGAGAGATAAAAATATCATAATTTTTTGAATTAAAAACCCTTCCACACATGTGAAAGAGGCACCTACCTCAAGAGTCCCCCTTTCCTTAACAAGGTGTCAAAAATGCATCATTATTTCAAAATATCTCATTTTTTAGTAACATCTCATATTTTTTAACTAATAAACCTTGTACTCAGTCAACTCTTCATCTTATGTGAGCATTTACTCATTTTTGGGTATTTTCTTTTATTCTCTTGGATTTTTCTCATCCCAACACTTGGATTACCCCATTGGAACCTTAATTAGACCATAATCTAATTTTTTTGAAAATGTAGACCCTTAGGCAGTTGAGGTCCCTTATACCATTTTCAATTAATTTCTAATGCACATTGGAAAGTTCATTTTGAACTTCAGTTTTAGGGGAATACATTTTAGACACTAGGAGGATTTTTATATCCAAAGATATTTCAATTTTGGATTATCTCTCTCTAGGCCAAAACAGGGTAAAACAAGATCTTTCTTTCATTTCAGAGAGGGGAATGATTACAAGAACAGAAGGGGAGGTTCTTACACCTTTACACCTCAAAAGCTGGAGGGAGGAATCTTACACTCATAAAATTATTTAAAACTAGAAAGTCAACAAGGAATTGTTTAGCTAAGTCATTTAATAAGAGGCCTATCACTAGGAGCATAAAAGGATTCTTTAACAAGTATGTATCTAGCATAGAATGAGGGGAATATCAACTTGATAGCAAGGCCTTTTACAAGAGACCTATGACCGGGGGGGCATAAGGTCTCATTCAATATCGATTTCGTCCATCCTTAAATGAAAGGCCATAGGATGCTTTTCAATAACATAAGGATAAGACCTCATTTTTTCATTAAGTTGTAGACGATAACAAGTTTTTTCATAAGAGGCATATGATCGGGGGGCCATAGGGTCTCTTTCAACACACATCTCTCTAGCTTAAGGGGAAGACCTTCCTTTTGCAGCAAGAGGGGTGTAGAGTTGATACAAAAGCCATTCACCAAAGGCCCATGAATGGGGACATAAGGTCTCTTTCAACAAAGATCTACTCAATTCTCAAAAGATTAGTTCATATCGGGATAAGAGTACTCTCTTTGGAATAAGAACCCTATGCCTATGTGTCAGAGGCCACATTGTATATTTCAACATAGAAAGGGCCTATGATTGAAGGCCATAAGGTCTCTTGTTGCACAAATCTCTCTAAGAAGATATAAATTATTAAGAGGGGTGCATCTTTGCAAGGAAGTCCCTTTATAAGAGGCATGTGATCGAGAGGCAATAGGGTCTCTTCCACTAATATACAAGCACTACCACATGCTATGTTTTAACAAAAATAGGGTTAGACCTCTATTTTACAAGATGAGCATAGATGATAGGCTGGTTAGATCGTCCACAAGAGGCCTAGGGTCAAGCTCTACACCATGATGGCATAGGGGTCTATCCACAATAAGTTTTCTAGCATATCATGGTAGCAAGGCCTCTCTTTTCTAAGAGGGATGCAGATAATTGCAAGTTCTACAAGATGCCTATGATCGGGCGACATAAGTCTTGGAACACCCATATCTCTAGGGTGAGGGCAAAACTCTCATGGGAATGCCTTTCTTTTTAGCAAGGGGATGTAATCTTGAAAGGAAGTCCTTCCACAAGTGGCACATGACCAAGATGCCTTAGGGTCTCTTCTAATAACATGTGAGCAAAGCCATAGATGAAGATGATACTGAGGCCATGCAAAAGAGACCCATGGCCGAGGGTCCATAGGTTCAGCTGAAACATACATCTATCTAGGAAGAGGAAAATACCTTTCTTTTTTGCAAGGGGGTGCAATCTTTTTAGCAAGTCCTTCCAGATGCAGAAGATAGTAAGACCATGTACAAGAGGCCTATGATTGGGGGGCCATAGGGTTAGTTGAAACACCCATCTCTCAGTACCATAAAGTCAAGACCAATCTTTTGTAAGATAGTGTAGATGCTAGCAAGGTCTTTCACAAGATGCTTATGACCGAGGGACCTTAGGGTCACCCTAGAATGAGGGGAAAGCCTTCCTTTTATAAGAGGATTGTAGAGTTGACCCAGGGAGCATGGGGTCCCTTTCAACACAGATCTCCTCTACTCTTAATGGATTTGTGCCAGTTATTAGGAGACTACTCTCTTTAGAATAAGGCAAGGCCACATACTATATTTCAATAATAGAAGCGCTAGACCTCTCTTGTGCTGCAAGAGTGGTGTAGACAATAGTAAAATCATGTACAAGAGACCTATGACTGGGTGGCCATAGGGTTAGTTGAAACACACCTCTCTAAGGACAAGACCTATCTTTTGTAAGATGGTGTAGATGATAGCTAGGTCTTTCACAAGATGCTTAGGGCCTTCCCAGCATGAGGGGTGTAGAATTGATAATAAGGCCCTTCACAAGAGGCCCATGTCTAGAGTAAGGCAAGGCCACATACTATATTTCAATAAAAGAAATTCTCTTGTGCTACAAGAGGGATATAGAAAATAGCAAGACCATGTACAATAGGCCCATATGATCAAGGGGCCATAGGGTTAGTCACACACACATCTCTCAGTACCATAAAGACATGACCTATCTTTTGTAAGATGGTGTCGATGATAGCAAGGTCTTTCAGAAGATGCTTATAACTGGGGGGCCTAAGGGTCTTTCTACCATGAGAGGAAGGTCTTTCTTTTTTAAGGAGGCTCTAGAATTGATACTAATATCCTTCAGAAGAGGCCCATGACCTAGGGGGCATAGGGTCTCTTTTAATACAGATCTCCTCTACTCTCAATGGATTTGTGCATATCACTAGGAGAGTACTCTCTTTAGAATAAGGTAAGGCCACATACTATATTTCAATAAAAGAGGTGCTAGACCTCTCTCATGCTGCTAGAGGGGTGTAGACGATAGCAAGATCATGTACAAGAAGCTTATGACGGGGGAGCCATAGGGTTAGTTGAAACACACATCTCTCTAGGAGAGGGAATTACAATTCTTTTGTAATCTTGATAGTAGGTCCTTCTACAAGAGGCATATGACCAAGAGGCCTATGACCAAGAGGCCATAGGGTCTCTCCCACTAACACACATGCAAGGCTTCACTTTGGCAAGAGGGATGTAGACGATAGCAAGGCCTGCCATAAGAGGCCTATTACCAAGCGGGCATAAGGTCTCTTGAAACACACCCTTCTAGAATGTGAAATGCCTTTCTTTGTGGCAAGAGGGTGTGGGCTTGATAGTTAGGCATATGGTCCTAACAATGCATGGTGTTAGGCATATGGTCCTAACAATGCATGGTGTTTGAACAATACATGGTGTCTCAACAATACCTGGTGCTAAGAGAGGTCATTTGTGTCTTCTCAGGAATACCACCATATCCCTAGATACTAGAAATTTTAAAAGAGTCTATTTTAGGGGAGGCATTATCTGAAGATAAATCTATGTGAAAATTTTAAAATTTTAAATACATTCCCAAAATATAATTTTAATTACAACAAGATAATTAGAAAAATATACATAGAAAAGTGACATCAAAGAGTAATCATAATATTTCAAACATTCTTGTGGAGTGTATAATGTCACTGGAATTCATAACTGGCAAACAACTCTTCCCCAGTTGGAATGTCACATGAGGTTTCAACAATTACATAACCATACTTGACTGAATCCACATTTGTGTCTTGTGTATACCAAGGTGGTAAATATGCAACAAGTGTAAAACATACATTTGGGCTTATTGTCATGCCTTGACAACTGTTTATATAACCCGCCACATTTCCATCTTGTACATCACCAAGAATATATATGAGTTCTTCCTCATAATGCACTTTTGGGTCCTCTAAGAATGAGTACTTTGAAGCCCATGGATAAAGATTGCATAATTCCTTCCAAATATTGAAAGGATATTTATGTCCTCCATAGTGGAGAACAGTTGCACCGCTCACACAAGAGGTGTGTGCATAAATAGCCCAAGACTTGCTCCTTGTATTGTTGAGAGATGGACCATAAATGCTATGCTATTGATCTCAAACATCTCATCGATTGGAATTGGGAAGATGGGTGTTCCTAGGGGATCATCGTTTCTCACATACCATGCAACATAAGAGTATAATGAACTTCTTTTATTATCTAAGTCTGCAATAAACAATATAAGTGTAATTAGCAAAAAAAAACTACCTCTATATATAATGCACAAGAAGCGAAATGATCAAGGTTGTATAGAATTCTTATAGAGATATCCATACATGTAAGATAACTTTTATCAGCTTGAAGGCCTCTAAGTGAGAGTGCATTTGCGAACTATCACCACAAGCCTATGAGACTGAGCGACCATAGGGTGTCTATATACAAGGATTGTATAAATATTAGAGCAAGGTTTTATTACTGGAGCCATTAAAAGTTGATCACAAGACCATATACTTCACAATAAAGAATCCAACACACGGATTTTATGCAAGAGGTATTTTGACTGTGATTGCAAGGTCTTTCACAACATAGGCATACCATCAAGAGTCCATTCTATGCAAAACTCATACAGTCTCAATAGGTCAATGCATTTCATAAAAGAGTAGAACTCTCTTTTGGAACTAACCCTAAGACTATGACCAAGAGGCCATAGGGTTCCTTTCTATGCACATCTCCTATAGTTTTAATAGGCTAGTGCATTTCAAAGGCTAGAAATATTTTTGCGGATTATCATCGTAAGCCTATGACCGAGTGGCCATCGGGTGTCTATATACAAGGATTGTATAAATTTTAGAGCAAGATTTTATTTCTTGAGCTATTAAAAGTTGATCACAAGACCACATACCTCACAAAAAAGAATCCAACACAATGATTTTATGTAGCCTCTAAAATAACAAAAAAAGAAAAAGAAAATAAAACTAATTTCATTCTAAATTCAAAACCCAATGTCATAGATCAAGCTACATCAAAAGAAGTTACAAAATAAAAAAGATAACATATGTCTTAATCAATAGAGCTAGGTGATATTAAATTAACTTGGTCTCTTTAATCATTGAAGAAAAGCATCAGCATTTTCTTCCAAATCATCATCATTCGCTCCACTACTGTCTTCATCTCTCCCGCTGGATGCTTCCTCTCTACCTCGCTTGTCCAATCCTACCCACTTTCTAAGAATAGGGGCTGTCTCAATTGTCGCCTTGCAAGTAGATTGTAGTTGTATAATCTACTCAGTAGAACATGCAATAGAAATAACCCTTCTTTACTACTCAAGTGCTTTCGTGGCACCATATCCCAGTGAGAAAATACCCACCACACAGTCATCCTCCTTGATGCACAAACATTTGATGGCATGCCTAACTAAATAGGACTTTGCCATCATAATTGCATCGTGATCCTCACTCTCAATGTAAAAACAGTTCATTTAGCCAAGAAAACCACCACATCAAAGCAAAGCTCATTTATTGTAGTCAAGCCTAACCTCACCTCTATAGCAATCAAAGAGTCAATACCCATAATTAGCATCTCATGCCAACTTTCCTTTTTTGCTAAAGCCTTCTCCGATGTGGCAACATGTTGATATCAAAACAAAGGCAACAATAACAAACTGACCTGGCTGAAATGTTATGTTGGAGACACCATCAAGAATCTTTCCAAAGTTAGTAGAAGACCATCTACCTTTTGCAATGAAACTATGTGTGTGGCATCTAAAATGCAAACACCAATAGAGAGTGGGGATCCCTGTTCATCACCAAGAGATTTGATCCCCTCTAAGCTATTGCCTACACTCTTTATAGTCCATGGGAAAGCAGCATTTGAAGTTGAAGCACCATTCTTTTGAACAATGATCCAATGAACGTATCCCCTTGTGACACTAGGGAAATCAAGTGTCTCCTTAGTATATTGTAGCTTCAACTCCAGCCAAGGTGTGCAACTGATAAATAGTGACTTGTAGATCTTTTCTGTGATGTTGTAGAAGGTGATACAATCATCCCATGTACTTACATTTGAGGAGGGATCACAAGCTCTTTAGTAAAGAACTTTGTTTGCTATATCTCCCTTGCGTGTGCAATGATGTTGACAATGTCACTCTAATTAGCTTGATTCACAAGAGAAATATTGCCCTGTAATAGCTCAGATTGTATGAGCTTGACATCTTTGTCTTCGATCCCTCACAAGCATCTAAAAATCAAAATACTAGGCTGTCGCCCAGACATTGTTGCATGTTGCTTCTCAAGGATGTTTATCCATGCATCATAGATATCACTGTCGAAAAGAATCATGTATGCATCTCTAGTGGCAAATGTCGAGGTGTCGAATGTGATCTTTGCCATGCCCATGAAGTCCTTAAGATCACATAATTTTTTAAATTTAGAAGATATACTTATGCAATGAGCACTAGGTGAGAACAAAAAGAATTTGACACTTACATCCCAAATCTTTTTGCTTTCATGGGCCGGTGGGTACTATAACCTTTGGCTTTGTTGGCTTTGAGTAAGCCAACCATTGTCCACACGCATGTTTAAGGATCTCCACATAGGGCTGGGCCTTCATTGTAGTTTTTGTCTTGATGTTCTCCATCCGAGATATCCGCACGGTAATGTATTTGGGAGCATCGACAATCATCATGGCAATCCTTCTTTCATAGAATACTATCCTAATGGCATACTTCTTGCTTGTGTTACTACACAAGAAAACTCTAGCAACCATGGTTGAGTGTTAGCCTAAAAGAATCCAGTAATGGTACGTGTCAAGCTTGTCCAATTGCACATCTTCTGATTTAAGAGGCTTGTTTGTCCTTGGATCATAAGGCATCATATCTGTCGTAATAGAGCCTGGCCTTGAATGCCATGCAAATATCTTCAGAAGATATTTGACATATGCATCTATCAAAGTCCTACATTTGGAAGCATTTGGTGCAAGGTTGCACGAGTGCACAGAGATTAAGTAAATTGTACTCCAAACTTGAAATACTTCTCTATTTCCACATATTCATCAGGATTGCTATTAGAGGTCTTTGCAACCTGTTTGTCGAGCTCCTTCTCCAGTGGTGGTTGAACAATAGATTCAAGTAAAGCACTTGAAGCTTGGTTGGCCACAATGGCAACATTAGTACTAGAAAAAAATGCATGCTCCATTGTTGGTTGAGACTCATGTGGAACAATTGTTAAAGCATCTTGTACTTCAATAATGTCTGGCACTCTCATAGTTGTTGCCTCCATATCCTTTACAACTTTACTTGGGTGGCAGTAGCTATCTCTTCATGTTTGTGTTTCTTCTTCTCCACAGACCTCATTTTAGAGAGATATTGATTTGCTCTCTTTAATGATTCTATGAAGATACTGGCAGTGCACTCATTATCTTTCTGCTGGGGCTGACATCTACCCATCCGACCATTAGCACTATGAACTCATTGTCACAATTGAGTGACCCATGATCGAAAGCCATAGGATCCACCATGTTAGATGGGCCTTTGATAATGTTGACTTGAAGACATGAAGTTATATCAAGACCACATGTATCCTCCTTCATATCTTTTAAAACTCCACAGTTCTTGAAAGGTGACCCATGGAAATCTTTAAAAAACAAGTGCACCTTCTCTAAAAGGTCACCACCCCATTAGGCAAGAAGACATCCATGTACCATGGAGAAGGATGTTCACGGTACCATCGAGCGACTACTGGTGATTTGCTAGAGGATATCTTCCTTGGTGGTGGTGGAGACATTTTCTTTGCAAACACATCAAAAAATATCTCAAAACTAGAATGGTATATAGTTAACTTATAGAATGGACTTGATTACAATAGGCCTATGAACAAGGGGCCATAGGATGTCTATTTAAACACATATAGGACTTGATTACAAGAGGCTTGTGATGACTGGGGGGCCATAGGGTGTCTATTTACATGGACTTGTCAAGTAAATAATGAGGATAAGACCTATGATAGAGGGGCCATAGGGTGTCTAATTACATGGACTTGTCAAGTAAAGCATGATAGCAAGGCCTGTCTGAGGGGCCATGGATGTCTATTCAAACTTGATTATAAGACCTCTAGACTTGATTATAAGGCCTCCAAGGCTTGATTATAGGCCCACAGGTTGCTTATTAACATGGAATTGACAAGTAATAAATGGGAGAAGGCCTATGACCAAGGGGCCATAGCGTGTCTATTAAGAAATGAGTGTAGGGCCTATCTTGATTACAAGAGGCCTATGACTAGGGGGCCATAGGGTCTATATTCATTTAGACTTGTCAAGTAAATCATGAGGGCAAGGCTTATGACTGAGCGGCCATAGGGTGTTTGTTCACTTGGACTTGTCAAGTAAATCATGCGGGCAAGGCCTATGACTGAGCGGCCATAGGGTGTCTGTTCACTTGGACTTGTCAAGTAAATAATGAGGCCAAGGCCTATGATCAAGCAACCATAGGGTGTCTGTTCACATGGACTTGTCAAGTAAAGAATGAGGATAAGGCCTATGACCAAGGGGCCATAGGGTGCCTATTCACACTGACTTGTCAAGTAAAGCATGAGGACAAGGCCTATGACCAATGGGACCATAGGTAATCTATTCAGACTTGATAATAATAAGGCCTCCTACATGAATTGGTTACTAGAGGCCTATGATCAAGAGGCCATAGGGTGTGTGTTAACATAGACTTGTCAAGTAAAGAACGAAGGCAAAGCCCAGGGAGCCATAGGGTGTCTAGATAGACTTGATAATAAGCCATATAAGACTTGATGAGGCCTATGATCGAGAGGCCATAGGGTGTGTGTTAACATAGACTTGTCAAGTAAAGAACAAAGGTAAAGCCTATGACCAGGGAGCCATAGGGTGTCTAGATAGACTTGATAATAAGCCATATAAGACTTGATGAGGCCTATGACCAAGGGGCCATAGGGTGTCTATTAAGGCTTCATTATAAGACCTATAGGACTTGACTACAAGAGGCTGATGTGACTGGGGGGCCATAGGATGTCTATTCAAAACAGATACCCTATGATTGGAGGGCCATAGAGTGTCTATTCAAATAGACTTGTCAAGTAAATAATGAGGACAAGGCCTATGACCGAGGGGCCAAATGGTGTCTAATTACATGGACTTGTCAAGTAAAGCATGATGGCAAGGCCTACGGTTGAGGGGCCATAGGATGTTTATTTAAACTTGATTATAAGGCCTTTAGAACTTGATGTATATGATTAGGGGGCACATGGTGACATTTCAATTGGACTTGATTACAAGAGGCCTATGACTAGGGGACCATATGGTGTATATTCAATTGGACTTGTCAAGTAAATCATGAGGACAAGGCCTATGACCGAGTGGCCATAGGGTGTTTGTTCACTTGGACTTATCAAGTAAATAATGAAGGCAAGTGATCAATGGGGCCATATGGTGTCCATTCACATGGACTTGCAATGTTAAGAATTGAGGATAAGGCATATGACAGAGGGGCCATACTGTGCCTATTCACATTGGCTTGCCAAGGAAAGCATGAGGGCAAGGCCTATGACCAATGGGGCCATAAGTCATCTATTCCAGACTACTGGTGGTGGTGGAGACATTTTCTCTACAAATGCATCAAAAATGTCTTAAAACTAGAATGGTATATAGTTAACTTATAGAATGGACTTGATTACAACAGGCCTATGACCAAGGGGCCATAGGATGTTTATTTAAACTTCATTATCAGACATATAAGACTTGATTACAAGAGGCTTGTGACCGGGGGGCCATAGGGTGTCTATTCAAATGGACTTGTCAAGTAAATAATGAGGACAAGTCGTATGATAGAGGGGCCATAAGGTGTCAAAATTACATGGACTTGTTAAGTAAAGCATGATAGCAAGGCCTATGAGACTGAGGGGCCATAGGATGTCTATTCAAACTTGATTATAAGACCTCAAGGACTTGATTATAAGGCCTCCAGTACTTGATTATAAGACCTCAAGGACTTGATTATAAGGCCTCCAGTACTTGATTATAAGGCCTCCAGTACTTGATTATAAGACCTCAAGGACTTGATTATAAGGCCTCCAGTACTTGATTATAAGGCCACAAGGTGCTTATTAAAATCGAATTGACAAGTAACAACAAATGGGAGAAGGCCTATGACCAAGTGGCCATAGGGTGTCTGTTTCAAAAATGAGTATAAGGCCTATCTTGATTACAAGAGGCCTATGACCAGGGGGCCATAGGGTGTATATTCAGTTGGACTTGTCAAGTAAATCATGAGGGAAAGGCCTATGACCAAGTAGCCATAGGGTGTCTGTTCACTTGGACTTGTCAAGTAAATCATGAGGGCAAGGCTTGTGACCGAGCGGCCGTAGGGTGTTTGCTCGCTTGAACTTGTCAAGTAAATAATGAGGATAAGGCCTATGACCGAGGGGCCATAGGATGCCTATTCACACCAACTTGTCAATCAAGCATGAGGGCAAGGCCTATGACCAACAATGGGACCACATGTCATCTATTCAGACTTGATGACGGCCTACAATGAATTGGTTACTAGGGGCCTATGACCGAGAGGCCATAGGGTGTGTATTAACATAGACTTGTAAAGTAAAGAATGAAGGCAAAGCACAAGGGCTCTTATTCACGTAGAATTGACAAGTAAAAAATGACAAAAGGCCCATTCACCAAGGGGCCATAGGGTGTCTATTTAGCATTCATTATAAGGGCTTTCTTGATTACAAGAGAACTATGACTAAGGGGACCATAGGGTGTATATTCAATTGGACTTGTCAAGTAAATCATGAGGGCAAGGCCTATGATCGAGCGGCCATAAGGTGTCTATTCACTTGGACTTGTCAAGTAAATAATGAGGGTAAGGCAAGTGACCAAGGGGCCATAGAGTGTCTATTCACTTGGACTTGTCAAGTAAATAATGAGGGTAAGGCAAGTGACCAAGGGGCCATAGAGTGTCTATTCACATCGATTGGTCAAGTAAAGAATGAGGATAAGCCCTATGAACAAGGGTCCATAGGGTGCCTATTCACACCGACTTGAGAATGAGGGCAAGGCCTACAAAAAATGGGGCCATAAGTCATCTATTCAGACTTGATTATAAGGCCTACGAGAATTGGCTACTAGGTGCCTATGAGGGCAAAGACTATGACCGAAAACCATACAGTGGCTATTCACATGGACTTGTCAAGTAGAGACTGAGGTTAAGGCCTGCAAATAAGGGGCCATAAGGTGTCTATTCAGACTCGATAATAAGCCATATAAAGACTTGATTACAAGAGAAATACGACCAAGGGGCCATAGGGTGTCTATTTAGACTTCATTATAAGGCCTATAGGACTTGACTACAAGAGGCCTATGACCGGGGGGCCATAGGGTGTCTATTCAAATGGACTTAACAAATAGATAATGAGGACAAGGTCCATGATGGTGGAGGAGGGTCCATAGGGTGTCTAATTAAATGGACTTGTCAAGTAAAGCATGATGGCAACCCAAGGACTACGACTGAGGGGCCATAGGATGTCTATTCAAACTTATTCCAAAACTTGATTACAAGATGCATATGATCAGGAGGCACAGGGTGACAGTTCAATTGGACTTGTCAAGTAAGGCATCAAGACAAGGGCTATGATTGAGGGGGCATAAGGTGTGTATTCAGACTTGATCACAAGGGCTTGTCAAGTAAAGAATAAAGGTAAGGCTTGTGAACAAGGGGCCATAGGGTGTCTACTCACATGGAATTGTTAGGTAAAGAATGAGGGCAAGGCCTATGGCCAACAGGCCACATGGTTCTTATTCACATGGAATTGACAAGTAAAGAATGGGAGAACGCCTATCACCAAGGGGCCATAGGGTGTGTATTCAGAATTGATTATAAGCCTATCTTGATTACAAGAGAAAAATGACAAAGGGGACCATATGGTGTATATTTAATTGGACTTGACAAGTAAATCATGAAGGCAAGGCCTATGACCAAGCGGCCATAGGGTGTTTGTTCACTTGGACTTGTCAAGTAAATAATGAAGGTAAGGCAAGTGAAAGAATGAGGATAAGGCCTGGACTGAGCAGCCAGGGTGTCTATTCACTTGGACTTGTCAAGTAGATAATGAGGGCAAGGCTTATGACTGAGCAGCCAGGGTGTCTATTCACTTGGACTTGTTAAGTAGATAATGAGGGCAAGGCTTATGACTGAGTAGCCAGGGTGTCTATTCACTTGGACTTGTTAAGTAGATAATGAGGGCAAGGCCTGGACTGGGGGGTCATAGGGTGTCTATTAAAATGGACTTGCTAATTAAATAATGAGGACATGTCATATGATAGAGGGGGGAATAGTGTGTCTAATCACATGGACTTGTCAAGTAAAGTATGATGCCTATGACCGAGTGGCCATAGGGTGACAATTCACTTGGACTTGTTAGGTAGATAGATCATAAGGGCATGTCCTATGATAGAGGGGGCAATAGGGTGTTTAATTACATGGACTTGTCAAGTAAAGCATGATGGCAAGGCCTATGACCAAGCGGCCATAGGGTGTTTGTTGACATGGATTTGTCAACAGACACCCCAAGTAAACAATGAGGGTAAGGTCTGTTTTCGGGGAGCCATAACAGACACCCTACGACCAAGCGACCATAGGGTGTCTGTTGACATGGATTTGTCAAGTAAACAATGAGGGTAAGGTCTGTGATCATGTCCTATGATGATAGAGGGGGCAATAGGGTGTTTAATTACATGGACTTGTCAAGTAAAGTATGATGGCAAGGCCTATGACCAAGCGGCCATAGGGTGTCTGTTGACATGGATTTGTCAAGTAAACAATGAGGGTAAGGTCTGATCGGGGAGCCATAGGGTGTCTATGTAATGATGGGAAAAAGAAAGAGAGAAAGATTGCACTTATAATGGAGTACCACATGCACTCAAGGGAGTACCACATGCACTCAAGGGAGTACCACCAAAGTCATAGAAGCATGGAGCTCCAAGAATTAGGATTTCATTAGTAAAAATGTGTTATGTCCCTAGTTACAATATTCACTCATATACTTGCCCACCTTTTCACACTCATTAATGTTGGGCCTCCAGACTTGCCCGACCATATCTATGCCCATGGGCTTTCTTTGAGTCTACTTCCAAGCCCCCTTCATTACAAACCATCCCCACCCAAAGGTTTTGTCCTCGAAACCATGTATGGGCTGTTGGGAATCTTTTTGACTTCCCTCATGAATGCGGAAGTACATTTGTTGCAACTCCAAAAGTGCTTCACACAAGAACTCCACATAGAGCTGTCCACTTATTTGATGTATATATGGACTGCTCTCTATGATATCCATAAGCCCACGGAGTCTTGTTGAGTGTTGATTGATGAGTGATGAAGTACACCAATGGCCATGGCTGTCCATACAATAAATTTGCAGCAATGACACTTTCATGCCATCATCCCATTGCATGCATATAGCTATCCAAAGACACCAAACAGCTGTACTTATTGCATGAAGACTCAAGCATAAGGTAATAGGTGACCCACACAAGTCCCCATCAATAAGGTTGACTTCCAAAAATACCCGATTCAAAAGGAAATCCATCCACTTCAAATGGCAATGCATAGTATCCACCCGGGTCATATGGAAATCCATCCGCCTTCAAGTGGCAATGCATGCTGTCCACTTGGATCATATGGAAATCCATCCGCTTTCAAGTGGCAATGCATGCTGTCCACTCAGATCATATGGAAATGAATCCACATCAAGCATCTTTTCATGTATACAGGGATCAAATGGATATAGAATATCATGGTTGGAAGTGTCATCACCAACCAATGATCTGCCATCAAAGTCCACCCATGAATCACTTCCATAAACCAAAGCATCATCATCATCATTACCCAAAGCATTTTCCTCATAAATGTCATCAAGGATCACAATCAACCACATTATTGCTTTCATCCACACCATAATTTTGTGAATCCACATCATGTGCCACATCTTCATGGTCGGCAACCACAAATCCCTCATGCAATGCAACACCATGAAGATCTTCGTAAGAGTTATCTCCCTCATCAAGAAGAGTCTCATTGCATTCATCTTTATCCATACAATTCTCCCCAAGAAGAGATCCATGCATTTGCTCTTCATCTTCCCCACCCATCAACACTTGCATCTTCATGGTTGTCCACCACTGGTTCATTTTCAGCCATCCATACATGTATTGAAGCCACTTGACATAAATCATTAGCATTGCCTTCATCACTTGAAGTGTTCCTATAACAATGGCTTCTAATAAGAGATGTGGACAGAATTGAACTCCTCATGTATAGATGGGGTAGGCTTGTAGAAGAGCTCCACTAACAAAATGATCTCATTAAGAGCAATGTCATTGTCAATATCCATGATGCATTGGACCACTTGCATGAGCTCCTTGCCTAATTTTTGCACAAATCCACCTATGATCTCCTTCTCCTCAACGTTAGGCGGCATAAAGAAGGAAAGGTACCAATATTCCTTGGCATACTTAGGCAATGAATCCACATGTAATAATGGCATGCATTTTTTCCTAAATCTCCATTGCTCTTGAGTAGCCACAAAGTTTTGTACAACTTCATAGGCTAAATTTGCCTAATCCCATTTGCCACCATTGTCTAGCTTTGCCTCCAAATTTGAATGTCACTTGCTTCACTTTGTGCCCCTCATTGCATGGGAATGCACAAAAGTAGGCATCCCAATTGCGAATCCAATCCTTGAGTTGTATACAAGTGTCTCCTTCCCCATCAAAAGAGAGCAAAGCTTCTACAAATGATTCACCATGCTTGAACCATAAGCTTCCAATAGAAGTAGAAATCATACGATCCACAAATTCATCCTTTGTCAAGGACTTTGGTAACTTGGAGTGTATGACCTTGTCATATAATTGTGCATACCTATCTTTGTTATCTTTATTGGAAATTATGGCTATTTCTTTTTGTTTTGACTCCATCAAATCTTGCCTATGCTTTTCTTCCTTTCCATAGGACTTTGACAATGGTGATTCAACATGAGAAACATCTTTTGGGTTCTCTTGAAGTGTTGTCTTCATACTTTGAGTGTTCCCATTGGAAGTTCCCACCTCAATTTCAACATTTCTATGCCGACTAAGCCCACAAGATGATGGATTTGGAAATGACCTTTGTGGTTGTGACTAGCCTCTTGTCCTATCAAGGGAAGTGTCAATCTTTTCCACACACCTTTGCACTTCATTTATCCCATCACCAAGCTTCTTGAAGTCTTCATTTATAGCATTGAACATTTGCTCCATGAGAACATTGCTTTGCCGCATATGCTCATTGTTTTGCCTCAAAAGCTCACTGTTTTGGAGCAAATATCCCTTTGTGCATCCTTCATAGCTTTGGTGATAGTAACCTTTAGCATATCCAAAGTAATGTGCTCCAAAGAAACTTGTGCACTTCCACTTGTGTGCCATGACCTGCCCTCATTCACCATGTGATCACTCAGGTCATGTAAAGGCATTTCCTCTTGTTCACGGTCACCCATGGTACCAAATTAGGGTTTTTGGTGCTACCAATGTCGAAATTGAAAGATCAAAGTCTTGCTATGCTCGTCTCGATGAGAGGAACACTTCCATCACCTTGGATCACCACTTTGAACACTCCTATACCTCTCTGTTTTGACTTTTAGCTGAAAGTCAACTATGAGGGGTTGACCATCCAAACGGTCATAGAATTGGGAAATTGTTGGCTCATTGGGAATCTCTTTAGTAGTGTTCTTAAGCTATGTAAACACCTTCAATTCAATCTGCCTTGTTTGTACCTTGAGATGGTGTCCAAATCAACCGCTTGATGGCTAGTTAGGAGTGCCTTAAGACACCCTTTTAAGACTTCCAAAGACCCTTGAGAGATCTTGAGCAATTTGGGACTGAATTGCACTTCTTTACCCACCAATCAAGTGACCAATGGCTTCAATACCTCGGCATGCTTGCAATATGGTCGATTGTGTGTCGAAGAAGAGCTTTATGCTTGCTGATCTCTCGACCAAGCCTTCCCACCCTCATACCTAGTCCGATTCGAGGTACAAGTTGGGGCCAAGTCTTCACATCCAAGTACCTAATCCCCCTCCTTGTCACTTTACCAAAAACACTCACGATAAGGAGAGTTCATGCCATGCGTCCCCCGCCCCTCTGAGCCTCTCCTCCAATGCCCGGAGGTACCCTCACAAGCATACTAGATACTATGAATTGAAGTGGGATATAAGTGAAGTGTATGTGGATGTAGCTTCAAAAGAATAGGATAGGAGTACTTACAATGTTTTTATCATGACTCATGCCATTTCATTTCATTATTATAAAGAGCATGTACTCATGCTTTCCCCATTCATCCAAAGTAGCTCCATCACATCAATCACCACAAAACAACATCCACATAGCATCCAAAATCATGTGATTCACAAGCACAACTCACTGATTTGCATCACTTTCAACCCTTTTGACTTTACTCCATGGCCCTCATCAATGCATCAATGCATCAATCATATGGCAACAAGGAGACTCCAATTGGTTCAATAAACACCAAAGGAGTGATGTTTGCTTAATGCTTAAGCAAATCAAGGGCTCATATGATGCATCCAAAAAAATCCTTCCAATGGTAGATGTAATGGCTATGCAAGAGCTTCAAAGTCTCATGAGAATTCCCATCATTGAAATTAGCATGCAAGTAGGCAAACTAATGGCATTCCAAGCATTTAAAATGCAGTCATAATCATCCCCTATAACACAATGATGATGCTGCATTCAAACATTTAAAATGAAGCTTACTCCATGATTATCATCCCCTATAACACAATGATGATGCTGCATTCAAGCATTTAAAATGCAGTCATAATCATCCCCTATAACACAATGATGATGCTGCATTCAAACATATTTAAAATGAAGCTTACTCCATGATTATTGCTTGAATGTTTAAGCATTGAGACTTGAGATGGTTAAAGCCTTGAAGAAGAAGATCAATAAGGAGAGTTCATGCCATGCGTCCCCCCCCTCCTCCAATGCCCGAGGTACCCTCACAAGCATACTAGATACTATGAATTGAAGTGGGATATAAGTGAAGTGTATGTGGATGTAGCTTCAAAAGAATAGGATAGGATTACTTACAATGTTTTTAGCATGACTCATGCCATTTCATTTCATTATTATAAAGAGCATGTACTCATGCTTTCCCCATTCATCCAAAGTAGCTCCATCACATCAATCACCACAAAACAACATCCACATAGCATCCAAAATCATGTGATTCACAAGCACAACTCACTGATTTGCATCACTTTCAACCCTTTTGACTTTACTCCATGGCCCTCATCAATGCATCAATGCATCAATCATATGGCAAGGAGACTCCAATTGGTTCAATAAACACCAAAGGAGTGATGTTTGCTTAATGCTTAAGCAAATCAAGGGCTCATATGATGCATCCAAAAAAATCCTTCCAATGGCAGATGTAATGGCTATGCAAGAGCTTCAAAGTCTCATGAGAATTCCCATCATTGAAATTAGCATGCAAGTAGGCAAACTAATGGCATTCCAAGCATTTAAAATGCAGTCATAAGCATCCCCTATAACACAATGATGATGCTGCATTCAAACATTTAAAATGATGCTTATGACTGCATTTAAAATGCAGTCATAAGCATCCCCTATAACACAATGATGATGCTGCATTCAAACATTTAAAATGAAGCTTACTCCATGATGATTGCTTGAATGTTTAAGCCTTGAGACTTGAGATGGTTAAAGCCTTGAAGAAGAAGATCAATAAGGAGAGTTCATGCCATGCGTCCCCCCCCCTCCTCCAATGCCCGAGGTACCCTCACAAGCATACTAGATACTATGAATTGAAGTGGGATATAAGTGAAGTGTATGTGGATGTAGCTTCAAAAGAATAGGATAGGAGTACTTACAATGTTTTTAGCATGACTCATGCCATTTCATTTCATTATTATAAAGAGCATGTACTCATGCTTTCCCCATTCATCCAAAGTAGCTCCATCACATCAATCACCACAAAACAACATCCACATAGCATCCAAAATCATGTGATTCACAAGCACAACTCACTAATTTGCATCACTTTCAACCCTTTTGACTTTACTCCATGGCCCTCATCAATGCATCAATGCATCAATCAACAGTCCTGCGCACTCACGTTCGCGCCTACATAGTGTCATAAACATTTAAAAATTTAAAAATTTGAATTTAATTTCCTTGTAAGGCTAGTCATGCGCCCGTGCCCTAAAAGTGTTGATCCCAATTGCCTTTTTGGGAAAATGCCCATATCTCCTCAATTTAAAATTCAAAAAATACTCCCCCCCCCAAACAAGAAAATTTAAATTTCCCTCTAGACAAAATAAAATAAAATCTGTGAAACACTTAGCTCACATCGTGAACCGTACTTGCTGTTTCACGAAAACAGTCCCCGTGTAAAAAAAAATTCAGACGTTTCACGTGTTAAGGTTTCACACCTTAACCAATACGGACAATGCATCCACCCCTTCAACTCCATCCTCTCACCAACGGAGTTCAATGCCAAAACCTCAAAATCAATAGCTATTCCTGAAAAAGTTTCCTAAGCGCAATCGTTTACCCGTAAACAGGGACTCAAGGGAAAGGCTCCAGAGCCAACGCCTCTATATCGACCAACCTCACCAAACAAAGGAGATGGTTACATGCTCAAAAGCCTCATCATCAACAGCCACTCCACACGAGACTCAAGACTTATCAACAACAATGAGTCTCAAAACCGTAACCTCAATGCCAACCAATGTCAAGGAGGGCCCCAAACCTTCCAGGTCTACCAAAAAGAAAACTCCACCAAGACAGCCAAGATCAAGATATCTTAATGGTATTAAAATGTGGGTAGAGAAGCAGTTACTTGTAGTAGCTGCTCTATCCAATGATGTGCTCAATGGTGTAAATTAATTAGTGATTAGTGATTAATTAGAGCCCTTGATTAGTCTAAAAAAGAGAAAAAGATTATTAGTAGAATTAATATTTGAGTAATTTCTAAGTACTTCTTTACATAACTCATTAAGGCTAATAAGCATTGAATAAAAAGATGCATAAGTTGTTAAATTATCCATTTTGGGGCTCATTTATGAAGGGTGTAAGGGGGTGTCATAAAAGTGTTGACTTTTTTTATTCTCGCTTGTTTTTTTGGAAATATGCCCATATCTCCCCAATTTAAAATGCAAAAAATATTTCCCATTAACAAGGAAATTGAAATTTCCCTCTAGACTCCCAAAAACTATGTAAGATTCCTCCCCAGCCCCTCAAGATGTCCAGTTTCTTCCCCTGTAATCAATCCCCTTTTTTCAGAATAATAAAAGATCTTGTTTCTACCTATTTTAGCCTAGAGAGAGAAAACATTCTAGAGAGAGATAATTTATTTTTTAGATATCTTTGGATGGAAAAATTTTCCTTCTTATTAAAATAAATTTTCCCGAAACAGAGTTTAAAAAGAAATTCCTAAGATGTATTAGAAATAAATTATAATGTGCACAAAAGACCTTAGCCTAAGGGACAAGATTTTTTAAAAATTTTGGATTAAGATTCTTATGGACCAATAAGATGTAGGGAGGAGATAAATTGAAGAATAAAAGAAACACTCCCCAAAAATGAGTAAATACTCACATAAGATGAAGAGTGGACTAAGGACCAAAGAAAATAATTAAAAAACTGAATTTTGACACCTCAGAGAGTGGGGAGCTTCCCTCATGAAGGAGGTGTCTTTTTTCTCATCATTACCCCAATTCATAATCAATAAAATGAGATATTTTCATCTCTCCTCTCTCCTGCTTCAAAACTAGATTCAAAAATTAAGCTGAACTAGATCCAAAAAGTAAGCTGAACTGATCAAAAAATGGTCAAAAATTGACCAAACTGATTTGGAAAATTCTAAAAACAATTTGCTTGGTTAGAGGCTCACTTTTTCCTATAAATAGAAGCCTTCCCCTTTGTAAAAGCTTAATGGTGTTTATGCACTGTTACTTTACTCCTGTCCTTGAGCCATCTACATTGAATTTCTTAATAATTCAATTGTTTTTGGCCTAGTCCTCTCCAAAGTGAATTGGTGGCCACTCTTGCTTCAAACAAGAGTAGAACCCTCAATCCCTCAAGCCAAGGAGAGCTTACAAGCTCCATGTAAGCTAATTTTCTTACTTATTTATGAATTTTAAATCTATGATTTTCTTGATTTTTATGTTTTGCAGCTGATTGAATTAAATTCAAATGTTATGCCTTTGAGGAAAAGGCCACCCCCTTCTCTTCTTTACATTCCAGCCTTTCTTAATCCTAGAAAGATTAACTAAGAGATTAATTAAACTCTTCTTATTGTCTACTCTTTTGAATTTAGAAAATTGTGTAGATTAGAGTTCTATAAATCTAATTTGGGTTAATTTAAGTTAAATAAAGAATGATAAAAATGAGAAATGGTCAACCATACAAAGGAGGTTATGGCAAATTTTCCAAAATTTTGTGGAAAAGAGAGTTTGTTTTTATATTATTCTTAAAGAGTAATTCCCACCATTTTTGCATCTGAAAGAAATATTCTAATTACTCCATGTACATATTCACCTATGAATATGCATGGATATCATTGATATTAATTATTAAATTTGATTTCTATGCATAAAAAGATGCATAATGGAATTTGATCATTATAAAAGTGTTATTGTTATTAAATTTAATTTCTATGCATAGAAAGATGCATAATAGATTTTTTTTATTACAAAAGTGTTATTCTTATTAAATTTAACTTCTAGAAAGATGCATAATGGAAATTTATTTATTATAAAAGTATTATTCTTATTAAATTTAATTTCTATGCATGGAAAGATACATAATGGATTTTTTTAAATTATAAAAGTGTTATTCTTATAAAAATTAATTTTTATGCATAATTAGATACATAAAGAAATTTTTTTTATTTTTAAACTGTTATTCTTATCAAATTTGATTTTATACATAAATAGATGCATAAAAGGATTTTTTAAATAAAAGTGTTATTCCCATCGAAGTCAAATTTTATGCATAAATAGATGCATAAAGACTTTTTATATCAAAATTAGAATTCTCTTAAATTCTATGTTCAAATTCTATGAGTATTTGATAAATGAATAATTAAATACTCCAAGAGAGAAATTTCTATTGTTTTATATTCTCACGGATTATAAAAAGAAAATTCAAGAAATCTATCGAGATCGAAATATTTAGATAAATAATTAATTTATTCCTCATTGGAATTCATAACTAATTTAGAAATCAGTTAAGTGAATATTCAAAGAAAGAAATTCAGTAAAATAGTAATTGAATTATATCAAACCTTTCCGAGAAAGATAGTTGAGGAAAAATCTTATCCGATTCAAACCTTGAATCAGACTATGACCAAGACCAAACTCTTTCGTCAGTTTCGAGGAAAGAAGATGTGACCAGTTTAGAAAAATACACTCAAAACTCCTGCCAAATCTGAAACTAAGTTTGAGACCCTTCGAATTGATCTGTGGATCAAGGTTACAGAATTCAAGGAATTCTGGTATAAAATTCAGAATTCCGTTCAAGAAGTTTTGGGGATACTGATTCAAGAAATACTCATTGTATTCAAAAGAAAATCAAACTGAAAACTTGCATAGAAACCCTGTTTTCTGAAAGGACTGTCTTACGCCAGAATGCTAGGCCAGAATGCTGGAGGGAGCATTTGGTATATGTTTTTCTAAGGGAAGCTCGGTTGCAACAGCTGGTGAGACGAGGAGTGTTCAAAGGACGGCTCACGCAACAAAGCCTGCCCAGGTCTTGACCAGCCTCCTCGGTATGGTTGAAAAATGGTGTGCTTTCAGTACGATGGGTGAGGGCCGAGGAAGCGGTCCCTGAGTGAAGTGCCAGGATACCTAAGGAGGATCCTGGAGGGTTCTGACCAGGCAATGCAGCACGGGCTCACGGTGCCTAGGACACCCATGCGTATGTCATGGTGGAAGATATGTATGATGGACGAAATGATTATTGTAATCTGTTATTACTGGATCTCGTTTGCTGACCAATGGGTCTCAATGGAGAGTCGAGAGTGATACTGTTTTTTGATGATGAGAAAGAAGGGTCTGGATGAAAATTTTGAGTTATGATATCTGTAAACCAATAACTGTTTGTTGTTAATGGATTATTTTTTATGTTAAAGTTTTAAAGAGGAGTGTGTGCGTATCTGCATTCGAAAGTAAAAGTTAAGAAAGGCATTCAATTATGGGTGGGTGAGTAATTGTTTGGTTCTACCGATTCCAGTGGTGGTTGCCCATGGGCCGGATGGGGTTAGGCTAGAATTAGTGGAGTTTTAATAATTAAATTAAAATAATAGAAATACGCTTAGAATTCGAGTAGTTAAATAAAACCCTGAAGAATTTCTCAAATGAGTAGATCAACGCCTGTGCCTGATTTTGGTTAGGAAAAAAGCGTTGATTTTCTTAGATGATTAGATCAACGACTGTGCCTGATTTCGGTTAGGAAAAAGCGTTGATTTCTTTAAATTAAGTCAGTGATAGTTTTTCTTCTATCTGGTTTATTCAGGTAAAGGATAGTTTAATCTCTTGAACTCGTTAGAAAATTCGTTAAGAAAATCAAAAAGGTGGAATCGTCTCCGTTTTTTGGGCAAGGGAATTTTTCTCAGTTTCGGTTTCGGAATGACCACCAGATTAGTCTCGTGTCCGGACATTCGAGGGCGAGGCCCCGAGTGGGAAACCCTGTCCCGCGCAAGAGGAAGCTACTTTTGCTGCTGCTAGCAACCGGGAATCCGCCGGTGCGCGGAGGGGGCAGAGGGGTCTCACAGCTAGTATCAAAGCGCTATTATAAACTTACGAAACTGTAGCAGACATTGCCTAAAATTTTAAAGTAAATATGGGAAATAACGTTTTCACTTGTTAAGATTATGTTGAAATGAACTTCATAAATTGAAGTGAATTTTTAGATGGATAACCCAAATCTGTCTAGCATTCCTGGACTCTCCGAGAGTCAGGATATGATCACCTTTGCCTTCGAAAATCTCATCAACTCCGCAACCTGAGAAAGCAGAGTGAGACCGACTCGCTCGTCACTTTGAGGATCTATACTTTCCTGATCCAGTAGAGCGATGTCAGCATATGTGGTTCTCTGGAGGGCGAAGTATTCGCGTCAATACCAATCAACGAGAGAGACTTAGACAGAATATCTCGCTAGCCATGATCTTGATAAGGCTAGGAGTTATTCATTATGTAGAACTCTATAATCACTCACCCCGAAATTTTAGAATTTCTTGTCGTATTTTTAGACTTCTTAGCCGCTTTATTCCTAGGAGTAGAATTACAGTACCATTATTAGTGATGAATCGTGTATATCATAGCATATCTCCATCGCAGTATCGCCTTTTTATGCGTACGCGATTGAGGCGGTAACTTTTGGAGCCGAGATGCTCTATGTATATATCAAAAACTTTTGATAATAAATGATGTTTTGCAAAAGATTCCAAATTGTTTTCGTGGTTGTTAATATTGGTTAATAAAATTATCAGAGTGAATCTTGTTTTCAAGAATTATGATGGAAGTAGGAAGCTTCTTGGATATCAGCACAGCTTACCACCCCCAGACCGATGGTCAAACACATTCTTCGATCATGCTGTGGCAGGTAACCCAAAAAGTGGCTAAGCTATCTGCACCTAGTCGAATTCCCCTACAATGCTTCTTATCACCGAAGTATCGGGATGAGTCCTTTCAAAGCTCTGTATGGACAAGACTGCCTAACACCATTAACTTAGTCTGACCCATTGATTAGGAGTCGAGATGTCCAGACAGATGCTTGACGATATGAAGTAGTAGATGCAGTAAATCCGCAAGGATATAAAAGTTGCTCAGGATAGACAGAAGCAATATGTAGATAAGAAGAGGTCAGACAGAAAAATCGAAGAAGTAGATATGGTCTTCATTCGAGTACGCCCCAATAGAAGTTCTCTATCTCTTGGAAAGTACAATAAGTTATCCCCCAGATATTGTGGGCCATATCTGATTACAAAGAAAGTAGGTGACTTAGCCTATGAACTTCTTCTGCATCCTCATCTCAAAGTACATAATGTATTTCATGTCAGCCTACTTAAGAAGTATGTACCGAGCCCGAATCATGTGCTTAATGATGAACTCTTAACTTCTTCAACCCAAGGACAGATGGAACTCCAATCTGAAGAAATCCTTGATGTTTGAGAGAAGGTTCTCAGAAACAAAATTTTGAGAGAATTATTAGTCAAATGGAAGTTGTATCCTTTTGAAGACGTCACCTGGGAGAAAGAAGCCGAACTGATGCGGGATTATCCCTAGTTTGCGAGATGAGGACATCTTGCGTTTTTCAAGTAGGAGAGGATGTAAGATTCCTCCCCAGCCCTTCAAGATGTCTAGTTTCTTCCCCTGTAATCAATTCCCTTTTCAGAAAAATAAAAGATATTGTTTCTACCTGTTTTGGCCTAGAGAGAGAAAATATTCTAGAGAGAGATAATTCAATTTTTAGATATCTCTGGATGGAAAAATTTTCCTTATTATTAAAATAAATTCCCCCGAAACAGAAGTTTAAAAAGAAATTCCTAAGGTGCATTAGAAATAAACTATAATGTGCACAAAAGACCTTAGTCTAAGGGTCAAGATTTTCTGAAAATTTTGGATTAAGGTTCTTATGGACCAATAAGATTAATCCAAATGTAGGGAGTAGATAAATTGAAGAATAAAAGAAAAATTTCCCAAAAATGAGTAAACACTCACATAAGATGAAGAGTGGACTAAGGACCAAAGAAAACAATTAAAAAACTGAATTTTGATACCTCAGAGTGGGGACCTCCCCTCATGAAGGAGGCACCTTTTTTCTCATCATTATCCCCAATTTTTAATCAATAAAATGAGATATTTTCATCTCTCCTCTCTCATGTTTCAAAAGTAGATCCAAAAAGTAAGCTGAACTGACCCAAAAATGGTAAAAAATTGACCAAACTGATCTCGAAAATTCTAGAATCAGTTTTCTTGGCTAGAGGCTCACTTTTTCCTATAAATAGAAGCCTCCCCCTTTGTAAAATCTTAATGGTGTTTATGCATTGTTACTTTACTTCTGTCTTAAGTCATCTACATTGAATTTCTTAATAATTCAATTGTTTTTGGCCTAATCCTCTCCAAAGTGAATTGGTGGCCACTTTTGCTTCAAACAAGTCCCTCAAGCCAAAGGAGAGCTTACAAGCTCCATGTAAGCTAATTTTCTTACTTATTTATGAATTCTAAATCTATGATTTTCTTGATTTTTATGTTTTGCAGTTGATTGAATTAAATTCAAATGTTATGCCTTTGAGGAAAAGGCCATCCCCTTCTCTTCTTTACATTCCAGCCTTTCTTAATCCTAGAAAGATTAACTAAGGGATTAATTAAACTCTTCTTATTGTTTACTCTCTTGAATTTAGAAAATTATGTAGATTAGAGTTCTATAAATCTAATTTGGGTTAATTTAAGTTAAATAAAGAATGATAAAAATGAGAAATGGTCAGCCATACAAAGGAGGTTATGGCAAAATTTTCCAGAATTTTGAAAAAGAGAGTTTGTTTAATTCCCACCATTTTTGCATATAAAAGAAATATTCTAATTACTCCATGTACATATTCACCTATGAATATGCATGGATATCACTGATATTAATTATTAAATTTGATTTCTATGCATAGAAAGATACATATTAGAATTTTATTATTATAAAAGTGTTATTTTTATTAAATTTAATTTCTATGCATAGAAATATGCATAATGAAATTTTTTTATTACAAAACTGTTATTGTTATTAAATTTAATTTCTAAGCATAGAAAGATGCATAATGAATTTTTTATTATTATAAAAGTGTTATTCTTATTAAATTTGATTTCTATGCATAGAAAGATGCATAATAGATTTTTTTAATTATAAAAGCGTTATTCTTATAAAAAATAATTTTTATGCATAAATAGATGCATAAAGAAATTCTTTTTATTTTTAAAGTGTTATTTTTATCAAATTTGATTTTATGCATAAATAGATGCATAAAAGGATTTTTTAAATAAAAGTGTTATTCCCATTGAAGTCGATATTTATGCATAAATAGATACATAAAGAATTTTTATATCAAAATTAGAATTCTCTAAAATTCTATGAGTATTTGATAAATGAATAATTAAATACTCCAAGAGAGAAATTTTTATCGTTTTATATTCTCACGGATTGTAAAAAGAAAATTCAAGAAATCTATCGAGATCGAAATATTTAGATAAATGATTAATTTATTCCTCATTGGAATTCATAACTAATTTAGAAATCAGTTAAGTGAATATTTAAAGAAATAAATTCAGTAAAATAGTAACTGAATTATCAAACCTTTTTTGAGAAAGATAGTTGAGGAAAAATCTTATTCAACTCGAACCTTGAATCAGACTATGACCAAGACTAAACTCTTTCGTCAGTTTCGAGGAAAGAAGATGTGACCAGTTTAGAAAAATACACTCAAAACTCCCGCCAAATCTGAAACTAAGTTTGAGACTCTTCGAATTGATCTGTGGATCAAGGTTACAGAATTTGAGGAATTCTGGTATAAAATTCAGAATTCCGTTCAAGAAGTTTTGGGGATACTGATTCAAGAAATACTCATTGTATTCAAAAGAAAATCAAACTGAAAATTTGCATAGAAACCCTATTTTCTAAAAGGACTGTCTTACGCCAGAATGCTGGAGGGAGCATTTGGTATATGTTTTTCTAAGGGAAGTTCGGTTACAACAACTAGTGACGGGGAGTGTTCAAAGGACGGCTCACGCGTGCGGCAAAGCCTACCCAAGTCTTGTTGACCAGCCTCGGTATGGTTGAAAAATGGCGTGCTTTCGGTACGATGGGCGAGGCCAACGAAGCCGTTCTCCTTGAGTGAAGTGTTAGGACACCTAAGGAGTGTTGAAATATACAAGTGAATAGGGTGTGTGTGGGAACAAGCTCTTGGATAGAGGCTGTAAAAGAGGAGATGTAATTGTGAAAGAACCTGTGAAAAGGTTAGGAGAATCTACTGGGAGAGAATAATGGGTAGCATGAGGGAATTTAGGAGTGTGGAGATATTCTGGGAGATATTCAGGGAAAAGAGAAGAGGTGGAGAGAATCAGGCAAAAGGTGGAGATATTCAGGGAGTGAATCATGGAGAAATCAATGGGATTTGATGCTTGATGTAAACACTATAAATTGAGGCATAGCCCTAATGAGAATTTGCTGGTTTTTGAGTATCCATGCCTACATTAATCTATCTGCTAATTATTCACTAATTACGTCTTAATCATTTCTTAATCACTTTGTTAATCATGTTGATTCTAGTGTATGATCCACCTTAGCTCATCATTATGCTCAAATTTCAACATGGTATCAGAGCCATGCCTAGAATCAACCAGATTTATGAGCCCATTAGTGAATTAATCAGGATTAGTAAGATAATTAGCAAAAAATCGGTTTTTAGTGAGTTTTCACTCTTCCCCTTCACCCCCAGCCAGTGGAGGGTCTCTAGCATCTAGCACACTCAAAATTAGGGCATAAGATTCTTACACAAGCTAGCTTAGGTCTTTGGCTTCAAGCCTATCAAGACGGCGTAGCAAACCGCGCAGAAATGAAGCGAAAATCGACGTTTGAACCGGCGCGTTTTTTCTGAAGCAAACTGCAGATTTCTCTTGGCTCCAATCAAATTACTTCAATTCCTCCTAGCCCAAGGGGTAATCAAGCATGCTCTACAAGCTGGTGAAGACAGAAATCAATTTCATCAAGTCTACAGAGAGATCAAAGCTCTTCATCAAATCTGCAGGTGACTTTGGTAAAACAGAGATTAAGCTTTCATTATTTGGTCAAATCTTGTGTTTCTTGGCTTAATCCTCTACTAGACTCATTGCTATTGATGCCTTTGAAAGCATTTGAGCTCATTTGAAGTGGAAGGCATCAGATCTGGGCTCCCCGCATACTCTGTTTACTGCACACAAACCAGAGCATTAATTTGCTAATCAGTGATTAATCAATGCTAATCACTGTATTTTGGTGCAATTGAGGGTTCAAATTAACCATTAGGTATCTGATACAGATCCCTATAACTTCAGATTTTAAATCGGAGTTGGTTTGATACTCCAACCATCCCGTACAAATTGGTTACTCTCAATTTAGTGTAATTTCTGGGAAAATTGTGCTGATAAAATTGTGAAAATCAACATTTTGCATTCAACCCTTGGTTAATGCCTGCAAATCTCACTCAAATTCAAGATTATTCACAGCCAGAATTGCATTTGGAATGTGCATGAGAATGAATGCTATACGCATTATGTATTGGGCACATTTTATCAGTGTAAAAATGGGAACAGACACTGCCCTTGTCCAGATTAAGGCAAGAGGTAAGACCTCCCGCATAAATTTGGGTTTGCATTGCATAATGACAAAAGATAAACATAAAAAGCCCAAAGGAACTGTCAGTAAAACATTGAAACATGTTGCTCACATGGAGCAAAAAGACCTGACGGACGAGCTCATGGCTCCAGCCATGAAAGAAGAAGAATATCTCTTCCCAAGAAGAGGATCCACACCGAGAAGAAGACCTGAAGGAAGACATGGACACGAGAAGAGAAGCTGCCACAAGAAGAGAAGCTGCCCCGAGAAGAGATGCTGCCACGAGAAGAAGACTGAAGAAAAGAGAAGATGTGAGGCTCCAAAGAGTGAGGAGCCATGTAAAAATCTCTGAGAGAGAGAGAGAGAGAGAGAGAGAGAGAGAGAGAGAACCCACAACCCAATGTAACCTGCCCCAATAAAGTAAAACCACCTCTGAGCCACCGATGATGTAGGCCACGTGGTAGATGTATGTGTGAGCACTTTAGTCAAGGTCGCGGGCACTTATAGTAGCCTTGGACACATAGAGAGAGAGAGTGTCAAGGACTATGGAGTTTAGGGACTTGAGGCACTGGTCGCGGACTGTCAAGTAAGAGAGAAACTTGATACAGGGTCCAGGTGTGCTGAGATAACTTGAGGGGAGGATTAGACACTGGTCGCGGACTACCAAGTAAGGGGAGGCAAACTTGGTATAGGGTCTAGGTGTACTAGGAGTATTCACTTGAGGGGAGGTGTTGAAATATACAAGTGAATAGGGTGTGTGTGGGAACAAGCTCTTGGATAGAGGCTGTAAAAGAGGAGATGTAATTGTGAAAGAACCTGTGAAAAGGTTAGGAGAATCTACTGGGAGAGAATAATGGGTAGCATGAGGGAATTTAGGAGTGTGGAGATATTCTGGGAGATATTCAGGGAAAAGAGAAGAGGTGGAGAGAATCAGGCAAAAGGTGGAGATATTCAGGGAGTGAATCATGGAGAAATCAATGGGATTTGATGCTTGATGTAAACACTATAAATTGAGGCATAGCCCTAATGAGAATTTGCTGGTTTTTGAGTATCCATGCCTACATTAATCTATCTGCTAATTATTCACTAATTACGTCTTAATCATTTCTTAATCACTTTGTTAATCATGTTGATTCTAGTGTATGATCCACCTTAGCTCATCATTATGCTCAAATTTCAACAAGGAGGATCCTGGAGGGTTCTGTAACCAGGCAATGCACGGGCTCGCGGTGCCTACTAGGACACCCATGCGTATGTCATGGAAGATATGTATGATGGACGAAATGATTATTGTAATCTGTTTACTGGATCTTGCTGACCAGTGGGTCTCAACGGAGAGTCAAGAGTGATACTGTTTTTTTAGAAACAAGAGACTGGATGGAAATTTTGAGTTATGATATATGTAACCAATAATATTTGTTGTCAATGGATTATTTTTTATGTTAAAGTTTTAAAGAGGAGTGTGTGCGTATCTGTATTCGAAAGCAAAAGTTAAGAAAGGCATTCAATTATGGGTGGGTGAGTAATTATTTGGTTCTACTGATTCCAGTGGTGGTTGGGTGGTGGCTAACCCATGGGCCAGATGGGTAGGCTGGAATCAGTGGAGTTTTAATAATTAAATTGAAATAATAGGAATACGCTTAGAATTTGAGTAGTTAAATAAAACCCTGAAGAATTTCTCAAATGATTAGATCAACGGCTGTGCCTGATTTCGGTTAGGAAAAAAGCATTGATTTCCTCAGATGATTAGATCAACGAGACTGTGCCTGATTTCGATTAGGAAAAAAGTGTTGATTTCCTCAGATGATTAGATCAACGGCTATTGCCTGATGTCGGTTAGGAAAAAGCGTTGATTTCTTCAAATTAAGTCAGTGATTGTTTTCCTTCTATCTGGTTTATTCAGGTGAAGGATAGTTTAATCTTTTGAACCCGTTAGAAAATTCGTTAAGAAAATAAAAAAGGTGGAATCGTCCCCATTTTTTGAGCAAGGGAAATTTTCCCTCTTTCGATTTCGGAATGACCACCAGATTACTCTCGTGTCCGAACATTCGAGGGCGAGGCCCCGAGTGGGAAACCCTCCCCCGTGCAAGAGGAAGCTACTTCCGCTGCTAGCAACCGGGAATCCGGTGGTGCGCGGAGGGGGCAGAGGGGTCTCACAAACTAAAATAAATCTGCGAACCATGTAGTTCACACCGTGAACCGTGCCTGCTGTTTCACATCAGCCCCCGCACAAAAACAAATCAAACATTTCATGTGTTAAGGTTTCATGCCTTAAGCAGTTTATGCCTTAAGTATTTCGCACCCAACAAATAATAATAATAATAAATCAGACATTTCACTGTTGGAATTAGGGTTGCAGGAAAGCACACAAAGCTTGGAGAAGAAGAAGCAAGAATGCACACAACACAAAGTGTATTAGATTGTGTCAATGTACAAAGATAAGTTAGCCCTAGAAGGATGGGCGTATATACAAGCCGGGGGAAAAAACCTCCTAAAGAGGGAAAAAGTGCCCCGGCGGTCCTAAGTGTGTTCACACACATCAGTGCCTATATATATGGCAACAAATCCCCCTGGGAGTGATGGTGTGAACGAGAGCTGGCACTCATGTATAGGGGAGTGCCATGCCCGAAGTAGATCAATCCACAAAGGGGAGCAAGCCCAAAGCTTTGCGGAAAGCTTCGAACTTCTCACGAGGAAGCGCCTTTGTGAAAAGATCGGCGAGGTTGTCCTGTGTTGGCACATAGGCCAAGCTGATCTCTCCTGCTGAGAGTCTCTCCCTGACATGGTGATAATGCACCTGAATGTGCTTTGTGCGAGCATGAAAAACTGGGTTTCTCGCAACTGCCAATGCACTCTGACTGTCAGTGAAGATAGAGGTGGTAGACTCCTGTCCAACACCCAAGTCAGCCATAAGCCGTCTGAGCCACACACACTCAACCGTAGCTGTGAAAGCTGCCCTGTACTCAGCTTCACAACTAGAAGTGGCCACAGTAGGTTGCTTCTTGCTCAACCAAGATATGCATGAGCTACCGAGCATGAAACAAAAACCACTTGTGGACACTCTTGTGTCATAGCAACCAGCCCAATCTGAGTCCGAAAAAGCATGTAAATCTGGCGGCAACGATCCCCCCTTGGGATAAAACAACCCAAAATGTATGGTGCCACTCAAGTAGCGAAAGATGCGTTTAACTGCCTTCCAATGCTGAGACCCTGGGCTATGCATAAACCTGCTCACCTGTGAGACTGCAAATTGAATGTCCGGCCTCGTAATGCATACATAAATGAGGCAACCAACAGCTGTTTAGAGTGTGACATCAAAGTGATCTCCAGCATCATGAAGACTCAACTTCAAACCTGTCTCCATTGGAGTAGCAATAGGCTTGCAGTCTTCAAGGCCAAATCTCCGCAACAATGTCTCAATATACTTTGTCTGACACAAAGCAATACCTCCATCACACTGCTTAAATTGTATCCCCAAATAATGATGCAAATGCCCCAAATCTGACATCTCAAAAGAGGCATTCAAATCAGCCTTAAAATCAGCAATATGATTCTCATTTGGTCCTGTGAGCAGCATGTCATCGACATAGAGAGCAATGATTAGATGTACACCATCCACACGTTTAACATACAAAGTGCTTTCTGTTGGACTATTCTGAAACCCATGTGCAGTCAAATATACTTTTAATTTTCATACCAAGCTCGTGGAGCTTGCTTTAAACCATATAAAGCCTTTTTCAACCTGCACACTTTGTTTTCTTGCCCTCTTTGAACAAAACCACGAGGCTGCGATACATACACCTCCTCATGCAAATCTCCATTCAAGAACGCAGTCTTTATGTCCAACTGATGTACATTCCAACCATTATGAGCTGCCAATGCACAAATGCTACGAATGGTAGTCATACGACGACAAGTGGGAGCAAAGGTCTCATCAAAATCAATGCCCTTTTCTTGAGCATAACCCTTTGCAACAAGTCTAGCCTTATAGCGATCAACACTACCATCTGGCTTTCGTTTCAATTTAAAAACCCACTTACATCCAATAGCCTTTTTACCAATAGGCAAATCACACAAAGACCATGTACCATTCTTCATTATAGCATCATATTCACTTTGCATTGCAGCCAACCAATTTTCTCAATTTTGTGCCTCATCAAATGAAAGAGGTTCTTCCTCTTCACACATACTAGACACAGCCAAAGCATAACAATCTGATGCATAAGAGGCATGCTGAAAACCTGAACGAGTACGACTAGTAATAGGTGCATCAATCTTACTATCACGCAAGGTTTGCACCAGCCATTTAGGCATACCTCTAGCCTGCTCATTTTCAGCCCTATCCTCATGAATTACATCCTGTAAATCTGCATCAGAAATAGGCTGATCTATGATGTCGTTTGAAATCTGCATAGGCTGAATATTTGCCTCATTAGGACTTACATTTGAATTCCCACCTGTAAAGAGAGGCAACAACGTATCAAATATATCCCGTGAGCTTACACCTGTCTCTTTGGTACATGATAACAAGGGCTGCACAGCATCTTCCACAAAAACAACATCTCGACTAATCAAGATACGCTTTGACTGCGGATGATACAATCTGTAACCCTTGCTCTCAGCACTGTAACCAACAAAAATGCATTTGACAGCCTTATCATCCAATTTTCTGCGTTGTTGCACAGGCACTAAAGCATAGGCTAAGCAACCAAAGACACGCAACTGACCAATAGAAGGCTTCCTGCCATGCCAAGCTTCGTATGGAGTAATAGACTGCAAGGCCTTAGTGGGACACCTGTTGAGTACATATGCAGCACACATGACAGCCTCAAGCCAAAACGCATGTGGCAAAGCTTGGCTCTTGACCATACATCGTGCCATCTCCATAAGTGACCTGTTCTTCCTCTCAACAACACCATTTTGCTGAGGGGTATACGGCACTGTACATTGGTGTTTTATCCCACGACTAGCCAGAAATGCATCAAACTCTTTAGACATGTACTCCCCCCCTCGATCAGTACGGAGGGTGCCCACAGTACAATTGGATACATTTTCAACCATAAGAAAAAACTGTTTGAAGCACAAAAACACTTCGGACTTTGCCTTCAGTGGATACACCCATGCATGCCTTGAGTAATCATCAATGAAAGTCACGAAGTACAAGTGTTTACCATATGACGGAGTTTGCATAGGCCCACATACATCACTATGTACAAGCTGCAATTTGCGAGTGGCCCGCACAGAACCATCCTTTGGAAACGCAGAACGCTGCATTTTGCCCAAAATACAGCCTTCACAAACATGTTTCAATGGTGCCTCAAGAGGGGGCAATGAAGCAACCATATCAAATTTCTGCAAACGCAGCAAACTAGCAAAGTTCAGATGACCAAAACGAGCATGCCATAGTTTTGCATCTGAAACTGCCTTTTCATCAGAAACTGCATTTGCTGAATCTTCCACACACTTGTCATAAGAATTGAGCCTATACAGCCCACGAAACAAGGTGCCAGATACAATAATCGTATCACCAGAAGTCAAATCATGAACAGTACATCTGTCATCCACAAATTTGATTACAAATCCAAGTCTAGCAAGCGCAGAGACAGACAATAGATTCTTCTTTATCCCTGGCACATACAAAGCATCTGAAAGTGTGAAAGCGCTGCCATTTGCAGCAGTAAGCATAATTTTACCAATGCCCTTCACTGGGTAAGAAGCATTATTGGCACATGTGACAGTATTCCCATTAGGGACAGCCTCAAGAGAAGTGAACATATCACGATGTGAGGTAATGTGCTTTGTAGCACCACTGTCAAAATACCAAACATGAGAATCAACAGAAACTGCCAAACATGCATCATGTACAGATGGGTCATACTGGCAATACACGCTAAACGCCCATTCTGTATCCTGCACAACATTTGCAGAATCTGCATTTGTAGAAGCATCCGCTATTGTGGCTGCATTTGACTCTTTCTTCTTTGCCTCTTTAGCCTTTAGCTTAGGGCAATTCTTAATGACATGATCATTTGCCTTACAATAGTTGCACCTGGTCTTTTTCTTGCCTTTATCAAGAGCCTTCTCAGACTTATTGTTGCTACCTGTGGAAGGAGAAGAAGTTGCAGACCTACTAATAGGAGAAGAAACAGTGGAAGGGGCTGCCTTACCACTTCTTCTCTGTTGCTGGGCAGCAATAAATGCTTGATCAACTGCACGCTGCCTGGCCCTATTTTACCTGGACTGCGCTTCTTGCAAGAGCTTGTTGACTAAAGTATCATACTTGACAGCATCAGGTCTGTCCTCATTAAGAAGTCTCCACGTGGAAGCAAAAGTCTGATATGTCTCAGGTAAAGCATCAAGAACAGTTTGCACAAGAGAATGATCAGGAATAATCTCACCTGCAGAAATCAACTGTTCTTTGAGATCTTTAATCTCAGCAAGAAAAACATTCATGTCATCATCTTCTTGCATAATCTTCAATTCTAGCTCTTTACGCAGGTAAGCGATTTTTGCCTCGTTACGACCTGCATACAAACCAGCTAGAATATCCCAAGCCTGTTTTGCTGTTTTAGCTGAACGAATATGTGGGGTGATGTTACGTTTGACAGAAAGTGCAATCAAGGCATGAGCTTGCGCATCTTTACCATCCCAACGAGCTTGTTCAGCAGTGGGTAAAACAGCAGCAACAGTAGAGCTGCTAGAACCTGCAACATCCTCAACAGATCCTACATCCACAGAACCCGGACGTACATCTATACCCTGCACAATGTTCCACACTCCTTTTGCAACCAAAACATGCTGCATCATGTATGCCCAAAGTGGGTAGTTGCTATCTCCATCCAGTTTGTCTTCAGCAGACAACATGCGAAATACATCATTGCTGTTATCAGCCATGGCCCACTGACTGAAACTGATGCAAAAGCTGCCTGTAATGAAGCAAAGACTGAACAGAAAACAACTCGTGCTATGTAGCACGGTCCACAATAGAGTACGTATGTCTGTTTTACAGAAAACTGCACTGTCAAATTTTCTGTAGAAAATGACGAAAACACCTGTGCAGAACTTGAAATGCAAAAACGGAGCCCGAAACGACCTCAGATGCAAATTCTGAGAACGCAAAGCCCTATGGGCAAATTTGCAGAGTATAGGGACCTGCAAGCGCTCGTGAAAACTCACCTCAATCGGAGAACGTGAGTCGGAGGGTGCTAGCGGTGTTGCCCTGGGAGCCGATGCCTGCTCTGATACCAATTGTTGGAATTAGGGTTGCAGGAAAGCACACAAAGCTTGGAGAAGAAGAAGCAAGAATGCACACAACACAAAGTGTATTAGATTGTGTCAATGTACAAAGATAAGTTAGCCCTAGAAGGATGGGCGTATATACAAGCCGGGGGGAAAAAACCTCCTAAAGAGGGAAAAAGTGCCCCGGCGGTCCTAAGTGTGTTCACACACATCACTGCCTATATATATGGCAACATTCACACGTTAAGGTTTCACACTTTAAGTAGTTCACGCCTTAACCAACTCAGACAATGCATCTACCCTTTCCACTACATCCTCACAAATAGAGTTCAATGTCAAAACCTCGTAATCAATAGCTATTCCTGAAAAAGTTCCCCAAGCGCAACCATTTACCTCTAAATAGGGACTCAAGGGAAAAGCCAGTGCCTCTTCATCGACCAACCTCACCAAAGGACTCAAGGGAAAAGCTCGAGAGCCAACACCTCTTCATTGACCAACCTCACCATAGGAGACGGTTGCATGCTCAAAAGCCTCATCATCAACAACCACTCCGCATGAGACTCAAACCTTATTGACAACAATGCCCATGAGTCTCAAAACCGTAACCTGAGCGCTAACCAACGTCAAGAAGGATCCCAAACCTTCCATGTCTACCAAAAAGAAAACTCCACGAAGATGGCCAAGATCAAGATATCTTAATGGTATCAAAATGTGGGCGGAGAAGTAGTTACTTGTAGTTTCTCTATCCAATGATGTGCTGGTGTGAATTAATTAGTGATTAGTGGTTAATTAGAGCCCTTGATTAGTCTAAAAGGAGAAAAGATTAATGGTTCCAATTTATAATGTTCATCAAAGATGGGTATCTGTGCACGTGCTTCAACAACAAGAATACTATGATGGTAATCCCATCATATGGTTGCCAAAATCGAACAAAGTGAAGACAGCCTCACCACCGACTTCAACCCCAACAACTTCACCTAAGATTCACAAGAACAGAGGCCCAAACAACACCAAGCAAACCACTCAACCCCTCTTGTGCATTCAGTACTACCTACACAAGATCTTGTGTGTTCAATTAACCCCAATGGTAACCAACCAGAAGCTGTACCTACCGCCTCGACAACACTTGAACCACAAAACCAAGAATCAATTTCCACGTGTGCAAACGGAGACTTACGAGCGCATCAAAGGCAAACTCAAAATGCTCTTTTCACCCCTCTGGATGTGTAGCATAAGTGAAAATGCTACGTGGTAGACATAAGAGCCTATTCTCTCAAAAAGGCGAGTAGCCATAAGAACGTGTTGTTAGCAAAGTGGTAGCCAACCAAAAAGAAAGAAAAAAAAGAGAAAACAAAAACCAAACAAACAAACACAAGAGTGTCACATATATGGCCTACCTAAAAATGGTAGAATATCTGAAACAACTCCCAACAATCTTCAATAGCCATTACATCTTTATTATAGCTTACTATTCTTTTGGCTAGGTTAATGTAGCAACTTCTCCATGAGTACATATCCATACTCATGTGCACTAGAGGATATTTGCACCAAGGCCTCATCATCGACAACTTTCCAGGTACATCTCTGGATGGGGGGGCCATGGTGGGTGAAATCATGGTCAATGGTACAACCCATCACCTGTAATTTTTCTTCAAATTGCCAAACCTCTCCAAACGAAGCTATAATCTTCACAACACATAGATATCTAATCTTTTGTGAAGATATCTATCTAAGCCTCGCAAGATGTCGTAATTCTTTTAAGCCTCGCCAAAAAGTGGCTACTTTAACAAGAGTGGCTCAATAAGAGTCTATATGACTCAATTCTTGCCACTTCATGTATATCTGATTCTTTATAAGAGCACTTAAATATACATAAAAACATAAAAAGCACATGGGAAGAAGCATGCAGGAACAGGTCCTACTCAACAACAATTGGCAAGAATATTGACAAAAGAAGAGACCTCTTCGAAGGCCAATTTATTCACATGAAGAATGTCGCTTCAATGAATCAAATGAGGAACTGAGAATCACAATCTCGTTTTGATGATTTTGTCTACGTTCCTTCGGATCCTTCCTTCTCTTCCCCCTATTATTAACATCTCTTAGTTTCCCAACTAACACAAATCCCATGTAACTCTGATTATGATTGCAAAAAAATAAAAGTTATCAAAAAAGGGGGCTCACAAAAATATAAAAAATATAATCATTCATATTTTAAAAAAAAAAATCCCCCCATCCCATTAGGAATTTATGCTAACCTCTAATCTTTTCATTTACTAACTAACCTTTCTTATTCCTTCCGGAAGAACAAAAACCATTAAATGTCACTCAACATCTAAACCATCAACAAAGCTTGCCAATTCTCCCCACACAACGGTCTACAAACGCGATCATGAGGACACGATCGACATCAGGAAGGAGGGAATGCTAACCCATTCTTAGGGTTAACAAGAGCTACTACCATTATTTTATCAAGGAGTCGAGGTAGATACACCAAAAGGTCATACGTTCAAGATATGAAGAAATGGTGTCCAAAGCTACAACTTGGACGGGCACCCATAATGGTGTGACGGAATACTTATGGCGATTCCCGCTTGAAGAGCATGTGGTAGTGAGTTAGAATGAAGCCCTAAGTGATGTAATTCATGGATATATTTATTATGAGAGTAGTCATTGTTATAGTATTAGGCCTCTTATGGGCCTAAAGTGCCCGGTCGGCCATAGTTTAAGTGAGTGTGAACACTTATGGCCGTGTATATAAGTGAATATCTCTCATAATACAAACAGACTCTCCCATTGTGCAATAGAGTATTGCTCTTGCTAATCTCTCCCTCTCTCTAATGCATGCTAGTGAGTGTGTGTGAGTGATGGAGGTTAGAGGAGGGACGGGTACATGTAGTGCAACGCGGCGGTGTGACAACGCTTGCAGGGAGCTCGGCCATTGGAAAGATCCTCACAACTGCAGTTCACTAGGTAGTCTCTTGTTGGATGTGTTTCAAGGAGGGTTAGGGTGAGCCAAAACAACTATTTTCTTATTAAATAGTAAATTATCATCGCTCGTGAAGTAAATGAGTGTAGGTTGAAAAAGCTATATCTATTGTGGAGGTTGTAAGTCCATTAACAAAAAGATTATGTAACCACATTTGTTGTAAAGTTTAAAAGTGTTTCGCTTTGTAAGCTCCTTAATTGAAGAAAGAATAGAGGACCGCTCTCTTGAGGAAGAAATTCGACTAGTCTAAAGCTGCAAGCAAAGTGAAAATAAGAATTTATAAATTGATTAATTACTTTGAAGTTTAAGATAATGTGACTATAATATTTTTCATTAGATTTATTATGGTTTATTAAGTTGTGATTCTTCCAAGAAGGCTTATTTATGACATGGATAGTGATGACTGATTTACAAGATCAAGTTAATTTGTGTAATGGCTCAAGATCTATCTAGTTTCTTATTGGGAGATAAATTTCATGGAATTAAGATTAGTATACTCTTACTCTAGAGTTTAGGAGGTCTACTAAACTCTTGACCAGCTTAACACATAAAATCATTTATCTAAGATAATATCTATCGGAGATATTGAGAGTCTAATAAATGCAGTGAATACCAAGTATGTTAATTTTATCCAAGAGATACATAAGAAATTAAGATACGATCTATCAGGGATATGGAGAGTCTAGTAGTGAATACCGAGTATGTTCATTTTATCCAAGACATAGGTAAGAAATCAAGAATCAAGTTAAGGGCTTATTATATCAAGTTAAGATCTTAGATAAGTAAGTTGTCAAGTTGTTCGTTCCAAGGCTACTTGAAGAAATCTCAAGATAAAGACACATGGATATTTATAGTTTTCTTGAAAGTCAAAGGCATATGACTTCTCAAGTTATTGTATCAAGTATAATAGTTGAATTAAAAAAAACTATTTCTCAAGGTCTAATGATTGTTGAGGATAAGATGCTTTTATCGTCGAGGACGGTAATTTCTTAACGAAGAGAGAATGTAACATACCTCTGAGTTTAACCAAGTTATGATTAAAGACAATCTTGAATTTTGGATGCTACAAATTTCAATAGTAAATTTCAACAAGTTTTCAGCAGTGTTAAATTTAAGTGAAAATTCAAGTTTAAGTTTTCTATTAATTAATATGCTCAAAGATAGCCTTTAAGTATGTATATGAACGTGCAAATCAAAATTCGACAAAAAGTAAAACGCAACTTATTTTTAGAATCGACTTTTGAATTTGACAATTCCGCCCATGGGTTGTAGACCATGCATGTTCTAGTAATTTAAGATACCCACACGACTAGTTTCTGATAAAACTAAGTGCAAAGTTAGAGCCTTGATAGTAGATCTAAGAGGCTGGCGAAATCTGAAAACAACACTTCGATAGCTAGAGAGTAGACATGGATCCCAATCACTCAAGACATCATCAAATATACCGGGGAAGTACACAAATGCTCGGTTTATTATTTTGCTTTAAATTCTTTTGAGATTAAATAAATAAATCGATAACTAATGATAAATGTGATATGAGAGATATGGAAGGCTTAACGATGAGTAATTCTTGACTTTCTTAATTATACATGATCGCCTTGCTCTATGTGACTCATAGAATAATCATTTTTGGTGGTAAAGAATTAGAAGATAGAATATTTGACTACTTTTACTAGATTTTAGGTATAACCTTACGAGGGGCTATTTTGTTTATCTTTTGCGTGTGTTTAGAATCAGATTTTGATGTAAACACAAAAGTTTTAGATGACAGGAAACTCTATAAGAGTATATGAGACTCTAGAAAGCCAAATCCCTTTTTCTAAAAGTTATTCGAGTGCAAACTGGGACACTTGGCTGTTTTTTACAGTTTTATGCTGAAAACACAACTTTAGCCATTTTAAACACTCTCAAAAAGACCTTATAACTCATTTTTAGAGAACCATACAACGATATGTTTTATAGAGCATTATAATTTCTAAAGCTTTGTAGTTTTGATTTTTCTCTAATTCCAAATAGATTGCAAGATATTATTCTCCCCAAGAGACCAGTTGTCAAGCTTTGCCTTAGAAATTGCTATCAAGATTGCCTATCTTGTTTATATAGACCAGATGGACTAATGCGAAAGCATAGTTATGACTTAGCTATAGTGACTAGAGATGATATCGCTGGTTAGAATGTGATAGTTGATTGTGTTAAAAATAAAGATTCTCATATAAGTTGAAAGAATTAAAAGAATAAGAGAAGTTAAGGACTATTTGAATATCGCTGGTTAGAATGTGATAGTTGATTGTGTTAAAAATAAAGATTCTCGTATAAGTTGAAAGAATTAAAAGAATAAGAGAAGTTAAGGACTATTTGAATTAAAAGCTTGTTTTTATACTTGAAGTTGAGTTTTATTAATTTGAATATGCTTTTCGTAAAAGATTGACTAGAGATGAGTGTAAGATGATATGTATGATTTGTGATTGCTTTGTTTTGGAATGAATGATTGATATACATGTGTATGATGAGACTCAACATGAGAATGAGGTTAAGGCCAACCGTCCTTAGTCAGGGAACGCCAGATTATGAACAAGATTGAAGCCCTCTAGGAGCCTTGTGGTAGAACCCAGAGAGGACAAGAATGAGACGGAGGTGAACTCGGGATGATTGTGACGTTCAGTGTGGAGGTTGGGTGGATGGGCGTCAGAGAAAGCCCTAGATTGGCTGGATTTTCTATTGGTCATTATGACAAACTATGTTGTCGAGCATGGTGATGATGATAGAACCTTTGAGATGGACACATACATGGAGATTGATTGAGATGCTATGCTTTAATTGATAGAGATTTATATTATATGAATGTTTGTTCGAGATTCTATGATTCTTTGCTTATGTGATAAGAATCTTGGATATGGCATGCATTCTTGTTTTGCTATTTGAGAGGGTTGATTTGATTGTATTGCTATTTAGAAATGGCACGATTAAGTGAGTTTTAACGTTTTCTTAGATTAAGTTGTATGAATAAGATATGGTTAGAATTTGGGACCGTTACAAAACCCAACAATTAAAAGACCATATTCGTCTTTCTCTTCGAGTGTTGTTTTCAATCTATGTCAATTCATGCATAAACCTATGCAAAAATCTCATTAGTTGTTATTTAAAATATATCTCTTTTATCTTAAAGGAACAATTGAAATTGGTTTATGTTAGTAATTCTCCTCTCTAAAAATATTTGCATACTTAGGTGTTGATTAGGCATGTAATATTGATAAGAGGTCCACCTCAAGTAATTCCTTGTGTGTAAATATAGCTCCTTCTGATTTCTCATAGCTAGGGAGTGATTAGTAAACTTGCTACTTCTTTGGCGATGAGAAGACAACAAGATAGTGTCTTCTACAAAGACAGTTCTAATTTCAAAGTAGGACAATGATAGTTCGAGTTTCAATGGAGGCTATGCTAGGAGAGGGTCTTGGGGGTCATTATGAGAAGGAGACACTCACCATTATTCACTAATCAATATGACTTGCAATATACGAATTTTAGACTTAAACTTTCTTTCTTCTTTCATGGGTTTAGTGTTTCATGTTTGTTTTCATGTGTATTGGACATTCATTGTATTGTAAGGTTATAGGTTTTTAAATGTGGAAAATAAAAAAATTTTGTGGGTGTTGTAAAAAAAATCATGTACAATCTTTGTTGATATCATGATATGGGCAATAACAAGTTGAGGCATAGTAGATTATGGCACTTTATCTTTTTAGTCAATTATAGATGAGGAAAAGTAGGATAATGGAACACCGTTGACTTTTTTAGATGTGAGATATTAATAGTCACATGGCATGCAAGCACCATCAATAAGTCCTTCCACCATAAGCCAATTTAAAGTAAAATTTCCCTATGGGCCCATTCATACCACTAAGGGTAATTCTTCTTACTTCATGTGGGTGAGTAATGGTTTAAGGATGTGATTTAAGCTTTTTAGAAGCTGAAATAATGACTAATCCATGAAGACTTGCACACACAAAGATAAAGGAGTTCACAACATATATTTTTGAGGTTTACGTTATATAATTTCATAGTCATTTACAAAGATGTAGAATCAAAGTGACAATTAATCATAGAATAAGGCAAAAGAATGAAAGAAAAGGACAATTTTATGAATATGCTCAAACAAAGGTCTCCCAAATTCCTTTTAAATCAAGGTGGTAAGAGTGCTATGTGTATTCTCAAACCATAATGTTATAACATTGACTATATTGTGGATTTGTCTCATAGGCATACTCAAGTGGAAACCAAAGAAATGAATATGCATCGTCTTGACTTTTAGTGTCGTGTTAAAAAGGGTTACTAGCCCTACAATCATAAGATAAAGAACTTGGTACAAACATGTGATGTGGTTTTCCACTGGTAGAGAAGGTAATTTGTTCACAAACAATTAGGAAGCCATTTCCCATTAGCACAAGCATCAAAAGCATTAGAGTAAGATTCCTTTTTAACTAAACAAAGGTATCTTGCACCACATTTGCAAGAGGTGGATTTAAAGGACGAAGACCGTGATCTTGTTGGAACCTTGAAGAATCAAGCCATGACTTATCAAAAACAAGGAGTGTCTAAACAAAACAAAACCATTGGTTATTGAGGATATGCCATCAAACATTCATTGGTAGAACATGCATTGGTAGAACATTCATAATTTTTTTTAAAAAAATCCCCCCATCCCATTAGGAATTTATGCTAATCTCTAATCTTTTCATTTACTAACTAACCTTTCTTATTCCTTTCGGAAGAACAAAAACCATTAAATGTCACTCAATATCTAAACCATCAACAAAGCTTGCCAATTCTCCCCACACAACGGTCTTTAAACGCGATCATGAAGACATGATCGGCATTAGGAAGAAGGAGGGAATGCTAACCCATTCTTAGGGTTAACAAGAGCTACTACCATTATTTTATCAAGGAGTCGAGGGGTAGATATACCAAAAGGTCATACATTCAAGATATGAAGAAATGGTGTCCAAAGCTACAACTTGGACGGGCACCCATAATGGTGTGACGGAATACTTATGGCGATTCCCGCTTCAAGAGCATGTGGTAGTGAGTTAGGATGAAGTCCTAAGTGATGTAATTCATGGATATATTATGAGAGTAGTCATTGTTATAGTATTAGGCCTCTTATGGGCCTAAAGTGCCCGGTCGGCCATAGTTTAAGTGAGTGTGAACACTTATGGCCGTGTATATAAGTGAATATCTCTCATAATACAAACAGACTCTCCCATTGTGCAATAGAGTATTGCTCTTGCTAATCTCTCTCTCTAATGCATGCTAGTGAGTGTGTGTGAGTGATGGAGGTTAGAGGAGGGACGGGTACATGAAGTGCAACGCGGTGGTGTGACAACGCTTGCAGGGAGACGCGATGGAATTGCTTCTCAAGGAGTTGTAGAGCTTGGAGACCTCAAGGGTTATGAGCTCGGCCATTGGAAAGATCCTCACAACAGTTGCAGTTCACCAGGTAGTCTCTGGATGTGTTTCAAGGAGGGTTAGGGTGAGCCAAAACAACTATTTTCTTATTAAATAGTAAATTATCATCGTGAAGTAAATGAGTGTAGGTTGAAAAAGCTATATCTATTGTGGAGGTTGTAAGTCCATTAACAAAAAGATTATGTAACCACATTTGTTGTAAAGGTTAAAAGTGTTTCACTTTGTAAGCTCCTTAATTGAAGAAAGAATAGAGGATCGCTCTCTTGAGGAAGAAATTCGACTACTGCAAGCAAAGTGAAAATAAGAATTTACAAATTGATTAGTTACTTTGAAGTTAGATAATGTGACTATAATATTTTTCATCAGATTTATTATGGTTTATTAAGTTGTGATTCCAAGAAGGCTTATTTATGACATGGATAGTGACTGATTTACAAGATCAAGTTAATTTGTGTAATGGCTCAAGATCTATCTAGTTTCTTATTGGGAGATAAATTTCATGGAATTAAGATTAGTATACTCTTACTCTAGAGTTTAGGAGGCCTACTAAACTCTTGACTAGCTTAAAACCTAAAATCATTTATCTAAGATAATATCTATCGGAGATATTGAGAGTCTAATAAATGCAGTGAATACCAAGTATGCTAAAGAGATACATAAGAAATTAAGATAAGATCTATCAGAGATATGGAGAGTCTAATAGATGCAGTAGTGAATACCGAGTATGTTGATTTTATCCAAGAGATAGGTAAGAAATCAAGAATCAAGTTGAGGGCTTATTATATCAAGTTAAGATCTTAGATAAGTAAGTCGTCAAGTTGTTCGTTCCAAGGCTACTTGAAGAAATCTCAAGATAGACACATGGATATTTATAGTTTTCTTGAAATCAAAGGCATACGACTTCTCAAGTTACTGTATCAAGTATAATTGTTGAATTAAAAAAAAACTATTTCTCAAGGTCTAATGATTGTTGAGGATAAGATGCTTTTATCGTCGAGGACGGCAATTTCTTAATGAAGAGAGAATGTAACATACCTCTGAGTTTAACCAAGTTATGATTAAAGACAATCTTAAATTTTGGATGCTACAAATTTCAGTAGTAAATTTCAACAAGTTTTCAGCAGTGTTAAATTCAAGTTTGACTTTTCTATTAATTAATATGCTCAAAGATAGCCTTTAAGTATGTATATAAACGTGCAAATCAAAATTCAACAAAAAGTAAAACGTAACTTATTTTTAGAATCGACTTTTGAATTTGGCAATTCTGCCCATGGGTTGTAGACCATGCATGTTCTGGTAATTTTAGATACCCACACGACTAGTTTCTGATAAAACTAAGTGCAAAGTTATACATGTTGCAAGTTGTAGCCTTGACAGTAGATCCAAGAGACGGCTGGCGAAATCTGAAAACAACACTTCGATAGCTAGAGAGTAGACATGGATTCCAATCACTCAAGACATCATCAAATATACCGGGGAAGTACACAAATGCTCGTTTTATTATTTTGCTTTAAATTCTTTTGAGATTAAATAAATAAATCGATAACTAATGATAAACGTGATATGAGAGAATCTAAGTCGATGTATGGTACGCTTAACGATGAGTAATTCTTGACTTTCTTAATTATACATGATCGCCTTGCTCTATGCGACTCATAGGATAAACATTTTTGGTGGTAAAGAATTAGAAGATAGAATATGTGACTAGTTTTACTAGATTTTAGGTATAACCTTACGAGGGGCTATTTTGTTTATCTTTTGCGTGTGTTTAGAATCAGATTTTGATATAAACACAAAAGTTTTAGATGACAAGAAACTCTATAAGAGTATATGGGACTCTAGAAAGCCAAATCCCTTTTTCTAAAAGTTATTCGAGTGCAAACTGGGACACTTGGCTGTTTTTTACATTTTTATGCTGAAAACACAACTTTAGCCATTTTAAACACTCTCTGAAAAAAAGACCTTATAACTCATTTTTAGAGAACCATACAACGATATGTTTTATAGAGCATTATAATTTCTAAAGCTTTGTAGTTTTGACTTTTCTCTAATTCTAAATAGATTGCAAGATATTATTCTCCCCAAGAGACCAGTTGTCAAGCTTTGCCTTAGAAATTGCTATCAAGATTGACTATCTTGTTTATATAGACCGGATGGACTAATGCGAAAGCATAGTTATGACTTAGCTATAGTGACTAGAGATGATATCGCTGGTTAGAATGTGATAGTTGATTGTGTTAAAAATAAAGATTCTCGTATAAGTTGAAAGAATTAAAAGAATAAGAGAAGTTAAGGACTATTTGAATATCGTTGGTTAGAATGTGATAGTTGATTGTGTTAAAAATAAAGATTCTCGTATAAGTTGAAAGAATTAAAAGAATAAGAGAAGTTAAGGACTATTTTGAATATCGTTGGTTAGAATGTGATAGTTGATTGTGTTAAAAATAAAGATTCTCGTATAAGTTGAAAGAATTAAAAGAATAAGAGAAGTTAAGGACTATTTGAATTAAAAGCTTGTTTTTATACTTGAAGTTGAGTTTATTAATTTGAATATGCTTTTCGTAAAAGATTATGGACTAGAGATGAGTGTAAGATGATATGTATAATTTGTGATTGCTTTGTTTTGGAATGAATGATTGATATACATGTGTACGATGAGACTCAACATGAGAATGAGGTTAAGGCCAATCGTCCTTAGACAAGGAACGCCAGATTATGAACAAGATTGAAGCCCTCTAGGAGCCTTGTGGTAGAACCCAGAGAGGACAAGAATGAGACGGAGGTGAACTCGGGATGATTGTGACATGGTAAGAGTGCTATGTGTATTCTCAAACCATAATGTTATAACATTGACTGTATTGTGTATTTGTCTCATAGGCATACTCAAGTGGAAACCAAAGAAGTGAATATGCATCGTCTTGACTTTTAGTGTGGTGTTAAAAAGGGTTACTAGCCCTACAATCATAAGATAAAGAACTTGGTACAAAGATGTGATGTGGTTTTCCACTGGTAGAGAAGGTAATTTGTTCACAAACAATTAGGAAGCCATTTCCCATTAGCACAAGCATCAAAAGCATTAGAGTAAGATTCCTTTTTAACTAAACAAATGTATGTTGCACCACATTTGCAAGAGGTGGATTTAAAGGACGAAGACCGTGATCTTGTTGGAACCTTGAAGAATCAAGCCATGCCTTATCAAAAACAAGGAGTGTCTAAACAAAACAAAACCATTGGTTATTGAGGATATGCCATCAAACATTCATTGGTCGAACATGCATTGAGAGAGAGAGAGAGAGAGAGAGAGAGAAGAGAGAGACTATCACCTAGCAGCCATGTGGTCATTTGTAAAGTAATATATTGGTAGAGAGAGAGAGAGAGAGAGAGACTATCACCTAGCAACCATGTGGTCATTTGTAAAGTAATTTTCGGTAATATATCCTCTATTACGCGAGAGAGAGAGAGAGAGAGAGAGAGAGAGAGAGAGAGAGAGACCTAATTTCATGTATCAAAGATAACTTCAAGTCTGATAAATTACGTTCGATGTAGATACCTCACATTCGCATTTCTTAACTCATAATAATACATGTGCTTGCTTGTTGCTACTAGAGCAAAAATGATGACCGTTTATTAGGAAGCAGTAAAAACACTCAAAATAGATTCAAGAATAATGAATGTGGAATCCTATTATAATTGACCAATATTGCTATAAGAATGTGGTTTTCTTGCATGAGGTGAGAAAGATGAGGCATAAAACATCCCATGAGAGCTGTGAGACATATGGGAGAGGGGCTCAATAAAGCTTTACATGGGAGGGTTCAATAAAGCTGAGGTTTTGTGTCACAGCTCTCATGGGAGAGAGAGAGAGAGAGAGAGAGAGAGAGAGACCATCACCTAGCAACCATGTGGGAGAGAGAGCGAGAGAGACCATCTCTCTCTCTCATGGGAGAGAGAGAGAGAGAGAGAGAGAGAGAGAGAGAGAGAGACCATCACCTAGCAACCATGTGGTCATTTGTAAAGTAATTTTCGGTAATATATCCTCTATTACGAAAGAGAGAGAGAGAGAGAGAGAGAGACCTAATTTCATGTATCAAAGATAACTTCAAGTCTGATAAATTACGTTCGATGTAGATACGTTCACATTCGCATTTCTTAACTCATAATAATACATGTGCTTGCTTGTTGCTAGAGCAAAAATGATGACCAAGAATAATGAATGTGGAATCCTATTATAATTGACCAATATTGCTATAAGAATGTGGTTTTCTTGCATGAGGTGAGGCATAAAACATCCCATGAGAGCTGTGAGACATATGGGAGAGGGGCTCAATAAAGCTTTGAGACATGGGAGGGGCTCAATAAAGCTGAGGTTTTGTGGGTTCAAAAGGGTGAGAGTTGGCACATTTGGGTGATGGGGAAGGAGGGTTGGAAGAAATTGCCAGAGAGGATGTGGGTGGCCACAAAGCGATTGGCGCTCTCCGTGAAATGGACCCCATCCCAACTTACATGGGAGGAGGGGTCTGTGCACGAGGATCCTGTTATAATTTGCCCATTCTCAACCTTGCTGTTGGAGCACGTGACTGTGGAGTCATAATTGTACTGGCCTTGGTTTGGCCCACAACATGCTGTGGTTGTGTATGTGAACCCTGTCAGCAGCCATGAAAATACATACACAACACCACATTTTCATTCAAAACCATATATTTGTTCCCAAAAAAATCACTACCTAATTCTTCAAAACCTCGCTCTCCTTTGTCGACCCGCGAGTTAGTCGAGTAGTTTCGGTGGTTCTCGAGAGTCCCGAGGTCATGGGTCCTGCATGCGGCGGTGGCATGTAGGGTGTGTGTGTGTGTGTGTTGTTCTATCTAATTCCACCTTAACTTTTATACTAATAAAAAACTTGCTACTTCAATATTTGTGTGTGTGTGTGTGTGTGTGTGTGTGTGTGTTGATATCTATGTACTGTGTGTGTGTGTGTGTGTGTGTTGATATCCATATACTGTTCATGGATTTACCAAAAAAAAGAAAAAGAAAAAAAGTGTGTGTTGATATCCCATATGTGGGATTGGGGTCATTGAGACCTGCCATGTCAATCGCGCCTCTTCCATTGATTCAAACCAATCCTCACCTTCTACATCAACCTCAGCCACATCATAGGCTTCCTCAATGGTTGGCATGTTTAGTTAGCCATTGATGGATGGCAAGGTAGGCTGCCATGCATTCACCTCCTTGTCACCACAAGAATGGAGGGTGGGTGCGTGCTGTCGGAAAGCTTTGGGGAGTGCCCTCGGGCAAGAACTGTGGAGAGTAGAGCCAGAAAGGGGTGTGGAGGAGGAGAGATGATGAGTATTATTATTGGGTCAATGCTTGTACTTCTAAAGTTTGGGATGTGCAAAATTACTGGTCTCATCTAAATGGAAATCAGACACATCATTCAGTTTTAGTATTATTATTGGGTCTCTTCCCCCTGTACTTCTAAAGTTTAGGATATGCAAAAAATGGAAATCAGACAATCATTTTAATCCAAAATAAAAATTAAAACCCAATCCTTGGGAGAAAAGGGAAGAAAGGTGGGAATCTTGCCATTAGCTAGTTGAATCATTAGACCCTAAAAAAAAAATTATTGATTTTTTAGGGGGAGATGAGAAGAGGATTAATCACTTTGAAAGGAATCATAATTAGGGGGGGGGAGTGGTGTGGGATGCATACCATTAGCTTGTCCATTGGCAAACAGTTGGTACTTGATTGCATTGGAGTCCACATAGATGACTGAGGCCCCATATAACTGTGTTTGTAAGAGGAAAGACTTGTTTCTGAGCAAATCATTGAAATTGGCCACCACTTGGTTGAATGAAACCAGGCACCCGCTCGCATCCAAATCACTTGCATTGTGTGGATTGATGGCCAGAATTGCTGGATAGCATCCCATTGGACCCAGATTTGTTATCATGAAAAACCTTGCACCACTTGTATACAAGCTCTGCTTTCACCAACACACATGGTAGAAATCTCATGTTTAGAGCCACACATGCTATCCAAATCATTCAACCCATCACTAATCACCCTGCTTATAATGAGTATTAAAGCCTTCCATGCTACTTCCATTCCATCCAAATCATTCAACCCATCCCTAATTACCCTGTCCATCATTAATTACCCTGCTTATAATGAGTATTAAAGCCTTCCATGCTACTTCCATTCAATCCAAATCATTCAACCGATCCCTAATCACCCTAATTACCCTGGTTATAATGAGTATTAAGCCTTCTTCCATGCTACTTTGCTGATTTTACTCATAAGAATTAAGAGATTTCATGCGATTTTTGCCAACGGTAATACGTATTGAGGGCATGTTTCATATGATTATGCTGATCATCAGGATGAATACATTGTCAAAGATTACATTACTCACAGTTCGAATTAATTAAAAGCATGGATCAAAACCAGTACACAACTCTTCTTGCACAGCAATTAGTGGATTATGGATGTCAATGGTACCTCTATAGTGTTGCCGATTGCATCGACGACTTGAGGGAAGACTGCAGAAACTTGGTTTAATGGAGTCCCATTAGACAGTTGCGCAGTTAAATCATTCTGGCCCATGTCAATGGTGTACAGTGCAGTATCAAAGGTAGAAGGTAGCGGCAAAACATCCTTAAACCAGCCTACAAAAAGCCATTTAAACACCTTAATTTCAGTATTTATGCAGGCAGATTAGGGATGATGATAAGTGCACTGATTAAACGAAATATCAAAGCAGGTGGGCATGAAAATGCTTTTGCAGAGAGTGATGGGAAGAGCTCAATTGTAAAAATAGTATGAGCATGTGAGAATTAAGTGCGAATTAGAAAGAATGTACCATATCTCTGCAGTAAAGCAAAGTAGATAAATCTCAAATATAAGGCAAATTAGTGGGAATAACTGCTTGCTTTGTAAACATTAGGGATAGTAAAAATTCACAAACCAAGTGAGTCAAGCTAATTAGGATATAAATACTATAGAGATTTGTAATTGTAATTGCAATCGCAATAATTATTATTTATGTGGGTAGGTAATATCACATTTAATATCGAGTGGGTACATTTAATTAATTGTATGTTTGGTACCTGCAATCATAATTTTTTGGCTACAAAAGTGTGCACATTATTTAGTCGATTTGTCATTTTAAATTATGCCCACAAACTTAAAACAAAAAAAAAACAAAAATCACGTTAGACACTAATATCGCTTTAGGCAAAACTTCCCAAGATTGACGGCAAGATTAAGCATTTGATTATAATCATCGCAACAGCAAGATTAAGCATTTGATTAACAATCATCGCAACAGCAAGATTAAGCATTTGATCATAATCATCGCAAGCTTATTGCAATGTGATTGAAAATATCAATAAATTATTGCATTATGGTCGGCATTTTCACTCGATTAATGCCACAGTGGCGTACTTTGACTGCAATTTTCACTTATTTGATTGGGATTATCACGAGATTATCGCAATTTGATTGGGATTATCACTAGGTTAGTGCAACTCGGTCAGAAATATCACTAAATGATGCAATTTGAGGGGAAGGAAGCAGATTGTTTGATAAGAACATGAATAGGAAGAGAACCTTTGGAGAACAATTCAAGGGCCTTGTATTTGAGCTGATTAAATTGGTTGAGCTGGATTTGCAAGAAGAAAGGGCTGAGCCAACCATTGGGCCTGACTTGGTTGGTGGGCTGCAGTACAGAGGCCCCAGCACTGGCAAAGTTGGCACCGCTTGTAAAGTTGGACCCTATTGCTTGCAAGTAAGGGTTTAGATATGGAAACCCTAGGCTCTGAGCTGCACATCACCAACACAATAATAATAATTAAAATCATAGGCCCAATTAGATTAACTGCATCTAATCCAACTGCTTTCATGTTTCAATTTTAGTGATCATATGACAACCAATGGCATGATTAAACGAATCAAATCATAACCATGAAATGAATGATTGAAGAGTTAATCAATCATATGCTAAAACACAGAACTAATGTATGCAAATGAGATAACGAAAGGGGTTAAGTAGTGACTAAACAGAGATCATAAGAAATTATAAAGGAATATAGAAGGTGAGTGATGATACAGTGATTAGTAGAGATTAATGAGACTAACAGAGATCATAAGAAATTATAATGGAATATAGAAGGTGAGTGATAATACAGTGATTAGTAGAGATTAATGAGATGGTAGTGATAGTACAGTGATTAATGAGATGGTAATGCTTACCAATGAAATCCATGACTAGTCTCCCATCACTGAAACGGCCAGCAGGCTCGTTGAAGGTGGTCTCCCCATTGGGGCGAGCTTGGGAAGGGAAAGCAGCCACAAGCCCACCAGTATCAGAGTTGGAGTCCCCAAAGTTGAAGATGGCAGGGAAGGGGCAATCCCCCTGCACAGGGAAGCATTGCCAAGAGAAACCAATAACAAAAACCAAGGATGCCACAATGGAGAGAGGCCACATTGCCACCATGATCGATTGCAGATATTGATTGTTGTGAGAAGTATACAGATTCTGAGAATGCAGAGCACAGCTTTGAGGCTAGCAATGAGAAGATGGAGACATGAGAAGATGAACAGGGAAGACTCCACAGTCCACCACAATCAAGGAGAGAAGATGGTAAGGGAGTAGCAAGAGAGCACCATTTGAGGAGGTTAAAAAGGAGAGGCAAGTCCTCCCCCTTGGGCCTTGAGCAGACACATGTCCCCTACACAAGTCTCCTCTTGATACCTACACATTACACATGTTTCCTATCTCTTTGCTTTTAGTACGTCTTACGTTCTTCTTCTTTTTTTTAAAGCTTGACCACAATATACCCAACCCCCTCCCTCAATTCTAGCCTCCTCCACATGCAACTCTATGGTAGTTGCATTGTCCATTTTTGGCCCTTCCCTTCATCAACATCAAGCCAACTTGCAAGCTTAAAAATGTATGGGCTGGCTTGCACAGTATCTCTCTCTCTCTCTCTCTCTCTCTCACACACACACACACACACACTAAAATGCATGGGCTGGCTTGCAACAATATCACACATGCACTCACACACACACAAATGCACTTGGACTAAGTAGCTTCTCAAGCTTCTTGCAACAACAATATCACACACACACACACACACACACACACACACACACACACACACACAAAAAAATGCATGGGATGGCTTGCAACAATATCACACATGCACGCCCGCGCGCGCACACACACACACAAATGCATGTGAACAAAGTTCCTTCTCGAAGCTTTTTTATTATGTGAACAAGGAGCTTTTCAATGTTTTCTAATGAATGCCCATTGGTTAATTGTCACTCAAACATTTTCCTAAAACCCAAATCAAGTCTTCTTTATGATGCAGTGTCAAAACACATTTCAACAAAATAGCAAAGGGACAAAATATTTCCAAAACAAGTTATTCAACTATTTTCAAGAGCTTAAAGTTGCAATCAACTCCTTTATTGCCTCACTTGTTGTGCTTTGTACAAAATAACACATGGTCAAAATATTTCCAAAACAAGTTATTCAACTCTTTTCAAGAGCTTAAAGTTGCAATCAACTCCTTTATTGCCTAACTTATTGTCAAAATATTTCCAAAACAAGTTATTCAACTCTTTTCAAGAGCTTAAAGTTGCAATCAAATCCTTTATTGCTTAACTTATTGTGCTTTGTAGTCTCTTTCTATGTGTTGCCTCACTTAAAGACATCTCCATCAAGATCACTTTCCTAGAAGCTTACTTTTGTAGCTTGACCATAACTTTTTACAAAAGGAAAAAATATGATATCTAACCTTGAGTTTGGAGTTTTTCGTCCCTATGCACACTCAAGCATGCAAATAAGAACCGTTGACATACACAATCAATCACACAACCACGCACCCATGAATTCACTCATATGTGAAGTAAAAAGTTTTCATTATGTATCAACAACTTTGTCTTTTGTTTTCAAAACTTTTGCTATGATTTGTCCGTCTTTTCCAACATGTCAATAATAACTTTTAAAATGCATGTGATTACTTATCTATTGGAAACCATTAGGCAAAAGATAATGCAAAATGTAGCTCTTAGATGTTGAATATTGTACTAAATATCTATGGGAAACCTTAAGGCAAAAGATTGTGCAAAATGCCCTTAAATGTTGAACATTGTATTCAACCTCTAAGGATGCCCTTAGGTGTTGAATGTCTATTGGAAACCATTAGGAAAAAGCCAAGGATAGATGTTAATGAAGGGTAGGTTTGGTCTTAGAGGTAATGTGGATGGAATTTTTTCAAAACTTGGGTCATTTCTTCGGGATGTTATATCTCATTGAAGCCTTGGATACAAAGTTATCAAGAAAATAAAATTTTAAATAAATCTCACCATAGAGAAAAATCTTCTTTAATGACGATCTCCTTAACATTGATAAATCCCATCAATATATGAATTTTCTATTCCTAGATTGTAAGTGGTGTTTAGTAGGTAGAGTGTGTGATTCAACATCAACATCATTTTATGTTTTAGAGACTCTTTTTATGCTAATCAATATGATGATGGATTTTTACACTCACATCTTGCTAGTGAAGAAAACATAAAATGAGACTTGTCAAATTTGTTCCAAGGAGTCTTAGCCACCCTCTCAATCTCAAAACTTGTAAATTACACTGTCCAATTTTGGACCACCATGATCCACCATGCTAGAATCTTGGGAGACACTCCCCCTCTTTGTACATGATGTGTACATACCTCCATACCTTATAGTACTCCCCAAAAGCTCAATGGTCACCTTCATACTCAGTTACACTACAACAATCTCCAAGTAATACATACATGAGTCCCATGACACGCGGTCCCATGCCACACATGTAGCATATTGACGACACCTTCAAGCTCCAGCCACCATCGTCCACATCTACCAACACACTCAACACCACCAATGCTAGATAGCCTCCTTGCTAAGAACCTCTTGATGAAAAAAGTCTGCCTGATGTGTAACAATGTAAGTGAGGTTCTAAGGCTTTTGGTACTCTGGCATGAGCACTCTCCAAGCAAGGTTTTGGACTAACCCCGAAAGATGGTAGTAATGTCTTGCTTGCATGGCTCGCCCACATGCAAGCACAGAAGCTGTAGCGGCGCACGTTGTAGCCCTTTCAAAAAAGCAAATCACCACCAGCTCCAAACACAAGCTCAAACCATGTGCCTCCTAATTTCTCAAAGATAAGAAGCCATTAAAGTTATAATGATCCTCTCTCTCTTCCCATAATGATTTTATCTCTTTCTCCACACCAAGTTTAGGCCCCCTTCAATTAGTGTTGGATGAGCTTTTCACCCCCTAACACTGTTGCGAAAAAAATAGGTAATCTTTCCTTAAAATTGACATATTTCAAAGATTCTATCAAAAAGGACCATTTTTACCTCTTTTTGAAAAGTGGTCTACCATGCATACAACACTGCCCAAAGATGATAATATTTAAGGCACTCTGCATAAAAATGAGATGAAAAAAAGGCTTGGTTTTGGTTACTTTTTGAGATTACAATAATTGAAACAATAAGTTTTTAAAAATATACCAAAATAGAGACACCATTTGTCATTTCCATCTTTAATCCAGAAAAGAAATTGATACAACTCTAAAAAGGAGCTATTTTTTAAACATACAACTCATGGCATGGTTATGGTTCCTCATCATCACTACTTCCTATACCATCACCATCACTAGTTGGTGTGCCTCCCACTCCCACTGAGGAGGTAGATGAGGCATTCTCTTCATCACTATCCACAAAGACATTTTTTTCTTCTATATGTACATGTGAAGCTAAGACTCCTTGGGTTTGCTACTGTGTTAGCAAACCCAAGGATGTTACCAAGCTGAGAGTTGTTGAAGCAAGGGATCTTCTCTTGTAAAATAGACATGGATGACTTTCTCAAGTAACCCGCTTTTGTGAGAGTAAAGTCATACACCAAAATATCTACCTCATCAACTGTTAGTACACGAGTGCTAGCAGTGTTCTTTCCCCTCTTGCATATTTATATTTGCCATTGGCCACTTTCGTCTTTATTAGTAGGTATTACCTTGCCAATCTAGAATGGATGTTTTAAAGCATCATCCTCAGGTAGGGTAGCAACAAGGGTACCCTCGCTTATGCCTTTTGCAGATCACCACTCCACATCTCTTGAATTCTCTCCTTTCTTTTAACCAGCTAGCTCTTATGTACATCCTTTTTGCATCCCCATGAAGAAGTTTGTCAATCTCTACTAGAATTGGTACCGTAAAATAAGTGGTTTTTTTGCAAAGTAATAGTTGGACCAAAAAGAACTAGCCAGATTTCACGAGTTATTGATATTCCTTTCAAGTATTTATTCTTGTTGTTCAAAGAACTTATCCCACCATTCTACTAATTGAATTTGGGACATCACTGGCATCACTTCACCTTCTCATTTTCAATAGAATGAAGGAGTATGAAGGATTAATTAGCATTTTTAAGTCCCATCATAACTCCCTGAGGTTAAAAATTTACAATTGATTACCTCATTAGAAATAACTTGATGCACTACATGTGGGACAATATTTATTACCTCATTATAAATAGCTTAATACACTACATGTGGGACAATATTTCCGAGAATAGTTCTAGTAAGTGTAGAGTAAATAGGCTACTCCTTGGCTAGTAGTAACATAAATGAAAATTCTTTAGTTAGTAGATCTCGTACCTCTAGAATAGAGCCAAGAAGAGAGACTCCAAGTGATAATAATCTCAAAATAAAAAATCAATTTACCATATCATTTTAGAAGAGGTTGTAGCATGCCCCTTCACCAGATACCTTATGCCAATTTATCACATGTATAATAAGGATGAATGCATAGGAGACACCCTAGATGGTAAACAAAAATAATGGGCTTACTTTCACATCATATGTGCACTTAGCCTTTGCATGAAGTAGAACATTGTTCTTAAATTTTATCACTTCATGTAAATAAATTCTGTACAAAAAGGTTATTTTCTTAGAAATATATATGAGCTCTCGTAATGCCCTTTGGAATCCCTACATGTAAAATTCACTATTATCCCTCCCCTCTCAAAATATTTCTACTCCTTATTAAGAGAATACATTTGGGTAAATCTGACTCATTCCTTGAAAACTCCCAATCATTTTGCCTCCCTATTTTTTAAACTCTTACTCCAAAGTTAAGGTATACAGCACATTACATATACATAATGTAATGCCTGGCACACCATAGGCTAAACTCAGTAATAGAAGTAGCACCAACAAATGAATGGGTGATGGATGGTGCAAGCAGGCGAGGTAGATAACCTTCAATCATTTACCAGTGAGGGTGACAAAGTTACTAGACGTAGTTGTAAAATTAGACTAAGGAAAGAAGCCACTAGTGGAATAGGCTGGAGTAGGCTAACATGTTAGCAAGTTATCTTGAGATAGCAAAGTAGAAGATCCATGCATATTTTGATTATAATGGACAGAAGAAACTCATAGTAGCTGAGAGTTAAAAGTTGTACACACGATAGCTTTTACTTTTGGGACTTTTGGATAAATTGATGCAATTCACCAAAAACCTTAAATTGTAAAGAATCTTCTTAAATTAAATGGCAATCATCCATATAATTATCTCTTAAATTAAATGGCAATCATCCATATAATTATCTCTTATGCTCTTGTGCGCTCTAATTAGATATATTATAAATGCTTGTGGTATAATTATGTGTGTAAAACCCAACTGCGGAACATTTTTTCGATGCACGGTGTAGCCATATTTGGTAGTAGGGTGTGAACACACTAGGATTAGCTAGGAAACATTCTCCCTCTTTAGGAGGTTTTTTCCCCTGTGCTAGTATACACCCATCTTGGGTTATACTTATATTCTTTGTACAACACACCTACATCATCTATCTATCATATCATTGTGTGCTCTCTTGAGCTTCTCCACTGTGTGTGTGTGTGTGTGTGTGTGTGTGTGTGTGTGTGTGTGTGTGTGTGTGTGTTCATGCAACCCTATTTCTAACATTTGGTATCAGAGCATTCGCTCCTTGCCCGTGTGTTGCTGCCTACCCCTCACCCGAGTCGCATGTCTTCTTGAATCGGATCAAGGAGCCCTTTTGGGAGAAGAAAGAGGACCATAAAGCGTTGGTACTTGGTCCTGGATTTTAAGTCAGATTTTTGTTCCAGGTGCATTTTGGGGGTTGTACGTGTGGTTTTTGGTTTTTTGTAGACATCTTCGATGGTCGAGTTTGAACTGTTCTTCATCAGAATCTGGAGTAGTTTTGGGGGCCATTTGCGCAATTTTCAGTTTTCTGCAAACATCTTTGGGGACCCGATTTGCACTTCTCTTCATCAAAATCTAGAGTAGTTTTGTCAGATCTTCTATGGGGACAGGTGTGTAGATACATGAGAAAGCATCTATGCACTTCACTTCAACGACATCAATCTCTTCATCTTCCGAGTAAAATTTCTCCTCACTATACTCTGCATTTGTTTCATACACCTTGCAGGTCTCCATTGTCAGCCACCACCTTGTTAGCAGCACTTATCACATAGTGATGTATTTCAGATGTTATCTGCTCAAGATAAGCTTGATGGGACCAACTACACGTTATGATCCTATATGATGCGGCATGTATCAGTAGCCAAAGGGATGTGTGGAATGTTGTGGTTGGCATTGAGAAACATCCTAGTTCTTCTGATGAACATGATGCAAAGGCACATCCATAGACACGGACTGCTAAACATGCTTGGGATGCAATTGCATCATTGTATCAGGTACGTAATGAAGCACGTGTTGCTTATATACACAAGCAATTAGAGTCAAAGCATGAGACTCCATGGACAGTTCCCTTAAAAAAATCAAGGATTTTAAGGAGAAATTGGCTAGTGTTAATGAAATATATCCTGATAATTCATTAGTGCCTACTGTCTTGAATGTGTTACCGAGATTGTATCAAGGTTTTACTTCTACCATCAGAATCATGATGAAAGGCAATCCAAATGCCTTGAAGTTTAAGGAGTTGGTTTTTGTTCTCTTGCAAGAAGAGCAATCCAAGAAAAATAGATATGTCATGCGTACAGGAGATCAGGCTTTTGCATTCAAAGAGGCAAAGGTAAATCCTTTCCTCAGGTTAGTTAAAAGCCAAAATCAAAGTCATTGGGTAAGCTTGCAGACAAGGAAAAATGCAACACATTAATGAGTGCAGAAAATGGCTAGAGAAGGAGAAAAAGAAAGACTTAGGTATGGCTGTAGTTGATGCATCGACATCCAATGCAGAAAACAAAGAATCTACAAACTATGCACATGATGATTGGGCTTTCATTGTGCAATGAAGTTATGACTCTTCGCATAAGGATGTATATATTACAAATGTACATGTCTGGTATTTCGACAATGGTGCTAGTAAGCACATTACTTCTCATCGCAACTTGTTCTCTTCACTTGAATCTGCTCCACAGGAAAACATTGTAACATGTGCAAACTGTTGAGATATGTGGTGCCAAAGAGCACAAGGAAGAGGTAGGGAACAAGAGAAGAAGCATGGATATTAGAAAAAGGAATAGACTAAGGGTTTAATATCAAAGGTTGATTTGTATGGTCATCTGTAAAAGGTAAAGTCAATGGTCAAAAGGTGACACATGGAAAGCACAAGGTTGCAAATGTAGTGTGAGCATTAATGAACACATGGTTGGCACTAGGGTGCACAAAAATCATGGATTAGAGTCCTTCCCAAGACTATAAATATGGGTGTATGAAATTTGATTATTGCAATGAGATTATGTAGTTTGTGCCTTAATCATTATGTTATTAATTAATCCTTATCTTAATCTCGTATTAGCATTTTCTTAGTTTTTCATTATGGACTTAATCACTTGCTATGAGCTGCCCTAGACTCATGTATTCTAACAAACAACTCCTCATATCTTGTAAAAGGAGTTGGTAAAATTTTCTCGCTGGGGCTGCAAATGAACAGTCACGCTTTCAGATGGATTATATGTACCAGGGATCAAGAAGAACTTGTTATCTATCTCTACCATTACTAAGGCTGTTCAGTTTAAGGATGACAGATGTATTGTTCATGATCATAGTGATGGCAAGACAATTATTACTTCTGGTACTTTGTCTCATGGCCTCAGGCTAGATGCATAGACAGACAAAGGCATGATGCATGATGCATGTATAGTTTCTACCACCAAGGCAATGGGTGATGCTAAGCTATGGCATGCACGCTTTGGTCACTTGAACTTTGGCAGTTTTTTGTGTTTGCATAAACATGACATGGTGTTTGAGCTACCACATCTTGAATCCCCTATCAAACATGTTTGTGAGGGTTGTATTCTTGGAAAAATGCAATGGGCATCATTTCCCAAAGATGGTTCAGTTAGAGCTGTCCAAAAGTTGTAGCTTATACACAGTGATGTATGTGGTCTTATGAGGACACCATCTACTGGGAGCTACCTCTAATTCATCACATTCATTGATGATTATACCAAATATACCTGGGTATATCCATTGAACTAGAAATCAGAGATTTTTATGTACTTTAGGTACTTTGCTGCTATGGTTCAAAATGCTTCTACATGATGTAAGATTGGTACCCTATATTTGGGGGGGGGATGTGTCTAAGGATTTTCATGCATACATGGTTGATAATGGGATATAACACCACTGTATTGTGCCCTATACACCTCAACACTACGGTGTAGCTGAACGTAAAAACATGTTTCTCATGGAGATGGCACATTGTATGGTCAAAAGTCAGGAGTTACCTTATGGTTTTTGGCTAGAAGCAGTCGTGTGAAACATATGTTTTGAATAGGTGTCCTACAAAGGATTTGCATATAATTACACCTTTTGAAGCTTGGAATGGCAGAAAGCCCTCTGTGGCTCACTTACGCACTTTTGGTTATCTTGCTTATGCACTTGTGCCTAAGCAACTTCGCAGCAAGGATTTGAATAGGTGTCCTACAAAGGATTTGCATACAATTACACCTTTTGAAGCTTGGAATGGCAGAAAGCCCTCTGTGGCTCACTTACGCACTTTTGGTTATCTTGCTTATGCACTTGTGCCTAAGCAACTTCGCAGCAAGCTTGATGATAAGGATGTAAAATGTATTTTTATGGGATACAGCTCGGAAAGCTTGATAAAATAAGACTGTTAAATGTATTTTTATGGGATACAGCACGGAAAGTAAGGGTTATCATCTCTTTCATCTTGCTACCAAGTGGATTCTTGTAAGTACAGCTCGAAAAGTAAGGGTTATCATCTCTTTTATCTTGCTACCAAGCGGATTCTTGTAAGTACAGCTTGGAAAGTAAGGGTTATTATCTCTTTCATCTTGCTGCTACCAAGCACATTCTTGTAAGTAGATAGTGCTTTCTTGAATGGAGATTTGCATGAGGATGTCTATGTATCTCAAGCTAATGGTTTTGTTCAAAAAAGTTAGGAATCAAAAGTATGCAAATTGAAGAAAGCTTTATATGGTCTTAAGAAGGCTCTTAGAGCATGGTATGAAAAGATACATGCATACTTGGTTGCACATGGTTTTTTGCAATAGACCAACTGACAGTACCCTCTATATTAAGGGGAATAAGGATGTTTTATTGGTCATTGTGTTAAGAAACCATGAGGTGTACGAGGAGCCAGGAGCATTAAAAGTTGTCTCCTTTGTTGACTTTGGAAGGTAGAATCTACAGCGTGTGGAGGCTACAATGTAGAGAATCATGGAGAGAATTTGTGAGAGAATCATGGAACTTTATTAGCACTTAATCTTAGTTATAATTGACCTAATAGTGTTATACTCAACTATCTAAGGGGCACACATCTAATGGAAATTATCTCTCTCATTCTACTCATTATGCCTTGTTTATGTTAAGCTTTTATGATTAAGCTAATCTCTCATCATCATTAGCATGTCATTAGCACCTAAACCATGAGATTTCTTGTGTACTTTGAGCCTCCATGATTCCAATAGATGCGACAACATTTCTTTTCCCTTTTCAGACGTTCCTTTGTAAGGGCAATTCATATTCAACTTTATAACTAATTTAGAGAAGTCTTTTAAGATGTTAGATCTTGGACCATTGCACTATTACTTGGGCATTAAGTTTTGGCAGCATAATGATGGCATTGTTTTTTATGATTCAGAGGAAACACATAGATGCATTGTTGAAGAAGTTCAATCTTGAGGACTATAAATGTGTGTGGCTACACCTATGGAGCCAAGTTACGAGTGACGACGACTAAGTCTTCAAGATGCAAGTGACTCTTTTGATGATGGCTTGTATCAAGAAGTTGTTGGGTGCCTCATCTTTTTGTGCAACACCAGGTTTGACATTCAGTATATGTGGTCTCAATATTGAGCAGATATATGCATAGCCCAAGCACAAAGCATTGTCAATCTATGAAATGGGCGTTCCATTATTATCTAAAGGGCACTATGCAGTTTGGTTTATTTTATCCCAAAGAGGATAATCACAACTGCATGCATTTACAGACTTAGAATGGGCTGGATGTTATGACACACGTGTCCACGAGTAGTTTTTTCATGGCTCAACAAGAAGCAACCCACTGTGGCCACTTCTAGCTGTGGAAGCTAAGTATAGGGCAGCGTTTAGAGGTATAGTTAAGTGTGTTTGGCTTAGGCTCCTTATTTTTTATTTGCGTATTAGAGCGAGTCCTCAACAACCACTACCATCTTCATTGATAATCAAGCATTATGGCTTGCGAGACGAGGAATCCAATTTTTCATGCGTGCACAAGGCACATTGAGGTGCACTATCATTATATCAAGGAGAGATACTCTGCAGGGAAAATTAGCTTGGCTTATGTGCCAACACAGGACAACTTGGTAAATTTTTTTACGAAGGCTCTTCCACAAGAGAAGTTTGAAGCTTTTCGCAAAGCTTTAAACTTACTTCTCTTTGGGTACTAGTCTGGGCCCCCTATCACAGTCCTAGTGCCAACTCACCCCTTGTTCACATCATCATTCCTAGGGGGGATTTGTAGCCATATTTGGTAGTGATTTGTGTGAACACACTAGGACCAGCCAGGGTACTTTTTCCCTCTTTAGGAGATTTTTTCCCCCGTGCTAGTATACACCCATCTTGGGGTATACTTATCTTCTTTGTACAGTGCTCATACATTATCTATCTATCATCTCATTGTGTGCTCTCTTGAGCTTCCACTATGTGTGTGTGTGTGTGTGTGTGTGTGTGTGTGTGTGTGTGTGTGTGTGTGTGTGTGTGTACATTCTTGCAACCCTATTTCCAACACACGGTAACCTCATTGTCAATAAAACCTAAGTGAAACATTTTTCCCATTCCTGCAACCCTATTTCCAACACACGATAATCTTATTGTGAGTAAAAAAGGTCAAAAAGTTGCACCAAATCCTCTCCAGCATTTTTGAAATGCTAAAAGGCAAATCAAACAATCAAATAAAATGATCAAGCCTTAAGAGTGATTGAAATTGTTTATAAAATCACTATGCATAATGATTAAGCTAAGAGTAACCTCTCTCTATACATCATAATAAAACAATCAATCTAGGTAGCAATGCAAACATTACCCAATATGTTCATAGATCTTGTTTGTAGTTTTCTTGAAGAAACCTCAAAACAGATAACACATTTTGTTGCACCACGTGTAGAGCGAAGAATGAAGTCCCATCTTTTGAAAGGTCCTTAAGTTAAAAATATCATCTTTTTTTAGAAGTCTCATCTTCTGAAAGTCCCATCTTCTGAAAGGCCCTTAAGTTAAAAATATCATCTGTTTTGAGAAGTTCATAAGCTTGGACAATACCATTATGATGATAGCATATCGCAAGTTCAGGCACACTTGCCATCACATTATCCAACCACATTTTTTCCATGTACAGACTTTCCTTCTTAGTATATTGTCGGTGTGCACTATTGGTATATGTTGATCCCGGACCTAATATAGTGCTCTTTTTATCCATTCCTATTAATAGGGTGGGGGATGATGAAGTGAGAAGTATTGTTGGTGGATGGTGATCTCGGACCCGATATACTACTCTTTTCACCCATTCCTGTTCATAGGGTGGGGTGATGAAGTGAGAAGTCTAGGTCAAGCATAAAGTGGACCCTATGACCTAGAAAGAGGCAAGAGATCCCACTTAGTAGACCACCTGCAGTACTTCTCTAGAGGTGAGACAAAAACCACCTACCTCCCTGCTAATTAGACCAACCACATTTGGTGGTCATGCTAGGGATAGCCACCACCTAGTAGACTGCCTACACTACTTCTCTAGAGGTGAGATAAACACTACTTGCTTCCATGTTGATTAGACCAACCACATTTGATAATCATGCTATGGATAGCCACCACCTACATTACTTCTCTAAAGGTGGGACGGATTCCTTACTGTGGCTGGCTGCTAGGAATCTATCTCTAAAGGTAATCTACAGATTCCTTGGTGGGTGGGATATCCTTAGCATGATCGCCAAATGTTCCCTAGTTGTTGGGAATCTCTCTCTAAATGTGAGACAAATTCCCTGGTGGGTGGGATATTCCTAGCATGATTGCCAAATGCTGGGTGGGGGACTAACCACATATGGCGATCATGATGGGGATATCCATCGCCAAACAAGGAAACTAATTTTCCAAAAGGGAGATCGGGAACCATCCACAAAGAGAGAGAGAGAGAGAGAGAGAGAGAGAGAGAGAGAGAGAGAGAGAGAGAGAGAGAGAGAGAGAGAGAGAGAGAGAGAGAGAGCAGCTAAGGGAATGAAGATAGGGATAGGAGAGGATTTACAACTATGAAAAACTTATTTTTCCAAGGTCAAATGATTTGAAATTATTACAAAATTGGATAATGAGCAAGCAAAGCTACATGAGGCAAACACCTAAGCAAACTCAAGCTGTTGTTTGGAGTAGGTACAAGAAAATCTCAGTGCTAGGACCAAAAGGCAAGCACGACAAAGCCAACGAACATGATTCTAAGAATTGCAAGTCTAAGGAATAGTGAGTGTGGAAGTCGATCGACATGAATTATAATTATAGTGAAGGAAATGTAAGTCCATGCAAGTTCCCCGTAATGGAATTTACAAAGAGAATCAAGGAACTTTGTGGTAGGATTACCACCCCACCCATGGTGAAATCCATGAGATCCTAGCCTTTGAACAAGCTTCAGAACCAAAGGGTCAAGAAATATAAATTCTTTGCTAAGATCGGGACACTTGAGGACCTTGTAGAAAGGGATCTATAAATGGAAAACATGACCAAGAAGAGTAAGAGAAAGTAATCGTAGATCCATTCTAAGAGTGAGGCAAAATGAAGTAGGAGAAGACACAAAGACAAAAAAGCATAAGAAAAGAAAATTTGATTCAATAACATTTAGTAGCAGAGGAGGACAGACCTAGTCTAAAAGGTAGGTGGAAAATTTAAGCAAGAAAATTTGATTCAAGAACATTTAGTAGCAGAGGAGGACAGACCTAGTCTAAAAGGTAGGTGGAAAATTTAAGCAAGAAAATGATAGAGTTGTCCAAAAAGAAGGACAGTACAGATAGATGTAGCAAAAAATGAGGCGTCACATGAGACTTCTTGGAGAAATATTGTGTCCAATGCAAGAAAGCACAGGGAACTTCACCCAAGATTGTTGATATAAGTCAACCTAGAAACAAGAACATAGTGGTGAAATCTGGCCCAAATTAAACAAATATCTAGAACCACAAGAACAAAGAAGGAAGTGCCAAGTCAAATCCAAGAGCGAGAATAAGAAATAGAAATAGAACCTGATAATTTTTCCTCTAACACAGATTTATTCATCACTCTAATAGTACCCGATTCCCTATACTAGCGGATTCCCTAGTAGATGTTGCCACAACCAAAATCATGAAAGTGGGGGAGAACAGTTGGAAGGTGTTTTTATGGATGGCACAGCCTTAGTAAATATCCCTAGTAGATGTTGCCACAAGTAAAATGTCCCTAGATGTCACAAATAAAATCATGGTAGAAAGTGGGGGAGTACAGTTGGAGCCTCAGTAAATATCTTACCATAGAAGACCAAAAGGAGAAGGAGGCTAAAACTCAAAGCAATTACCTAAGCACGAGAAGGAGGGTAAAATGGTAGAGCCTCAATAAAACTAAAAAGGAATGACCCAAGCACCCTTCAAAATAGATGATTGGTCAAATCATTAAGAATTGTTTCCTACATCATAGGCAAGATTTGCAAAGAAGATTTAGGTTATCCTTCATTGTGCTCAAGAACATAGGAGCTTACCCCATGCTTCTAGGTAGACCATGGCTTAAACCAACCAGGTACAAGATTGGAAACATGAACTTCTAGCATTTATTGCTCAAGATAAGATCTTACAAATCGACTACTTGTGGAAATTTCTAAAATAAGGATGTATCCAGAGCTGAAACCATATTGGAACCTAGAAGATCAAATTTTGGAAAAAAAAAAGTATTACTTGATGGCATGGAGGTGTAGCAAGAACAAGATGAGGAGATATAAGCTTTTTATGATGCTTGAGAGGATCTGGAGAATCTTCTTGTTTCTAAAAAGCATGAGGGAAAATGGGAAAAACTACAAGCACTAGTACTTAAGAAAAGTAGAAAAATAATAAAAAAATAGGAGGAAGAAATGATGAGTAGTCAAAGAGTATGAAGCAGAAAACAAGAAAGGTTCTAAGAAGACAATAGTGCAGAGGCAATTGCAAGTCATAAAGACCGGATCTAAGATGAGTGGGATGATGTTCAACAAACATAAGGGAAAGGTTAAAAGTGGGAACCCAAATTTGAAAATTGAATGTCTTATCCTTGTTATCTTTCATCGTATTCTATTTCCATCTCCTTATGCACAATTCTTTGTGCCAAATAAAAGAAATTGGGCCAATAGAAGAAAAAGAAAGAAGGAATGGGCACAAAACAAGCTGAAGAAAAAGACAAGGCCCAAAATGAGAACGAACGTGAACGAGAGCTCCAAAAACATGAGAAAGTAGAGCAACAAGAACAATTGCAAAAGTTAGTATATGGCCATGTAGGAACAAAAAGAGTAGCAAGACAAAGAACAAAGGTAGAAAGTTTCAAAATCCAAGGACTTACTCCAATAGAAAACAAATAACTTTGTACAACTCAATAGATCAAGTCTACATAGCCAAAAAATGAAGATCCATCCCCATAAGCTCAAGTCCCCAAAAACCTAGGGAAGAAGGCAAGGAAAATCATGCATAAGGAGAAAACTTGCAATAAACACGATTGCCAAGAACCTAGAAAACACAAGTCCCAGTACCATAGCTTAGAGGGAAAAAGTAGACTAGTGGAGGAAGCCTAGAACTGTAAGTCTATAGAACTGTAAGTCTATAGAGACAAATCTAGAAGCAGTACCAAAAAACTAAACAGATTCAGGAAAGGCAACATACTGATGAAATAAAAATAGCAACTCAAGAAAAGGTCAAAGCAAGAAAATAAAATTTAAAAAAAACATGTACAAAATTTGACAACATAAAATTAAAATTTAGAAACATAACTATATAACCAAGAAGAGCAGGAAAGTGTTTAATTAAAGATAAATTGGTAGGAAGGTGTCTTTGTAAGATGAGGGCATGAGTGAAAAAAGAATTGAGGTGATGTAAATCTTGGAATAGAAATAGTAGTTAAATGGACAATAGAAGTAGCAGTTAGGCAAATGAGAACTGGCCCAACCCTGCAAGCAAATAACCTTAGCAAATGAAGTGGCTGGACGTGGCAATAAAAGTAGACTAAAGAAAGCCATTAATGGAATAGGCTAGATTAGGTTAATATGCTAGCAAACTAGAAGATCCACTCAGATTTTTTATAAAATCTTGACGATTATAAAGAGTAGTAGCAATAAGTCACTAGAAGTTATACCCTATGATAGCTATAAATAGGAGTCATCAGTCGATCGAGAGACAAGGACTTTTTACTTTTAGCCTTTTTATTTTTGGGGGTTTAACCTTGATATAGTTAGCGAAACACAAAAAAACTTAAACTATAAACACTCTTTAAATGAAATGGTAATCATCCATATAATTATATTTAACTATATGAGAATAAATGCTTGCACTATAATTGTGTTTGTGGAAATAAGAGTGTTAAAACTTTTTCCCACACATAGTAAAACCTCATTGCTAGTATTCACTTCCCAATGTATTCATGGCTAGTGCTCCCAGACCCAACATGATGTCCTTTTCACCTAGTCCTATTCATGAGGCACAGGTGATAAGAAGGGTGACAAGTCCAGGTCAGGCAAGAAGTGAACCCCATAACCTAGAAAGAGTTAGGAGATCTTGGTACTACTATTGGAAGAAAGAGAGTAAGTAGATTGCCTACATTTCTTTTGAGAGGTGAGACAATCAATGCTCACTTCCCTATAAATGACCGAACCGACCTTGCATATATAATCTTTTTTAAAAGTCAATACTTCACCCTAATTATGTAACATTTGATCTTTAGAAAGCTGGTGAATGTAAGGACTCCATTATAACTAAGGGTTATGACTCAAGAAATATTTTATGGCTATGACTCTTAGAAAAGTTCTTAGGAAAATTAACCAAGGGCTATGACTCAAGAAAGGCCTCAATAAAGAGAAGAAGTATGTTCTATATTGATTCCTTTGGTTAATGTTCTTCCATCGCAATGAAAGTATAATTAAGGCTGAGACCTTACACAAGGAGAAAATCAATAATCTGGTTAATATATTTTAGATTATCAAGTGACTAGAAGGACCGTTTAAGTTAACATCATACATATAATTGGGTGGTTAAACCTATTTTGGGTGTGTCCCTTATTTATTGTCGCTTAACTAGTATCTAATTCAAATTAACATTATTCACATCATGTTAGAACTTATGTTAACATAGATCATGAGGCAGGCAAATTTGGGATTATCAAACTTTTTAGCACATACTAAGCTATGGGACACATTTCATGGTTATATATTTACAAGTTGGGGCTTTGTAGAAATGATTAAAAGTCATGTGAAACTTTATAGGGGCCTTGGAGTCCCAAATTATCTTTGCAAAATGTCAACCTCTATTTATTTTCATTCTTTTAAATTAATCAAAATACTTAAATACTCCCTCAAAACTTCATTTGGTAGTCCATTAAAACAAGACAATGAAGGTTCTAAAAGGCATTTCTAAGCTGAAAATTTATGATGTCAAAAGGCCAAATTTTGATTATAGATAGAGTAGTGCTACCTCAAGGGTTTAGAAGGTTTACATCTACCCCATTAAAGATTATTAAGCATGATTCAGCTCATAAATGACAACTTTAATGTGGCACCAACAATGGAAATTTAATATAGTTAAAAACATGAAAAAAATCTTGCAAATTTGAGTTCTCTTTTAAGAACCACATTACTCTTGTTTTAACCATATCATAGCCGATAGCATATTCATAAAATTTTGTGCAACCATTCAAAAAACACAAGTTGTAGTGTGTCTTTTAAGAACCACGTTACTCTTGTTTTAACCATATCATAGCCTATAGCATATTCATAAAATTTTGTCCAACCATTCAAAAAACACATGTTGTGGTGTGTCTAATGAATTGTCCATAATTTGAGTGACATATCTTAAATGTCTCTAAAGCTCAATCATTCAAAAGTTGAGCATTATATGTGATTCATCTTAGTTTGCTTACTTTATTCATTTACTATACATCTATCTAGATTGAAATGAATATTATTTCTATCTATTGGGATCAGATGGGCTCTCTCTCTCTCTCTCATATACACACTCACACACACACACACACACACACACACACACACATATATATATACATATATATATATATACATACATACATACATACATACATACATACATACATACATATATATATATATATATATATATATATATATATATATATATACATACATACATACATATACACACACACACACACACACGTGTGTGTGTGTATATATGTATGTATGTATGTATGTATGTATGTATATATATATATATATATATATATATATATATATATATATATATATATATATATATACATACATACATACATACACACACACACACACACACACACACACACATATACATATATATGCATATACATATACACACGTATACATTTACATTTACATATACATATACATATATATATGGTTTTGTGGACATTATCATAACACATGCACACACAGAGAACACTATAACACCCTTTTGATGTTGATTCCTTAACAATAATACATTTACCTATGGCTTTATGCTTCATATGGTTCATAGTTGAATATCAATCTTCTATCAAAATGGATGCCACTTGAAAAAGAATTACTTAAGTTCTTTTGTGGAAGAGATGGGTGGATTGATCAACAAGGGAGTCTAGCTGTCTATTGGTGTGGGAAACAGATGTAAACATATAAGGGTTCTTCTGAAGTTGCATTTCCCTTCATTCAACTTTGATATATTCTAGGAAATCAATTTGTCTCACAATGTTAACCCCTTGAACACATCTAAATTCATGGTATGTCACATGTGGGCATGATCTTTTAGAATAGAAAGAAGGGAGAGTTAGAAAGAGCGAGTTGGGAAATCAGTTCATAATAAAAGTAAAGTAAATGTGTAACAGACAAGATTCCCTTTTTTTTGGTGTGAAGCTATCGAGGTCAAGATAGTAAAGGGGGGATGGAACAAACTTGAATGTGTTATTTTTTTTTTAAGTAAAGAGGGGGGGGGAGCTGTTTTAAAGTCATAGCCAGGGCAACAGACCATATATGACAATAATAAGAGATGATGTGAAGGTGTTGATTTATAATAATGTGTTAGTTCAAAAGGAAGGAAGGTAATGGATTGTGTACTTCAATTGAAGGGTAGTTTTCAAGAATCGTGGTTTTTTACTTTAAAAATGTGATAAAGGAAAACTCATAAGATAGTGAGAAAGGAATGGAATCCAAAAAGAAGAGAGGGGGGGAGATAAATAAGGACCAAAATAGGCTAAAGTGAAGACCTTAGGATAAACGGATTTATTTGACAGCTGGATTCCAGCTTTGGGCAGACCTTAGGATACACGGATTTATTTGACAGCTAGATTCCACCACCACCCACCACCACCCACCGACAGTTGCACACCACCGACATTGAATATTTGCACGCAAATATTTAAGGAATCACTTTCTCGTAACAGCATGAGCTGTTGGAAAAAATCTGCCCTTTAAAGCTCCCACCACCATTCAAAGCCTTTGGTGACATGAAAGCTTTCACTCCAGAGTCCAAAGACAATTTGTGATAGAAATGTTGACATGGAAACCTTTACCACCAAGGAGGTCCAACACACAGTAATGCCAACCAGACACACAACTACAAAATCTATTTATATTATAGGCTAGGTTGTCTTTTTATTCTTTAAGAGCTGACACCACCTCCCTCACATGCCACCTATGTACACCTATACAAATCATCTCCTTGACTATCTGTGACAATATATTCTCCTTCGTTATAAGTCTAGCTTTTATACTTACAACATTGACTTTTGCATCTTGTTTTACCCATTTTCAATGAATTTTAAGAGTAGTCTTTTCTCCAAAAAAAAAAACACTATAAACATTGCTTATAAACAGTTTTTCCAAAAATATCTATATATAAATGATTTTGATGGGCAAGGCAACCCATCAAAAATAAAGCTTGATGGGAGAAATCAGGTGGGCAAATTTATTTTAAAAAAAATAAAGCTCGAAGTTGTGCATTGTAAAGGCACGGGTAGTTCCCATTCTCTCTCAACAAGTGTGGGACATTAGAGGTCAAGATGAAATTCAACATATACACTTAGACCACTTACACACCCACAATCTACATGTGAGCAGGCTATGGATGGGCCCATACATTGGAAAATTAAGGCTAGGATTTAAGTTTTTCCACATGTAGGCACATACCCATAAGCACCTTTACACATTATAATGCATGGGTGGTGGCCCATCATCTATGGATTGGGGTTAATCCTTTTCCCATTCCTTTTCTTTCGTATTTTATAGTTTAATAGAGCAACAATTTGTAAATCACACTTCAGATGAGCTTAATAAATCAACAATTTGTGAATCATTACATTGTAGACCTATGTGATAATGCTAGTAAGTGCCTTGAAAATTTCACAATTGGGGCATTTTGATGACAAAACTAAACAAAAACATCCTTACAATCCTAAAGCAAAGCTGCCAGGTTCCATGCAGAACATCCAATGCAACTCAAAAATTTTAAGCAAGTAGATTTACTTGTTCTCTACAACTTTGGAGACTTTGCAGAAGAAATATGAACATAGAAACAAACTGCAAATATTAGTATCCAAAGGGTGTCCTACCTCTATGTAATGCTTTTATTGTAAACTTATACAAACATGAAATGCAAATCAAAACATACCTACACAAAAACAAAAATTTGAAAAACAAAAATCATAAAATAAACCATCCTTGCTTTGCTTGATGATTAACTTGTCATTGTGAACAATAACTCTAGTGACACAAACCATGAGTGATAATCAAAACATATCTCACATCAAATCTAAACTAGTAAATGAAATTAAAAACCAACTATTTAATTATCAAAATACTCCTAAAGTTAAAAATTCCCACTCCGATAGATTGCTTGATCATTGACCAGAAGAGTTTTCTGTACTAAAAACAGACTGACAAGCAGGACCAATAAACAAAGAAAACTTTCAACATGACTAATAACTAATATAAATTGCATCATGCCTCTTCTGAAGCAATTAAATTATTAATGCCCAACAACTCACTACTTCTGAAGCAATTAATGCCCAACAACTCACTAGCTGCTTGCCAAAAATGATCATGATTGAGCTCTAATGCACTACAAGCGAATGCACAATTTGAGAGGATAATATCAAAGGTAGGTAAAACCAAAATGCAAATTTATTTCCCTCGATCTGATTATCAATGTTGGTTTTTTTTTTCCATGAAAACATGCAATGGGCTAAAAGCAAGGCTTTAGGGAAAGATGGTTGGATCACACAAGGATCCTTTTCATCTAAAAATGGTGCATTCTTTCATATTAATTGCACTTGGCATCTTTCTTGCATTTCCTCCTTTCTATGAAAGCAAACTCCATTTATATAACTGTCTTTCAACCCCTCGAGCACATATTGCAAATTGGTAGTGAGTGTTTGCTCTTACAATAAGGGGCTGCCTTCAAGTATATCAATGAGCATTCAACAATACAAGTAGATATCAACCATCTAATGTGTCATGGGGCAATAAATTTAATTAAATAAATTTAATTAGAACTACATATCCCCCAGTGCATCAAGTGGTTTTTGGACGACCTTAATAATTTGTGACTCTTAATCTCAATCTTCTACACTCTTAATGGCAATGCGACAAAAAGGAGTAAGGGAGACAAAAAGCTAGTACATGTTCAGTGCTTGCCTAGATTAATTCCTAGAAGGGAAAAAATCATTAATGAAATTTAAATGATCAAGAGCATCAAATCCTACAATACCTCAAGCCTTATTTTAATGGTAACACAGCACATTTGATTTTGCACAAAAAAGCTATGGACTTCATTTTGTTGTAAAGAGGTTCAAACGTGCATATGTATTTCAAATCATAAGATTTAGGAACAAATTGTATAGGGATAAAACTATTTCCACAATTTAAAGAATGATGGAGTCATGAAAAGGAGGACACAATGCAAAGGCAACACCCACTGAAAGGGTGAGCACAACTCAATGGATTGACATGACTAAATGCGCCTTCCAATTATAAGATTTATCAATGCTACAAGAACAACAAACTGAAGAACATGGTTTTTAAGTGTAAATGACTTGGCTCTTCATAGCTGTCCAACCAAAGGGGTGATGTGGAGGCTTTATTATGAGTATAAGACAAAGCTACTATTTTTTTATGATACAATTGTGGAAGTATACATCTAGTGCAACTTGAAACTGTCCGAGTACTAATACGGGCGATAACGGCATGAGCTGCCACCACTGCTTTCACCACTGTCTCTGAGGCTGAGACCCTCTCCCACCACCTCTATTATCTCTTTGTGGGGCAGACATCCCTTGCACACCAGGCTGTTGCCTACAATGCAGGCAAAAGACAGTAATGAATCATTACAAATATCAGTGTAGTGTACGAAGGCGAAATCGCGTTTCGGTTGCCCTGGTTTCGATTGGGGCAAAACAACTTTGCTGATCTCCCCATGAGGCTTGAAAAGCTTCCATAGTTGTTCCTGGGTGCACTGCTGGGCAGATTGCGGACATACACAACCTTCACCTGATACCATGCAAGCCAAAACCCTTCTGAGCTTGGATATTTCAGCAAGACAAGCACCCAAACTAACGAAGGTTTAAAAAGGGATGGGGTTTGGCTTAGTGCAAGCGGACACTGTTCACCTGAGAAATTGCAGCACTGTCCGTACTACCACATGTATCAGCCCAGTTGATAGTAGGTGAATTTGTCCCAAGTTTGAACCCTGGCATGGAGAACTGCCGCCTTGTATTTTCAGCACACGCATGATTGTAGAACTCAACAGAGGCAAATCCACGGTTTCTGTTGGTGTTCTGAGGATCCTGAAATCAAACATACATATGCTTCGACAAGAGAACACACTGGGTCACGCTTCCTAAGAATGGTTTTATCTCAAATTGTTGTAAGGCATCTCCAACTTGCCAAGCATGGTTGTAGAATTTGAAGCATATTTTTGACGCTAAAAGCCTCATCAATTCTTGTGTATTTGTGCTACACAAAACTGGTCACAATACTTAACCCTCCAACAATTTGAAACCACATGGACGTCCCAAATTGCACGACATGGTCAATCGGGATGGTGCCACATGGGTGACCCAAAAGTAATTGGGTGCCCAATTTGGGAGATGCGAATAAGCACAAGAGGCTTAGCTCTGGCAATTTTTTAGGCTACCCTGCCTTCGTGTCTTGACTCTTGAGACTTTGACTTCTACACGTCTTCATTCTACCGCACTCAAAGATAGGGTCAAGCTTCTGCCAAGGAGTGATCGTAGTTGTGCTCTCTGAACCGTGCAGAGTAATCGCCCATTACACAGCTCTCTAACTTGACTTTATCTGGGTCTTGTTTAACCCGAGGCCGAAAGGAGGGTGAAGATGTCTTGTGTTGTATTTCTGTATCATGAGCTCGTCATAAACATAACATTTGTTGGCAAGCTCTTGCATGTGTGGTTAGCTCAGGAACCAGAGGTTGTGAGTTTGAACCATGGAACTTTCTTTGAAAAGAAATAAACATAACATTTTTGCTGGTTATGTACAGTACAGCATTATCACTACCCACAAGCTCAAACGTGTCAAAAGGCACACCCATGGGTACGGGGAGCTAACCCACTAACTCATCGAGTAGATAGAACACCCTCTGTCCCTTTTCTCCACTCAATCTATCCCATCAGTAGAATATATACCAACAAAAAGTTTAGGTTATTTCCAAAACCTAGCAAAAACAACATGCAATCTTAACTGCATGAGAGTCTACTACTCATAAAGATTCAGATCATCAACTCCATCATGCAATGCATAGACTACATGCTATGACATCCCCACTCACATCATAGGACCCAATATTAGGTGCAGGTTCATGCATTAGATATGTCCTCCTATCTTATGTCCCCTTCATATATTCATAGATAAACCACCATACTGAGTTTCTATCACTTTAGTCTGCAGGTGAAGGGAAGACTCAGATATGATGAAGGCTAGAACTAAACAGAGCGTGCTAGTGTGTGTGTGCATGCACACATGCACCTTCCTTCCATTTGTATTGGGCTTCACGCTCGTCATCTTCCCGTTTGTCCAGGCTAGATGCTCTTCGACTTCCCGTTGGCATTCTTCTTCCCATTCATATCATGTCTTGGCATTCCGTGTGTCCCCGACCCTACCGCTCCTCCAAGATGTCATATTCTTGTTTGTACCTCTCCCATGAAGAGCAAATGTTAACTTTGCTAGACCTCACTAATGCAGACTCTCTACATGCAAGGAAATAACGCCATGTGCAAGACGTAGCTACAATAAACCGTAACGCAAAGCCTAACATAATGTTGACCTAGTTGCTTGCAAACCCCAACATGCATGCCAAAAAATGCCTTGAAATCACATAACGCAGAATGCTAGCAGAGAGGTGGCTGGATGCTCTGGTACCAATGTAACATGACCACCGAGGCTAGACTAGAATAATGCTAATTAGAGGCTGATTTTAACACTTATCATGATGAGCTACAGGTACACAATAGACAAGGTGATAGACCTACACTACTGCCAAAACATGATTATATACAATGCGAGACCGATCCAAAGCCAGAAATGTATGTGTGCTGTGCAAAACTTGCTACAATGCATAACCTAAAACTGATGTGCAGTTGTCCTCTGAACACGGTAAACGCTCACATGAAAGCTGCAAATTGCTGATGAGATGCCCTGTTTGCTGCTTGGATATCTGGCTCTGCAAACCCTGGTCTTCCCTTGCTAAGAATGACCCTTGACCTGCCTATTTAGTAGCAGATCACAAATCTCACTCTTGAACGCTATGCATAAACTAAATGCTTATTGTCCTCCTCTGTGCATTAGTGGCAAACGCTAATGTGGAGGTATACTTGGCTGATCCAGATGTTGTGGCTACATGCCCTTGATCTTGGCTCTCTCGTCCTTGGACTTGGCTCTGCAATCTTTTTCTCTGAATGCTTACAAATGACCCATGACTTGATTTTTTATAGGGATCTTAATAGCAAGTCGTATTCAGGTCGGTTTTGCCTTTTTGACCTACATAATAATGTCTAAAATGTGGCTCACGGCAGGCACCTTGCGGAGATCAGAGGCAAAGAGCAAGTAGTCCTTGCCATCAACTGAGATATGGCAGACCCCCCTCCAGGACCCTTCCCCCCTCTGGCTGGGAGGTTTCACGCGTCACAACATCCCCTTGGCAGCTCTAGAATCTGATGGGGAACCAGCTCTCATTTTCTTAATCGGATGTCATGGATGTTGGACTCTTTCCCCAGGAGAGGACTTTAGTGGTGGCTCACTTCAAAGGGTCTGGATCATCGACTTCCACGAGCACCGCTCATACATCGAAGCTGGAGTCGCCTCCCTTCCAGCTGCACTTCCGTCGCCGGCTCACCTTCCGTCCGCTACACTTCCGTCGCTCGCAGTTCCAGCCATCCGCTGCGCTTCTGGCCATCGCCCGAATTTCCGTCTGTCCTCCAGCGCCGGCCGCCGGTTCTCAGCTCCGCCGCCCGTTTCAGCCTCCAAAGGGGTGGTACAAAGATGCAAGTGCATCCCATGCCTACTTGGCAATTTCACAAGAGCAAACATGTGGGATGGACTTCTTCACAGAAAGAGCAATCACTACATGTGCATGTGCATCTCTTCCATTGGTCCAAAGTAGGAGTTGGACCAACATCAACACAACTGGTACGTGTTGTACTACTTGAACCACTTGTAAGTGACAAGCCACGTGTACGAGTGGAACCAGTGTTCCACCTCAACCTTGGTTTTCATCACCTCTAATCTCATATGGGTCAGTTGCTTGATTGCCACTAGGAGTTGGTTGCTCCTTTGGTCAAGCTTCACGGGCCACTGACTACATCTCATAAGCCTTCAACAACCAAAACATGATGCATCATGTACGACCAAAGAGGGTAGTTCGAACCATCTAACTTGTCCTCTACTCCCAACCAATTGAATACATCATTGCTAGGCATTACTCAAAACAAATACACTATCCAAGCCAAACAAATGCCACTGCACAATGCTCTGACAAACACCCAATATCCACTGAATGGCAACTTTGAGAGATGCCAAGTGACCCACTAATAGCAGACCTGCAAATGTACTGAAATGACACAGTGTAGGTATAAAAAAGTTATCTGAATAGAGGCTTGCTGACAAAAAAGTCAGGATTGAGAATTGTTTGGATGCCAAAAGTCGATGCCAATACCACTGAAAGACAACTCCAAGAATGTCAAATACACCCCAATGCTCGATATAGCTATATTTTGGTGATGGCTGAAAATTTGCAAAGAAAATTTGGAGGCCCAAATGGACTTTGATTTTGATGATCTTTGGCTCGGGAGACTCAAGAGATTATGAGGAATGCAACTGTGAAAATTTTCAGTTCGAAAATCTGGTTGTGCTATGGTGGCGCCACCAGCTGAGCTGGGCGGCGGCAACGGGCGGGAGTGGGATGAGCCACCAGATCGGGGGCAGCGGTGGGCGGCAATGCAGAAATTGAAAAATTAATTTAGGGTTTATGCTAGGCGAGTTGTTCTGTGTATGGGAGAGGGCTGAGGAGTTGGCGGCACTGAGCAGCTTGTGGGCAGCGCTACCTTCTACAGCCCATGGGCTTCACAAGAGCTTGAGCTTCTTGCTAAGAGGGCTTTGTATGCCCTTAGGCTCCACAAAGGAGGCCTCCAAAGAAGCCAAGATGGCCCACAAAGAGGATGAGAGTTGCCACAATGGTGTTGGCTGCAAGAAGGAAAAAAAAAACGACTTGTAATACTTATCTTGCCTACAGATGAAGGAACCCCTCGGATGCACAATAGCCAAAGCTCTAATACTGTACACAGCCCACAATTGTGAATTTCATGCATAAATGAATCTATTTTTTTTCCCTGTCTTTTCCTGACTAGCCTTAGGCCCAAGATCCTCCCATAGTTACCATTTTTAACCACCTTTTCTATCCGCCAATAGGCAACGCCGTTGAGGAAGCACCATGTGACGTTTTGAACTCAGGACCTCGTGGTCCTAGACAAACACCTCTACCCCTTAAGTTACCACCTCATTGGCGCATAAAATGAATATTAATGCCTTTACTGCTGCATTTCTCATGTAGGGGCAGTCGGCAGCCAGCTCACATCCCCATGATAAGCACCTTGCATGTACACACAAACTGTCCATCCTGGTCCATAATGTCCACGTGCTGTCCATACTTGCCCATGATTTGGTTCGGCCCTATCCAGTGCCACCAACGCATGTGCCCTTGACGATTTGGCTCCTTGGAGCTTGTGTATCTTGCCTAGCTATAATTCAACCAATCGGTGTGGAATGCTTGGTTGAACACAATGCAAATCAATACGCTTAAATACACCAAGATTTAATGGACAACATGCTCAATACAAGATGTAATTTGCTGAATTGACAAGAGACGCACAATGAGCCGGAACAACCGGCCCCTCCCTCAAATCGAGTATATTAATCTTGGGAGAATCAAGTACATGGTGTCATGGGCATTTCTGACCAGATTTCCATACCAATGCATATGAATACAATATTGCAAACAATATGATTGTCGGTGAAGATCTGCAACTCACACTACCCTTTCAAGTGCCCATGTTTCCCACCATCTGTTACAGGATTGAGTATTTTACCTCTTTGTCTTAAGCATTGTAATTATGTTTTAAGCATGTTTAAGCATTCACTAATCATGTTTAATCCAGTAAATGCATGTGTAAGTCTGTACATGTGTGTGGATTCAGATACATGTTTGGTGTGTGTGTGTACATGTGTGCATGCTCATATGTTTGTTCATGTGCATGTATGTGTGTGTTTCTCTTACCTTGATGCAAGAGCAGCAGCTGAGGCATCCTGTGGGTCAACAGTTAGCCCAGTCAACAGCTGATGTGGCACTACCACGTGGCACAGGTGCAGGTGACGTGGCAGGTGACGTGGAGCTGCAGGCCTGCTTTGTAGACGACTGGCTGTAGCAGAGGATGACGGCTAGCTGACGTGGCAGGCTCGACTTCACGTGTGCAAGTGCTGCCACGTAGTAGGCGCCAGGCCGAGCAGCAGCGAAGCGTGGGCAGCAGCGAAGCATGGGCAGCAGCGAAGCATGGGCGCCTTGCAGCAAGCGCAAGGCGGGTAGCAGCAAAGCATGGGCGCCGGGCAGCAAAACGCGCAGGGAAAAAAAGCGCATGAGAAAAGCGTCGGGCAGCCCAAACGCAACATGGAAATTTTTTTAAAGCTATTTGCCATGTTTATTTTTTTATTTTTATTTTTTTTTGAAGAGGAGAGAAAAAGCTAATCGATAGTTTTTGGGAAAAAGCTCTTCTATTAGATTTTTCCAAGGGGGAAAAGCATAGCTTTTTCCCCCATACTTGTATAAATAAGGGGCCAAGGCTCTTGTATCACACAACACATCTTGGATGAAAGCTCGAAGGAGATCTCCTCCCCGTGGATCAAGGAGGCATCTTCTTGGGAATTGTACAAGCGCTACGCCAACCTTGAGTTATAAATAAATACCTACAGGGGCGCCATGCTTTGGGGCCAATTGGTCTTTTGTGTAGGAGCACTCTAGCTCCACTTATTTTATTTTTTTCTTCTTCCAAATTTTATTATTCCAGTTCATAAACTGATTAAAGTGTGATTAAGTGTGTTCACCGCCCGTCAAGTTTCTGAAGGCTGGTTTCAAGGTTCCATTGCCGGGATTCATCGTCAACTTTTTCAAAAGGGCGAGCTTGTGGTCGACACATTTAATTCTATGGCTGGAACTAGTGCGGAGATGAAGGATTTATCTTCGAAAGAGGACGACTACTACTTCGATGAAGACGAGGAAAGTGAGCAAGAAATACCTTCCGATATGCCAGAGCTTGAAGGTGATGATGCCACCTATGAAGCAAAGATGCAGAGTTCGATGGAGGGATTAATGGAACTCGCGAAGGACTCGCGTTTTCCACAAAACTTCAAAGCTGATTTTAAACCACGGAGGCAGGGTTTGAGAAGAAAGCTAAGCCTCAACATTCGGCTCCCATCCACCCAAATTTTCAGCCATACCCCGATTCTTCTTCTTTTCCCCTACCTATCCATGGAAACCCTTTCAATACTTCTCATCCTGGTTACTTTGGCAGAGGCTCTGTCTTTCATTCCATGATGGGTGTACCCAACATGGGCATGACTGGGAGCTATGGTATGCAACCAGGTATGCATGGAAGTATGTATGGAGCATAGAAACATGGGACGGGGAACGGGAACGGGGACGGGGACGGGGAACGGGAACGGGGACGGGGCAAAAGGCCGTCCCGAGGACGGTGGAAAAAACGGCAATCTAAAAACGATTGTTTTTTTGCAATTTTTTTTAACACACTTGATTTACACTTAGAAACCAAGACATTAAGCACAAAATTGCACCAAAAAGAGGAGAAATGCATAGTCGTATTAGCAAAAAACTATAATGGGGCGCCGATGGCGTGATAAACAAAAGTGAGTGTACAATGATCAATCTAAACAAAAATGCCAAATGGCATAATGAAAGGCCCAAGGAGGGTGTACACTCAAGGCAAAATGACTAAGTGCCAAGATACAAGACTCAAGAGACTAGGCAAGAGGCTGAAAAGGGTGAAGATCAATCGTGACCTCCTCGGTGAAGTCCTCCATAGGCTGGTCCTCAAGTGGGAGGGGAGGGGGAGGTGGGGGGGACAATGCCTCGGGCACAACCTCAAGCTCCTCTAAAATCTTGGCCCTCTGCTGATCAGAGAGATGTGGGTCCTGCTGTGCCTGCTCCCATTCGGTGAAAGGATCTGCCTTCTTTGTCAAGCCCTTGCAAAGCATTCGCAAGTTGGCACTGACAAACACCAAATCATTTGCACGCTGTACACCAAGGCGGTTCCTCTTCTTAGAGGCAATGTGGCTATAAACTGACCAGAGTTGCTCTAGGCAACTGCTACTGCAAGCCTGTGAGAGTACGCGCACAGCAAATTCCTGCAACTTTGGAGTTTCCGCACCATAATCCTCCCACCAAAGTGCAGACCCTACCTTGAAGCGGTCCGTCTGTGCATCTGCCAAACCAAAAGCCCCCCGCTTCTCTCTATAAATCTGCAATTGGTCCTTGATTGTGCGGCAATCCTCCTCACTAGTGTAAAGGCGATCCAAGGTTTGTCGAAGGCCTTTGCTCACCTCTTTGTCCTTGTGTTGCCCTTTGCCTTGAAACTCAAGATCAACAATGTAGGCAGCAGCATGGAGGGGAGAGTGGTAGGCTTGCCACCTTTTCAAACATAGGGATTTGACCTGTTTATAGTGAGGCTTGACTTTGAACATTGCTTTTAGCTTCTCTGTCATGCGATCCATTGCCTCGTACACTTTGCCAATGCATGGTTGAGTGGAATCCACCACCCTAAGGAGATCAATAATCGGTTGCACCATCTCCACAAGCGTCTTGGCCTCCTCCCACCATGCCGTATCATCCACCCTTTCCCTGCAAAATTTGCCGACCGTCATGGAAGCCTCTGAAGTGCATGCAAACTCATCACTGAGGAAGAGTCCCCTCAATGCCCCGCTACATGTACACAAGCGGCCTAGCATGAGAAAGTTGAATGCAAACCTCGTCTCGGAATACTTAAGAAGAGAGAGGCTTGACTTCTTGGAAAACTCGTGCTGCACCCTGTGATGGTTGAGGACAAAGGTCACTATTTTGTTGACACCCTCAATGACAGGTGCAACCCAATCCAAGGCCCCTATGTCTTTGATAAGGTTGTTGAGGCAATGGGCCATGCAAAAGCACACGGTGATGCGAGAATAAGTTGCTTGGAGAATTGTCCCCGCCGCCCTATTTGCCGGTTCTCCATCCGCACATATGGCAATGACATTCTCCGCCCCCACCGTCTCTAGTGTTGTTGCCCACTCCGCAGCAAGTATCTCGGCACTCTTCCCCGTCCCAGAAGCATCATGGGAGTCGACAAAGTATGTCTCCCCTCGTGAGTAGGCAACAACTCCATGGATGGAGCGCTTTCTAGTGTCACTCCACCCATCAACGACGAGGGTAACACCATTTTCAGCCCATTGCTCTTTCATGTGGTTGGCCGCCACCTCCACGCTTGCCTTCTCCTTGTCAAGGAGAGAGGTGCGGATGGTCTCCGAAGAGGAGGGAACATAAGAGGGTCCATACTCCGCTATCAATTTGCACATGGCCCGAAAGTATGGAGATCTATCCAAAACACCATATGCAAAACACAAACAAAATTCAGATTTTTACCATCATTTAGTCTTTTAAGTTTTAGTCTTTAAAGTTTAGAGCATGATATTTGAATTTTGAATAGTACATACTACATGAGCATAGTGCCAAGGACTTACCGTGCCGCCCGAAATGCTATGTGGTCATGAAAGAAGAATCGTGCCACCGCCATGTCCACCTCCTCTTTCAATTGAGGGTTCCAATTCTCATCAAGAGTACTTTGGCATCCCCGGGAAGCGGATGCCTCTCTTGATGAACGAGGTACATGCGGCGTTGATGTCCTCACAAAGGATGTGGGGTCGACGGCCACTTGAGGATTGCGTTTTGCCAACTCGGCCACCTCATAAACCACAAGCTTTTCAAGGAGCTCCTTCTTCTTCTCGGCCGAAACCTCCTTGCAAAATTGCACTTCGTTGCCGGGCTCATGCAAGAAGTGAGCACGCACTTTGTGGGCACCGCCGGTTCGCTTGTAGCCGCAAAGCTTACATACCCATGGTCTTGAACCACCCCCTTGACCGTATTGCGAGCACTCTACCTCATCCCACCAACTCCATCGATGTACGGCGGGCCTCCTTCGTCGTGATGGAGCGGGTGTTGAAGTGGTGGAGGCGGCGGCGGACCCGGGTTGAGGAGAGGAAGGGGTTTGAGAAGAGGATGCCATAGTGATAGAGACTAGAGTAGAGCTTGAGATGGATGGTAGAGCTTGAGAAAGAGTCAAGATGGAGAATTGGGATGGAGATGTTGGAGAAGGAGAGCTTGGACAATGGAGAGGGTGAGCTTGGAGAGGGAGAGCTTGGATGTTGGAGAAGGAGAGCTTGAAGAGGGTGAGCTTGGAGAGGGAGAGCTTGGATGTTGGAGAAGGAGAGCTTGGAGAGGGAGAGCTTGAGCCTTGGGTCTTGGAGAGGGAGAGCTTGGAGAGGAGATGGCTTGAGGAGAGCATGGAGGTCTCTTATATAGAAGATGGGGAGCCATGTGGGAGAGAGAGACTCAAGGAAGAAGCCTTGGAGGAGTTGCGCATCACCAAACGGCTAGGAGAGATAGCCGTTGAAGCCCCGCCAACGGTCAAAAACTGCCGCCAACGGTCAGTTTGACTGTCCCCGTACGGACAGGGAACGCCGTTCCCGGAACGCGTTCCGGGCGTCCCCGTTTCGTAGTCTGGCTGCCGTCCCCATCCCTCCGTCCCGCGGACGTCCCGCCCCCGTCCCAGGCGTTCCCCATCCCTAGGGTCCGTTTCCCCCGTCCCATGTCACTATGGTATGGAGGTATGCCAAGAGGTATGTATGGAACTTATGGTGGTGGTGGAAGTGCTTTTGGTATGCCTGGTATGGGAGGTGGTATGATGGGCATGGGATCTAATGCTGTGAGCAATTCTTTTCTCAAACCACATCCCTATGATAATCTTGTTCAGGGCGAGAAGCCAAAAGATTATAAAGAGGGTGGTGCTGCAGTAAAGTTTGATTCTTTTAGTGGTGCAAAGGATCGTTTGAAGGCTCTCACCTTCATTCAACAATTTGATGCGGCATTTTCTGGTGGTAACTTCACAGAGGCATCTAAGGTACGAAAGGCAGCTTCTTTCCTGAAGGGTAATGCTCTTCAATGGTGGTCAACACTTCATCATCAGGGAATAGCGCCTAGCACTTGGGTGGAGTTCAAGCAAATCTTCTCTTCCTTATGGTTGACACCGACTTTTGAGGTGGATGTTATGACAGCTTGGCATCGATTAGATTCCAGAGATTGTAGCAATCTAGAAGAATATAACAAGAAATTTTGGGATGCTCTGCTTCCGGTCACATCCTTTAGGCCCGTGTCACTAGTTGAGCAAGTAGAGACATATTGCTGTGGGTTACCCAAGGAGCTTCGAGATTATTGCATCAAAACAAAGGTCATTAATATGACTCAGATGATAGAAAATGCTCAGACTGGATATGCCATGCTTACTGGTCAGATGTCAGGATTCAAGGATCAACGTCTCTTCTCCCAAAAAGCATCAAAGGAGTCAAAGGAGACCAAAAATACTGAACCATGAGAGAAGGGGCAATCCAAGAAGAGAAAATTTCAACCCTTACCTCAAAGGACAGATGAAGAAAGGAAAGAGCTTATAGCTCACAACAAATGTTTCTCTTGTGGAGAAGCGGGGCATCGGTACTATAGGTGTCCAAAGAGAGCACCTAAAAACGCAAATGATTCGCAAGAAGAGCCTAAAGCAAAGAAACAAAAACCGTCTGCTGGACTAGTACCTGACTTAATAGGATTGAAGCAAGGGGATGCATCTTCAGAGTTATGCAGAGCATGGGGAAGACTTCGAGATTAGGAGGCTTTGATCTTTTTCGATCCCGGGGCTCATGCAAACTTCATCACCCCCGGGCTTGCAGCAAGTTGGGCATCAAACCAGAGGAGATGGGTGTGTTACATGAGGCTACTTTGGCTTGTCCTGGACATTCGGTTGAGGTTACACCGATCATTGGGAAACTGCGTCTCAGTGTGCAGACTTACTCGGACAAAGAGGATAATTTCTTCATAATGCCTTTGGAGGGTTGTGATGTTTTGTTGGGTATGCCTTGGTGCCATAAAGTTAAAGCGGTAGTAGATACTTTCAACATGAAAATCTCTCACTCATAAGAATAAGGAACACACTCTTGATGTAAAGCTTAAAGGAGAATCTATTCCTGTTGTATCGGCCTCGGCCGTTTCTCGTTTAATAAAGAAACATCTTTCTGTTTACTTACTGTTTGTTAAAGAGAATCAGGATACCACAGATTCTAATCTGTCTGAGTTGGATAAGGAAAGATTGGAATTTCTTAAAAGTTTAAGATTGTTTTTCATAGGCTTTGCCAGGGGAATTGCCGCCTGCTAGGCCTGAGGATCATGGGATTGATTTGATTCCTGGAAGTTCACCACCGAATAAGCCACCCTATAAAGTGAGTGCAGCCCAACAAGAAGAGATTATGAGCCAAGTGCGTGATCTGTTGGACAAAGGGTTGATTCAGCCAAGCTCTTTGTCCTATTGTTCACGAGTGCTTTTGGTACAAAAGAAAGATGGTTCTTGGCCGATGTGCATTGATTACAGGGCACTGAATAAGATTACCATCAAGAACAGATTCCCTAAACCTCGAATCGATGACATTTTGGATCGGTTACAGGGAACAGCTTACTTCAGTCGCACTGATCTAAAGAGTGGATATCATCAAATTCGCATCATACCAGAAGATGTGCATAAGACAGCTTTCAGGACAACTTTTGGACTCTCTGAGTTTTTGGTCATGCCTTTTGGTCTTACGAATGCTCCAGCGACTTTTAACAGGAGGATGGATCGGGATTTTCAACCCCACAGTACTTTTGTGCGCACCTTCTTTGATGATATGATTGTATTTTCTCATTCAGAGAAGGAGCATCGAGAGCATTTGACCAAAGTGTTTGAGGAACTCAAAAAGCATAGGTTGATTGTCAATGGAAAGAAGAGTGAATTTTTCATGCAGGAGATTCACTTTCTTGGGCATATAGTGTCTACGGATGGCGTCAGGATGGATCCAGCGAAAGTTGAAGCAATAAAGAATTGGCCGGATTTGCAGACTATTCATGATGTGAGAAGTTTCTTAGGACTTTGTTCATATTACATGAGGTTTATCCGATTCTTTGCAGAAATTGCTTCACCTTTACATCTCCTGACCAAGAAGGATGTAAAATTCTGATGAACAATAAAGGAAGTGGAAGCTTTCAACAAGCTTAAGAAAAAGCTAACCACTGGTCCAGTTTTGGTTTTACCGGATCTTCATAAACCTTTTGTGGTACAGTGTGATGCATGCGGGAATAGCATTGGAGCTGTTCTTATGCAGGAAGGACATGTTATTGCTTATGAGAGTAGAACTTTGTCACCAGCAGAAAGGAATCTACAAGTATATGAGAAGGAGCTTCTTGCGATTATTCATGCTCTTTCTACTTGGAAGCATTACCTTCTTGGGGCTGATTTCGTTGTTCAGAGTGATCATTAGACTCTTCGCTATTTCCTTACCCAAACGAAGCTTTCAGAGAAGCATATGAGATGGGCAAACTTTCTGTCCATGTTTCACTTTAAGATTGTTCATGTGGATGGCAAAAAGAATGTGGTAGCAAATGCCTTGTCTAGGAAACCACATGTGGCCGCCGTCTCCGTTATCTTTCATCATGAACTTGATGATATGCGAGAACAGTATGCTCATGACTCAGATTTTGAGCGGATTTTTGATCGTTTGACCGAAGGAGAGCGAGTTGATCATTATTCTCTCAAGGAAGGATTTTTGATGATGCATATGACAAATTGTGTGTCACATCTCAGTTAAGGCAGAAGGAAGGTTTTGACAGAACGCCATGCTCCGCCTTATGCAGGCCATCGTGGTATTGAGGCTACAGTGAAGGCTTTGGAGGCATCTTTTATTGGCCTACTATGCGCAGGGATGCTGATGCTTTTGTTCGTGATTGTATCATTTGTCAGAAGGTGAAGTGTGACTGTCAAAAGACTCCTGGGTTACTTCATCCTTTGCCTATTCCAGATAGACCGTGGGAGAGTATTGCTATGGATTTTATCTTTGATCTTCCTAGGACAAAGAGTATTCACTACACAGATTTGGGACTTTCCTTATTTTCTTGGTATTTTTCGGTGAGCAAAATTTTAAGGTTATACACGTACTCACAAACGTACACTTTGATACAGATACATACAGTATACATGCACTCACATTTACACATTTGCACTCACACTCACACATCATGCACACACTTGTTTGCATATTCAGCCATTTAGAAGTCTTTCTATAAAAATTTGGGGCTTTTTCCATCAGCTGAATTTAGGGGCAAGTTTAGGGCTTTTTGTCCAAACTTGGGGCTTTTCGAAATTGGGACCATTTTTGTTAAATTGGGACTTTTCTTGTGCCATTAAGTGTTAAGTGGGCATCTAGTGTTGGGAATTTTGGAGGATTTAAGCCATTTAACAGAATTTTGTGGCTTTTCTCATCTTTCGGGGTTTTATAATCAGATTTTGGGCATCCTGTGAACATTGAGTCAGCCAACTGAAGCTCTTGAACTATGCTTCATTAATTGGGGACTTCTAGGCATTAGGGTTTCCGTCAAATTCGGGGGTTTTTTGCTTTCTGTGGGGTTCTTATGTCCAATCAAGGATTTCTGTTTGTATTTGGGGCTTTTATGTTTTTGTTTGTGTTTATGCCACATCCAATGGGGTTTTCTAATATGCCGTCTACAGTTCTAGTTGGTGTTTCCCATTTACGTATCTGTGACAGAGTAGAGCAGTCAGTAATTCACACTTGGTTTTAGACACGTTTTGGGTCTCCATCCCTCACCTCTCGAATTCGAGACTCAGTTCCTGGGAGGGTACCATTCCTTCATCCTCAACTCAACTTCCAGGATTCCGTTAAAGACCATCTTGTTTGGTGTTTGTTTGTGTCGCATGACATCCGGAAGCTGCCATCATTTCGGTCATTAAGCATGAAATTCTCATGGGCCCGTGCTGGCCATTTTTGTAGCTCATGACTCCTTTCCATTGAGGGAGGGTTTGTTGGGAAAATTCAATGTAAAAGAGTGTGTGAGTAGGGGCATGTGAACCACCCCTTGTATGGATTATGTAACTAGGGACGTCATCCTATGTGACTGGTCATCCTTATCCTATCATGTACTTTGGGCTATATAATAGCCACCCCTATGTGTATATGAATATAACATTGAGCAAGATGTAGCCCTTGTGGATCTCGTGTTTAGCTTAGGGTTTATTTTAATCTTGCGTATGTGTTGATCTTGTCTTGCTGCCCCATAATCACTATCCCTATGTAACCCTAATCTTCCCCCCAACCCTATCCAACACCGCTCACAGTCCCCAAACTAATGAGATTGGGTTGGCAGATGAAGATAGGGGAAATACCTCAAAAATCTAGCTTATGACGATATTGTTGGATGTGATGAGAAAGTTGAGGGGCCATATTGGGTCAGCAATGGTTTTATCAGTATCTCTCTTATAAGCTTCCAACAATATCGTCATAAGCTAGACTTTGAGGTAATGCCCCTATCCAAAGACGACATGATATTGGGTCAGCAATGGTTATATCAATATCTCTCTTATAAGCTTCCAAAGTCACACATTGCAATTTATAAAAAACGGAACAATGATAGACCTCCAAGGCATCCGAGATCAACCTTCTTGTAAAATGCGGAAGCTTCGGGGGAGATCGGTAACTTCAATGCTCAGAAATCACCACACTTGTCGCGACGAAAATAACACACAAAACTGGACGTAGATGTGCAGAAAAATAGAGAGAGAGAGAGAGAGAGAGAGAGAGAGAGAGAGAGAGAGATATTAACGTCTACGAGAGGCCAAAGTCGGCCTATGAGACAAAAAATAATACAACTGTGTTCTTCCGGTCATCGGAAGAAAAGAAACAAAAGAAAAAGTGTGCATGTGTCTGGATACAATTGTGAATCATCATGGATCGGTGGAGCCCATATACAAACAATATAAGGGGGGTGGGGATGTGGATGGAGTGCTAAGGCAAGATGCATCTCTATATGCTGAAGGGGTAGGACAAGCATGCTATGCAGATCTATGTCTAACTCCATCCAGTGCCATAAGAGGGATATAAGATATCATACATCGCCGATGCTGAGGCTGTGAATGGCATGAACATGTACCCTGAGTCTGAATGAAAGCGAGCTAGCCTCTCCTGTGTCTCCATCTGGTGTCTCATTCGGATAGCTGCTATCTCTCGGTGACGGAGTCGAGGTGCTCTATGTCCAATCTGTCTAGGTCTCCTCCTAGCTCTCAATTCCTCTGTTCTCTGTGCGGTCACCCCACGTGGTACATCAGCTGGCACTGGCATAGCTCTCTGGAAGAAATCTGTGAGTTGGGACTGTCTCCCACCCCTAGTGGGAGCGGGTGTCTGGAGGAGTCTCTCTCGAGAACTATGAAGCTCTAGTAGTAGTCTGCCAAGCTGTCGCTGGTCCGAGGCCTCCATCAACTGATGTAGTGAAGAGTGCTTCTCAAACAATCCTGCATATCTATCTCTGACCCCCTGGTGGGCTCTACATCTACATACAAAGTGATCCTCAGTCTCCACCTCCTCGCGGCACAATATGCATATCCGCTCAGCTCTAGGAACCCGTGCCGCTCTCCCAACCTCTATCTCTAGCTGATGTGATGAGACCCGTAGCTGTCCAATAGCAACGCAAGAGCTGTGTGGCATGTATACATCCATGTACCGCGGTCGATGTATAAACCCATCCCCTGAGATGCTCATAAAGTGGTTTCTGTAATACAACATCTTCGGTGGTAGTGGGCTCGTTGGTGCTGTCCATGTCTCCTGTATGTAGTGCTGCCATATGTCCTGTCTCATCACTCTGTTCCTCTCATTGAGAGAGAGGTAACCCCGTGGAGCAGGTGATCATACTGAAAAGGTGGCAACCGCTCAATGTCTATACCATGATGTGAGAACCACTGTAGCATCTGTGCATACCAAGATCCAGTGTGTCCAGCCTCGGCCAGCTGTCTGGATGCCTCAAAAGCTCGGCGGGATAATCTCTCCATGGGCATCTCCCTCATCCTGTATATAAAGGAGATCGTCTGGAACAATGCCTCCACTGCCATAGGTGGTGCAGCAAACTCAGCTCGAACAATGTCGTGCGGGACGGATGGTTTGCTGCGTATCATCCTCGAGAGCATCAAGATCTGTGGTCTCTCCAGCTGTACCCATGTGGAGGCTGCAAGCCCTGGTGCCCAAACCGCTGCTGCATACATCAAGGCTGGTGTCACTAATGTATCAAAGAGCCACCCCTTCGTGCGGGGTTCCTGAAAATGTGCCTGATGACACTGACGCTCAAGGCCAGCAAGAGCTGCATACCCCCGGGTCACTCTGTCTTGGACTGCCTGAGCCATGGAGAAGCGTCCAGCTGAGCTAGTAAATGTGATGCCAAGGCCCAAGGTAAACATAAGAGCTCACCACCTCGACCCGCCCTCCTGCTAATGTGAGAGTAGTGTGGCTCCTGACTGCAGGTGAAGTGTGGAAGATCATAACCTTGGTTTTCCCAAGGTTCACTGTGAGCCCCTGCTGTGCGCAGAAGTCATCAAGAGCCGCAAGGTGTCTTTGAAGCCCAACCTGCGTGTCGGATACCAAGACGATGTCATCAGCATAAAGCATAACATGTACAGTAATACCTGATAGCTCAACCCCAAAGCCTCCTCCCTGTGTGATGTAATCGACCACCTCATCAATATAGAGCCCAAAGAGCGTGGGGGAGAGCGGGCACCCCTGCTTCACACCAATGGTGCTAGCAACTCTGTCGGACAAGCCTCCTGGGCATCGGACTCTCCCAAAGACCTGCTCATATAGCCTGTATATGCCCCACATCATGTCTGAAGGTATGCCTAGTGTCTGTAGTCGCCGAAAGAGGCGCTCTCTGGGCACAGTATCAAATGCCTTGCAGAAATCCACAAAGCAACAATAGAGCCGTTGCCTCCGTGCCTTGGCCTGATCAATCAGGCACCTCAATGTAAAAATGTGGTCGATGGTCGAGGAGGCTCGACGGAAGCCTGCCTGGCCTGCTGCTCTCAATCCCCCAACCTCTGCATGACTGCTCAGCTCTGCCTCCAAAACTGCCCCGTATAGTTTGGCCAATATATAGCCAATCATGATGGTCCTGTAGTTCCCGGGGTCTAGTACATCTCCCGCTTTATGGATCGGCACAATAGTGTGCATCGTCCACTCAGCCGGAAACCCCTCAGACAGAGCTCTGTTGAAGAGATGAGCAAGAAATGGTGCCAATGTATCAATAGCATAGATGAGATGCTCTCCCTGTAATCCTGTATGATCTGTCGCCCGTCCATGTTGGAGTCGGCATATGGCCCTCCTAACCATAGGTGGGGTGAAGAAGGTGGAGACTGTGGGGCATGGCTCTGTGGGCTGTGGTATAGGGGGCTGTGCAGGCACATCATAAAGTCTCTCTGCATATGTCTGCCAGGTCTGAGGATCGGCAATAGGTGTGGGAGGACGGGGCTCTCTGAGTCTCCTCCAAGCAGCATCTCTGCTCATGAGCATGTGATATGTGTCCCAGTACTGAGCCTCCTCATAAGCTCGCCGCTTACGGCGGGTGAGAGTATGCATCCTCCTGCCTGCCTGCCTCCGGGTGATCTCCCCGCGAGCCCTCTGCACTCGGAGACTGCGGTAAAGGTTTCTGCACTCATCATCATACCATCGGTTCTGGGGCATGCTCCCAGATGTAGGTGGCCGTCCTGTCTGTATGTGGTATGGGAAACTCCTCGCGGCTGTGGAGTGCAGTACATGTGAGAGCTGGGAGGTGAGCATGGCCATGGGTGCCGATGGATCTAAGGCAAATAGCTGATCATGAACATGATAGTCGTACACCTCGGCTAGGTCCTGAGTGAAGTGAAAAATAGTGCGTGGTGGCTGTATGATGGGTGGGTGGGTCTCCAATAAGCTCCTGAAAGTGAGGGATAGGTATGTATGATCCGCCCCAATGGGGCATGGTGGTACGGTGAAGTGAGACACCATATCTGCTGCCTCCTGAGATCCCATCACATAATCCACTGTACTACTACCGCCTCCCACTGGAAAGCAAGTCAACCCACCTGAATCTGGCCACTGAGTCATCCCGTTATAAATAACGAGATGGTGTCGGGCCCCAAGCTCCAGCAAATGTTGCCCATATCCAGTGCTGTCAGCTCCTCCATCAGCGGAGATCCGAGTGGTCCCTGTATCCTCTGTAGCTAGCGGCTCTAGTCTCAGGGGATCCTCAAAGTCATAGATCTCGCACTGTTTGCTCTGAGTCCGTGCATTGAAGTCCCCCATCAAGAAGACTTCTCCCAGTGTCGAATAGTGTAAGATCTCCTCAGATAAGACAGAGTATGGAGACTCACTAGCCTCTCCTCCACCCGGCTCCTTGGTGGTGGCAAACCGCGACCCCTTCGGAGGAAAGTAGCAAAGGGCGATATAAATCCATCTAGTCTCCGAGAGGCGTAAGCTAATCCACATGTATCTCACCTCCAAGTCTTGTGCTACGACTCGAACATGCTCATGTAACCCATGCCTGAAAAGCACTGCAATACCTCCTGAACCTCGGGAGGTGGCATGTCTCATCCCCTGTCGGTGAGCTGACTCCCACTGATAACCCTCAACCCGTGGTAAGCCCCTCTCCGGGCTCTCATGTGTCTCTGTCATCAAGATGATATCCCGGCCCTCCATCACCTCCTCAAGTCTCCCTCGATGTGTCTATAGGACTCCATTACAGTTCCAGATTGCTATGTGTATCTCTTTGTCTTCATGTTGTTTCCTCCGTGTCTCATAGGCCAGATGGCGCTATTCGACCCTCTTCCCATCAATGTAGATGTGACCATCCCTATAATGTGTCTTCTTCCCTTCTTTGCGTGCCGCCTTGATCTTCGGCATGCATAATCTTCTGTGCTCCAGTTGCATCCATGTGAGGTCATCATCGAAGTAGATGGGGTCCCCTGGCAAGCTCCTCAAGATAGCCCGTCTTCTCATAAAGCTCATCCTACTCTCCTCGTCTGGGAACTATAGCACTAAGGCCTTGCCTTTGGTGGAGTCCTTTGGGGTTGTCCTCCATACTCTAGTGAATGGGAGCGGCTCATCCTCCTTTAGTCCTACCTTGGTACATAGGTTCCGCCCGTCAATCTCGGGCGTGGAGGTAGTGCTCTCTAGTATCCCTGTGACTCGGATATTGAGGCGCCGGATCTGTCGCATCTTCTCTTCATCAAGAGTGGACTGCATCATGTGTACATCTTCTTGCACCTCCTTTTTGATGTTCTTCTTCATCACTTCTACCCATCCTTCGCGGGCCGCCTCCATTTTCCCCTCGATTGTGTGGGTGAGGGTTTTGGTGATCTCTTCTTTGATTGCCTCTTTGTCCACCTCAAGAGTCTCTCCTTCCTCCCGTGGACGGTCGCGTAAGGATGCCACTTCGCCCTTCAAAAGGTTGATTTCCTCCAGCATGGCGAGCTTGTCCTTATCCCACTCCTCTTGCATGGTACGCTTCTCTTCCTTCCATATTTCGGCTTCGGCCTCCAGCTTTCCCATGCGCGTCAATAAGTCCTTCTTGATGGCGGTGATGGTGCTGTCCAGTGTCTTCTTTTGGTCCTTAATAAGATCCCTAAGGATATGATCAAGCTGGCTGATATTGTCATCTATAGACCCTCCCATTGTAGAGGGAGGGAGTGTTTGAAAGGAGCAGGTAAATATGTGGGAGAGAGAGAGAGGGGGGGGGGATGAGGACACAATATTGGGTCCCGAATACCCTCTGTAGGGGCCCCACCACGAATGGTGTATTTGCTTTTATTAGAATGATGCAAATCTAAAAATAAAAGAGTGAACCTGAACCTTCTTGGCTAAGGAGAATCCTCTGCCCTTGACCTTCAATCCTTCACCCCTTTGCGTTAGCTTCTCCTTGGCTGTCCTTGCCCCTTGAGTTAGCTTCAGCACCTTGATGAAATATGAGATGATTGAACTGATTTATGCCCTAGGTATTTATATCCCTATTTGATGCTGGTCGATGGCCTGACCGCCTCTGTGGGCTCCTGTCCAGGCCAGCGTAGGCTGCTGGGCAGCCCCTGGACACTGGCCACCTGCAGTCCTGGCTGTTTGGGCAGCCCCTATGCTCTAGCTGCCTACAGTCCTGGTTGCCCTATGGGGCCGACTGGCAGGGCTGGCCAAATGCATGTCGGGTCCATGGCCAAGCCCCCTTGGGCTGGCCGACAGCCTGCCAGCCCCCAAGGGTAAAGCAAAGAGCTTTAAGCATGGGGGACAACAGTCTAGCAAGGCTGGTCATGGACAGCTCTCTTTTGGTGGTGAAAAGTCTGACAAAGGGGATGCAAACAAGCCCAAAAAGAAGGGCAAATGTCACTACTACCATAAGCCTAGACACTACATCAGTGAATGTAGGAAGCGGATTGCAAAAGAGAAAAGGTAAGAAGCAGGCAATGCGGTAGCAGACTCTTCTAATGACAAAGCACAGCAATCAGCTAATGTAATCCAGGAAGAGTACACTTTTTTGGTCACATGCACTAGTGGCATACCAAGTGCTTCAGACAATGATATGTCTTGCATTGCATCTGACAGACAAAATGTATCATGGTATTTTGATAGTGGTGCTTCGAGCCACATCACTTCATACAAAGATGTATTTTAGCACTTGGTTTATGCTTCAAATGGCCGCACTGTATCATGTGCAGATCATACCACATATCCAATAAAGGGAATTGGCAATGTCATACTTATTCCAGCCAATGGTGCCAATATATGTATGAAAAATGTATTGTATGTTCCAGGGATAAAGAAAAATCTGCTCTCCGTCTCAGCCATAAACGACCAAGGTTTGAAGGTTGAATTTGAAGATGGAAAGTGTTTAGTAAAAGACCCATCAAAGGGTTATGAAATAGTCACTTCTGGAACACGATACAAAGGCTTGCATAAGCTGGACAGCTATGACAAGCGTACTTATGATGCAAATACAGTGGCTGTCCACACTCCTGCTATGCATGATGCAGAGCTATGGCATGCTCGTTTTGGGCATGTAAATTTTCGGAGTTTGATGCTTTTGCAGAAGCATCATATGGTTGATAATATGCCGCCTCTTGAGTCTCCACCAAGACATGTATGTGAGAGGTGTATTTTGGGAAAGATGCAACGAAAACCATTCCCCAAAGATGGAGCTGTTAGAGCTGAAAGTAAATTACAGCTCATACATAGTGATGTATGTGGTCCAATACGGACACCATCCATAGGGGGGCATCTTTACTTCATCACATTCATTGATGACTACTCCAGGTTTGCTGCGGCATATTCTTCTCTTCCATCAATGCTCGCGCAATCTCAGCAATGTGCCTGTTTTTCCGCTCAGCAACTCCATTTTGCTGCGGAGTGTATCTGCATGTAAACTATCTTCGAATACCATTCTTCTTCAAAAATTCAGAGAACTCATTGAAGAAGTACTCTCCAACTCCATCTAACCTTAGGCACTTTACATATTTCCATGTTTGCTTTTCAACCATAACTCTGAAATTCTGAAAATGAGTGAACACCTCACTCTTCTCCTTCATGAAGTATACCCACACTTTCCTTCTGTGGTCATCAATAAATGTCACATAATACCTGCAGCCTCCCATAGACATGGTCTTCGTAGGACCCCATACATCTAAATGCACAACATCTAGTGTATTTCTGCTCACATTTCTGTAACGTGGAATGCTTTGCTTCCTTTCCAAATTGGCATGCTTCACATATTTTCTGCATACCTTCAACTTTAAACTTTGGCAGTCCTGTCACAATTCCTTCAGTCTCCATAGACTTCATTCTCTGCACATTCACATGTCCAATTCTTTTATGCCAAATGTTTGTGTCTGCAACAATTCTTGAACCATTTGCAAACATTGTAGCACTCACTTCAGGCATGTTTACATTCAATGTAAACATTCTGCCCACTCTGTTGCCTTTTGCAACCAACCTGCACTTGTCTTTAAAGTCTTCAATATAACAACCATCAGGGTTAAACCGAACCTGCAAACCCTGCTCAATCATCTGGCCAACTGAAACCAGATTCTTTGTTATGTTCGAAACATGAAGTACATCTGCAAGATACTTCACTTTGCCATCCTGCATAGACAATGGCACATCTCCAACATGGGCAATTAGATGAGCAGTGTCATCCCCTGTTTCCACAAAACCTCGTCTTTCAAGGTTCTTCATCTCCTTGAACCACTCCCCATGACTTGTCATGTGGTTCGAAGCACCTGAATCAACGTACCATACATCATCTTTATGTGCTACTTCAACATTTTCAGACATAGCATTAACAACATGGTGCATAACAAACAACCTTTCATTATCCTCGCTCGAGGATGCATAGTTGTTTTGCTGCAATTTCCCATTTTGCATGTCAGCTTGCTTCTTAGAACAATCTGCCTGCACATGTCCAAGCTTATCACAATAAAAGCATCCACGTGTATCATTATACTGCCTTTGCCAATTTCCACGACCTCTTTGACTCCCCCTGCCTCTGAATTGGCCTCTTCCACCTGCATATTGTTGTTGTTGTGAATTCTGGGACTTTTGTTCTTGCTGGTGCTGGCCATAATTCTGATTACCTGTTCGGTCATCTCCTTGGCCGCGTCCACAGCCTCCTCTACCTCGTCCTCTTCCTGAACTTGTGTAGAAGGCATGTTGCTCTGAACTGTTTTTTTTTTGTGAAGACTGTTGGTCTTCACCCAAGCTCTTCTCTTCTATAATCAACATAGACACAAAATCTGTGAAATTGGGGATGTTTTTCCGAGTCAGAATAAACATCTTGAACGCCTTGTATTGTGGCCCGAGACCACGTAGACAGACTTCCACCTTATCATCATCATCTACTGAAACGCCAATAGATGCAAGGGATTCCACAATACCCTTGATCTTCAATGCATGGTCATTCACAGACATACTCTTTTTCTCCACAGTATGAAGTTTATTCTTCAACTGTATCTTTCATGCCTTGGTATTCGTTTCATAGAGTTTTACCAAGGTGTCCCACGCCTCCTTGGGGGACTTGAGATCCTGTATGTGTCCAATCATGGTATCAGGTATACTGATAGAGAGCCAATTCATAACATTTCTGACTCCTTGGTTCCAATCCTTGAACTCTTTCACATCTGCAGCAATCGGATTGATCTCCGGTATCTCCATTGCCTCTTCATGCTCACCTTCTATGTAGTCCTAGTAACCCTTTCCCATCAGGAAATTTGTCAGTCTAAACCTCCAAGCATGGAAGTTGTTCTTATCAAGCTTCTCAGCAACAATCTGGTTTATGCCATCATTTGACATCTTGCCAGACACACAAATTTACCAGAAAAACAGCACTCTGGTTTGTCCTGCACAAACTGTTGTATTTTCTGCAGTGGTACTGTACTACACTCAAAGATCACAACCAATGACCTCAAATGTGCATACATACACCAATGGCAACTATTGACCTCCTTGTAGCACACACAATGTCTGCACAACCAATCTGTCTTCCTGCAGTTCTTAAAACAGAGTTCTGCACAGAATCGATGACTTACCCGCAGTGCTCGAAATCACCTGCTTTCTGAAAAACGGAGGTTGTAACGCGCCCGAAACGCGTTTTCGACCTGAAAAACATTGTCCGATAGGACCCGATAGGACAGTATAGTTGCCCTATAGCTTTACTCCCGCGAAGAAAGCTCCTCAGTCAGAGATCGTTTGCCGGTGCCTCCCGTAGAGCTCCCGACAAGGGTGTAGTCGCCAACACAAATAGGGAAGAGTAGTTGAAGCTCGTACCCTCGTTCCGCTTCATGTGCTTCTCTTGCTTGCAGCTCAGCTCTTAGCATGAACCAAGCTCTGATACCATGAAAAGATGCAGGGGAGAAGAGAGCTTGAGCTCTTGTAAGCACACACACACTCACAAAACCCTAAAAGAGAACACACAAGGTGAGAGACTGAAAATCTTCTTCTTCTTCGCTCAACACTCAACACACCATATACAAAGATAAGAGTACACCCACTTGCATCCAATGGCTTTCTTGCCTTCAGGCAATTGCACTAAATCCCAAGTCTCATTTCCAGATAGTGCATCCATCTTCTCATCCATAGCTTTCTCCCAACACACATTTCCAACAGCCTCATCAATGCATGTGGGCTCTACAACCTGTACAACTTTTGCCATGTATGCATAGTGATGTGCCACAACCATCATAGGTAAACCTCTGCACAGGATTCTTCACTCTCCCAGATCTTCACAGCTTTGCATTCATGGCTTCCATAGCCTTCTTTACACCAGGTGTTCTCATAGCTGGTATCCCACGTTCCTCATCAAGGCTCATCTCTGAGCCACTAGACCCTCCATCAACATGAGAATGCCCTGCAGAAATGTCAGGCATACTAAGAGGCTCAACCACTTTCTCTTTGCCTTTATGTGATGTACTAACCACATTTGCAGGACGCATATTATGACGCAGCCTGCCACTCCATGGTCTATCAACAACTGAACCACTAGATGAGGACTCTCCTGGTCCACTCAAAGACTGTGATTGCTGACTTGCATTACAGGAGGAAGTATATGTAAATCAGCCCATTGGTTTTGTAGTTCCTGGTGAGGAACATAAAGTATGCAGGTTACACAGCATTGCATGGGTTAAAGCAAGCTCCAAGAGCTTGGTATGATAAAATACATGCTCATCTAACCAGCCAAGGTTATGTGAATAGTCCAGCTGAAAGCACATTGTATGTGAAGAAAACCGATGCCGATATTCTCATAGTCATCTTGTATGTAGATGACATGCTCATTACAGGTACTAGCAAAGCACAAATTTCAGATTTCAAAGCTGATTTGAAAGCTGAATTTGATATGTCAGACTTGGGGCCTTTACACTACTATCTCGGCATACAGTTTATGCATACAGATGATGGCATTGTTATGCAGCAAACTAAGTACATAAAAAGTTTGCTAAAAAGGTTTCACATGGATGACTCCGGTAGAACCAGGTGTACGGCTTACTATGCATGATAATGGAGAGCCTTTTGAGGCGGGCATTTACAGCCAGGCAGTGGGATGTCTCATTTACTTGTGTAACACGAGGCCAGACATATCTTTTGGGGTGTCTTTGTTGAGCAAATTCATGCACAGCCCAGGCACAAAGCATTGGCAGGCAATCAAACGCATTTTTTGTTATCTTAAGCATACCCTAGATCTTGGTTTGTTCTATCCCAGGGGGGGCAGCTTGCAGCTTTATGCATACAGTGTGATATGCAGCTGAAGTCTTTGTATTGGGAGATCCTGTCACACAAATGCTCACACCGTCTTCTGTATCCTGAGTTTCGTGAGTTTAGCAATCCATTTCATTACTTCAAACTTTAAAGAGTTGAGAGAGAGAGATATGAGAACTGTACACCAGATTGGGTCCCGCATTACCCACTGAAGCGAGATAGTATTTGCTTTATTTCTTGAGAGAGAATGACTGTGGACTGTAGATAAGCCAAACGCAAGATCTCGGAGGATCGGAGAGTGGCTGATCTGTATGCTGCTGTAGAAACACCTGAGGCTGAGAGAAGAAGAAGGTGGACTGTTCTACACTATGTTAGAATGCTGAAAACACTTATGAATGCTGTGTTACCTTCACCAGATGACTGCTGCATGTGTGGATGATGCATAGAAACTGCTATGGACAGAAACGCTGAAGTGTAGGGGTGCTGAGGAACTGAAACGCAGACCTGTAGGGCTGCTGAACTGCAAAACGCAGGTGTTCTGAGGCTGCTGGACAGAAACGCTGAGGTCCTGAGGCTGCTGGACAGAAACGCATGCATGTACTGCTGAATTGGAGACTGTAGAGGACTGAATCAGGGCTGCTTTGGTGCTGAAAGCAGGCTGATTGGAGGCTGATAGCAGGCGCCTAGGACTGACTGAAGCTATGGTTTCTCAAGGGGCCGGAGAAGCAAGCTTATGGGCTCTAGGGCTGGATTAGTCTTGGGCTGAAAGCAAGGAGGAGGAGAGCTCTTAGCACAATGAAGACTGAATGAGAGAATAGGCTCTAGGCAAGCCTATTTATACTAACTGGAGGTTGGTCATTTAATAAAGTTAATATTTATAAATGTCCAATAATGCAAATAATGCTAAATAAATACTAACAAATATGGAAAAAATACCAGATAAATCCTAGATTCCCTAAGGCTTCTGGGATGTTCTAAATGATGCACAGGCATATGAATGCATATTATGCAGGATGCAGAGTGCTTTCTGATGCAAACCCTAAGGCTTCTACTGACTCTACATGCATGAATGATTCTCTCCAAGTGGGTTAAGGGACTTGACTGACTGACTGACCCGCCAAGGCTGAGGAATGACCTACGTAGCTCATGCCTGACTTATCCTGGACTGAGGATGTACAATGGGGTCACGGCGTACGACAAATATCATCCTATTGGGTTCTAAAACTGTACAACTGTTGCACTTCTAATGATGAGCCATCTTGTCACCATGCACTGAGTGCAGAGTGCATGTGACATTCCCTCCTGATTAGCTTGGCGGCAGGTTCATGGCTTCCAAGTAGTCCGCCAATAACTGGGGATACTCCTGGAAGAACTCCTCGTCGAGCCATACGGCTTCGTGGGAACCTCGATCTCGGAACTTCGTATAGAACTGACGAATCCGTCGACCGGAACCATGCTTCCATCGATGAAGAAGGATCTGCTCAGGCTCAATAACTTCTGCCTCGTCTACCACGTCTGGCTGCTGTTCATCTGAAACATCAAACACTTCTAGACCAACATATGGTTTTAGCCAAGAAACATGAAAAACATCATGCATTGTCCAACTGGCAGGCAACTTTAACTTCATTGAGACATCACTTATCTTCTTAACTATTGGAAAAGGGCCAAAACTACGGAATGAAAGCTTGGGACAACGTTTGCCCACTTGTTTCAATCTCTGCTTCATGATACGCAAATAGACCCAATCCCCTTCCTTGAAGTGGACATCTCGTCTAGACTTATTTGCCTGTCTGCTATATGCTTCCTGAGCTTTGGTCAAGCGGTCCTTGACTGACTCAATGATCTCGGAAAATGCTTCCGTGGTTTTATTAGCCTCTAAAGATGGAGACACCATTCTCGTCAAAAGAGAAGAAAAACGGCGACCAAAGACTGCTTCATATGGAGTCCGTCCGACACTGGATGAATGCGTGTCGTTCAAGATAGCTTGGACCAACGGAAGATAGTGCTCCCATTTGGACTGCTGGTCATGACTGTATGACTTAAGGACATCAAAGGCCAACTAATTATAAATTTCTGTCTGGCCATCTGTCTGGGGATGGAATGCACTAGACAACTGCAACTTAGTTCCAAAGTTTTCAAATAATGCCCTCCAGAAATGCGAGGTAAACTTGGAATCTCTGTCTAATGTTATGGTGCTAGGCAAACCACAAATTGGATACCAATTCTTGAGAAACAGACGGGCTACGTCCTCAGCTGTGGCCGTATGCTTGCATGGGATGAGCATGCAGAATTTACTAAAGCGATCCACAATGGTAAAACACTGAGTGTTACGGGATCCAGTGGATGCTGGTAGAGGCCCTACAAAGTCCATAGATATGTCGATGAAAGGTCCGTCGGGGATAGGCAAAGGTTGAAGTAAACCTGCCTTCTTTGTATGGGAAACCTTGACTTTTTGACAAATCTTACAGGCTTGTACATGTGCATAGACATCACGCCTCATCTTTGGCCAATAAAAGGACCGTTCTAATTTCTCGAGGGTACTGTTGATACCCCTATGTCCTCCAACTAAGGAGTCATGGGCATCGTGGAGAAGAGCAGAACGCTTTTCCCGAGTAACACAGAGACGGTTCTTGTAGAACAACCAACCGTTCTGTACTGAATAGTGGCCAGGCTCAGAAGTGAGGGCCAAACTATACTGAGTACCAAACTCAGGGGAGTCGACATATTGGTCTTTCATACTATCCAAGTCCTTTCCCGTGATTTCGAGAATGGTAGCTTCTTAGACTGCCTAGATGCTGGACTTTCGACTGAGAGCATCTGCCTACTGGGTTATGCTTACCAAGGATGTATTCAATCATATCTCCAAACTGTTGGAAGATTTGACTCCACCTGGCCTGTCGATCACTCCACTAGGCACTTTTTTTTTTCCCGAGAAAAGATCCTTTCATTAGTTAAATAAAAATGCCCGTAGGGCTACAAAAGATCTCTCCTGCTCATAAGAGAAACAGAGCAGTGAATACAGCAAGGAAGCCCGGGAGACTCTCCCTAGGTGCTGCAAAATACAAGCATCAGTACAGAGGACTGAGGGCTAAATCATACAATAGGGGGGGGGGGGGGAAGCCAAACAGGTGGCCTGTAATGCCAACGGGGGGATCCCGTGTGTAAGGTGTAGAAGGGGCCTCTGCGCCAGGTGGTGTGAAAAGCCTGGCGCCGCAAGATCGCCTCATCCGAGTCGCCCCGGATGCGGTCATACTGTCCTCGCAGTGTGTGGATCAACTCCTGCCAAATCCCTCGTACAGTCTCTGCTAGTGGCTCCAGTCTCCCCTCAAAGGCCGTGAAACACCGAGCCCTCCAGGTGAACCAGATGGTGAGGCTGCTGAGAAGCTCCCATCGTAAACCCTCTCCTGTGTCCAGCTGGCGGACGAGAAATCCGGTGCCGGAACCAGGTGAGGCTGGCCCCTAATGAATCTGATGGCCTAACTGTCCTGCTCCATCTCATAGCCCATAGCAGGCCCTGACGAAGTCGACCAAGCAGTGGCACCCCACGTAAACATACCCTCTCGAGAGAGGGGGGCCAGAATACGCAGCATCCGCAGCCAAATCTGCTACGCCTGAGGGCAATCCCAAAGGCAATGTCTCTATGTCTCCATAGGGTGGCCGCATCGGACGCAGGCCGCCGGAAGACCGCTGTAAACAAGCCAGATGCCAACTGCTGAGCCCCTGTGGGCGACCAGCCCACTGGAAAGTCGAGATCCTGCGGGCCTGTCGACTAGCCCAGAGCCGAGCCCAAAAATCCTCCAGGAACTCCTGTGAGAGTCCCTGTAGCCGCCAATGCCCCGCTGCACACTCCACTGGGCACTTGGCATAGTCTGAAGCCACTTAAGTGCTTGGTGGTCTGTTTTCACTGTGAAAGCATGTCCATAAAGAAAAGACTTCCAATGTTTGAGCGCTGTGATCACACCCAAAAGCTCTTTGTCATATACCGAATAATTCTTTTCGGCGACATCCAACTTTCTGCTGTAATATGCCACGGGTCTATTGTCCTGCTGGAGGACTGCACCTATGGCTACATTGCTGGCATCGGTGATGACCTCGAAAGGTTCGTCCCATGATGCTAACTTTAATACAGGTGCTTCTGAGGCAGCTTTATGGAGTGCACGGAATGCATCAAGAGCCTTACCTGTAACTGAGACTTTCTGCTTGCGAGTCTTCACCCCCTTGAGCAAGTCGGTAAGAGGTGCTGCAAGGTTGGAAAACTGATGGACATGGGTACTATAGGCCTGACAAAGACCTACAAATGAACGGATTTCTTGGGCGGTCTTAGGAATGTCCCAATCTAAGATCTCCTGAACCTTTGATGGGTCCAGTCTAATCCCATCGGAACCGATGATGTAGCCCAAATACTGAACTTCCTTAACACCAAAGATAGTCTTTTTGGCGTTTATGTAGAGCTGATTATCTCGCAAAAGTTGCAAGACTTTCTTCACATCTTTCTCATGCTGCTCCGCAGTGGCTGAGAAGACTAGTATGTCATCAAGGAATATGAAGACACACTTCCCAATGTGGACTGCGAAAATCCTAGACATCATCTTATTGAACGTTGCTGGTGCATTTGTAAGCCCGAAAGGCATGACTACGAACTCGTAGTGACCACGCTCTGTCCTGAAAGCTGTTTTTGGAATGTCAGCTTCAAAAATGCGGACCTGATGGTAACCACTCTTGAGGTCGATCTTAGTGAAAAACTTAGCACCGTCTAAACGCTCCAAAATGTACTCTATCCTGGGCATAGGAAACTTATTCTTGATAGTGAGTTTGTTTAATGCCCTGTAGTCTACACAAAGGCGTGCAGACTTGTCCTTCTTTTGGACAAATAGGATAGGTGCAGCAAATGGGGAGGAAGAAGGCCGAATGAATCCAGCTCGGAGAAGCTCAGATAACTGCTTTTCTAACTCGCCCTCTAAAGTCTTGGAAAGACGATAGGGAAACCTGCTAGGAGGATCTGATCCAGGGACCAAATCAATGTGATGGTCCTCAAGGCGAGAGGGTGGGAGACTGGGCGGGAGATCGTCCCTAAGCATAATGTCCTGGTGTCTGGATAGGAGGTCTGCTAACTGAGGGACTGAAGATGTAAGGGATGCTACTAATGAGGGAGGGGCTGTTTGAGCACGAACATAAAGGAGTGCTCCTTCTGCTCCCTTGCGGATAGCTCGTCTGGCCTGGAGATGTGAAATCAATGGGATGCCAAGAATGCTTCTATCCCCCCGAATCATGACAGGCTCAGGAAAACCTTTACAAATAGTAAAAGTGTTCTGCCCCCAATTGGGAATAGGCTCATACTGACGGAACCACTGAATTCCTAAGATCATGTCACACCCTAACAGAGGGGAGACGATGAAATCTAGTTGAAATGAGGCCTTCTGAACTTCAAAGGCAAACTGTTGGGCCTTCTGGGAAATGTGGGTGCGAAGACCAGGATTAAACCCGTCCACATCCAGATGATATGGGACTAAAGTGCAGTTCAATTTATTAGCCAACTGGGGAGAGATGGCGTCTTCAAAACTGTCCATATCGAAAAGGACTACAAACTATCGGCCCTGGGCAGAGCCATAAGTTCGGATGAGGCTCTTCTGAGCAGCATCGCTCTCACCCTCCTGCTTAGCATCAAATACCACGGATGGCATAGGATGCATGGAAGGTAAAAGTTGAACTGCATTCGAGGTAGTAGGCGGGGCTGGAGGAGCTGGGGAGGCTGTGGCAACTGTGAAAGAAGGAGCTTTGGCAGCTTGTGCCGCTTGCCATTTGTGGCAATCCTTCTTACCATGCCCTATGATATAACAGAAAAAACATCTATTTTCTGACTGGTACTTCCTTTGCTCCTCTGGAGGAAGATAACCTCCAGTAATGCCTGCTTTAGCCTTTTTATCAGGGGTTTTCTTAGGTTCTTTATCCTTCTTACCCCCTGAACTGGAGCTATTACTGCTGTCCTTCTTAGCACCTTTAGAAGATGCGTTACCTTTCCCTGTCTGTGCAGCTGATTGCTGCTGCTGGGGTTTGGTACTGGACTGAGATGCTTGCTTGGGCTTGCCCCCGTTAAGCTTCATTTCTTCATTCTGAGCGAGAGTCAGAGCCCGGTCATATGTACTTGGTTCAAAGTTACGAACTGTGAACCGAATGTTGGAGTCCAATCCACGAATGAATTGCTCCATCTTGGCCTGCTCAGATAACCCTAACTGCTGTGCTAAAGTAATAACCTTACCGGAAAACTGAAGCACTGGGGATCCGTTCTGTCTGAGTCCATAGAACTCGTCTTTCAGACCGGTCATGTACTGGGGCAGGAGAAATGTGGTCTTCAGGTCATGGACAAAGATGTCCCAGTCAAAGGCTGTGACACCTGTGGCCTAGTCAGTATGAATACTAGACCAATGCTGCCACCAAGTGACTGTCTCACCAGTGAGATGGGGAGCCGCTAAGTGGACTTTGTCTTGTGGGTCTGTGATCTTAGCTAAAGGAAAATGAGCATTAAACTGATGAATAAATTGATTAACAGAAGAATGATCACACTTACCATCATACTTACTGAAATTTGGTTGACTGCGAATGATGGTGGTTGATGCTGCTGCGGGCTGCTGGCTGGTGACACCTATGACTGGGGAGACTGAGGAGAGCTGCTGATACCTCAAGTGTATGGCCTCCTTTTCCCGTTGGTGTTCGAGTAACATACGTTCTCGATCAAGCTCACGTTGGTGTTCCCGAGCGGCAAGTTCAGCCTGACGCCGGTCTTCGTCGATCCTGCGTTGGGCTTCCTCATAGTCCCGTCTTTCTTCTTTTTCTCTTCTCCTTCGGGCCTCGTCCTCTCTCCTTTGTTGTTCCATCTGAAAGAAGAGGGAGATGTAGTCGGGTGCTACTGGAGGTGTAGAAGGACGTGCTGCTGCTGCCTCCAAGAGTTGGAGACGCTCCATGAGTAGCTGGTTCTGATCTCTAAGAAGAGCTATGGTGTCTGCTGTAGGCGGAAGAACAAGGTCTCCTTCGGGGGAGACGTCTTCCGGCTGATGAGTACTCTCTCCTGTAGACATGATGTTGAAGTCAGTGGTCGTGCCGGAACGCAATCTAACCATCCAAGGATGCCCCCACGCTAGGATACGGTGTGTGTGGACAATCTGAATCTGATACCAATGTGATATGCAGCGGAAGTCTGTGTATTGGGAGATCCTGTCACACAAATGCTCACACCGTCTTTTGTATCCTGAGTTTCGTGAGTTTAGCAGTCCATTTCATTACTTCAAACTTTAAAGAGTTGAGAGAGAGAGATATGAGAACTGTACACCAGATTGGGTCCCGAATTACCCACTGAAGGGCCCCCTATCCCGATAACGAGATAGTATTTGCTTTATTTCTTTAGAGAGAATGACTGTGGACTGTAGATAAGCCAAACGCAAGATCTCGGAGGATCGGAGAGTGGCTGATCTGTACGCTGCTGTGGAAACACCTCGATGACTTGATCTCGAGCCTATGCACTCTTCCCAAGGGCATGAGGAAGGGCTGCACACCTGAGGCTGAGAGAAGAAGAAGGTGGACTGTTCTACACTATGTTAGAATGCTGAAAACACTTATGAATGCTGTGTTACCTTCACCAGCTGACTGCTGCATGTGTGGATGATGCATAGAAGGCTGGACACTGATGCAAACAGCAGATTCAGGGCTGGAAACTGCTGTAGACTAAATCTTCAAGGCTGGAAACTGCTGTGGACAGAAATGTTGAAGTGTAGGGGTGCTGAGGAACTGAAACGCAGACCTGTAGGACTGCTGAACTGCAAAACGCAGGTGTTCTGAGGCTGCTGGACAGAAACGCTGAGGTCCTGAGGCTGCTGGACAGAAACGCATGCATGTACTGCTGAATTGGAGACTGTAGAGGACTGAATCAGGGCTGCTTTGGTGCTGAAAACAGGCTGATTGGAGGCTGATAGCAGGCGCCTAGGGCTGACTGAAGCTATGGTTTCTCAAGGGGCTGGAGAAGCAAGCTTATGGGCTCTAGGGCTGGATTAGTCTTGGGCTAAAAGCGAGGAGGAGGAGAGCTCTTAGCACAATGAAGACTGAATGAGAGAATAGGCTCTAGGCAAGCCTATTTATACTAACTGGAGGTTGGTCATTTAATAAAGTTAATATTTATAAATGCCCAATAATGCAAATAATGCTAAATAAATACTAATAAATATGGAAAAAATACCAGATAAATCCTAGTAAATTCCCTAAGGCTTCTGGGATGTTCTAAATGATGCACAGGCATATGAATGCATATTATGCAGGATGCAGAGTGCTTTCTGATGCAAACCCTAAGGCTTCTACTGACTCTACATGCATGAATGATTCTCTCCAAGTGGGTTAAGGGACTTGACTGACTGACTGACCCGCTAAGGCTGAGGAATGACCTACGTAGCTCGTGCCTAACTTATCCTGGACTGAGGATGTACAATGGGGTCACGGCGTATGACAAATATCATCCTATTGGGTTCTAAAACTGTACAACTATTGCACTTCTGATGATGAGCCATCTTGTCACCATGCACTGAGTGCAGAGTGCATGTGACATACAGTGATTCAGATTGGGCTGGTGATTATGATACCACGCAATCCACCAGTGGGAATTGTTTTTTCTTGGCAGTTCATGCATATCTTGGTTGAGTAAAAAGCAACCCATTGTTGCCACATCTATTTGTGAGGCTGAGTACAGGGTAGTCTTCACAGCTACAGTAGATTGTGTATGGTTGAGGAGACTATTGACTGATCTTCATGAGTGTCAACAGACACCCACCACCATTCTCACTGATAGCCAGAGTGCTATGGCCGTGGCACGAAATCCAGTATTCATGCACGTACCAAGCACATTGAGATTCATTATCACTATGTCAGAGAGAGGCTACATGTAGGAGAGATCAGTTTATCTTACTGCCCTACATAGGATAATGTTGCAGATCTATTCACAAAGGCTTTACCTCGAGAAAAGTTTGAAGCTTTCCGCAAAGCTTTGGGCTTACTCTCATACAGAGAGTGATCTGCTACCTTGTACAGATTCACACTTCCACTACAAGGGGGATTTGTAGGCATGTGCTCACTTATGGTAGTGCTATGTGTGAACAGGGCTTAACCAAGGGCACTTTTTCCCATGTGGTTTTTCTCCTTGGATATCAAGTGTGAAAGGACACTCTACATATAATATTTTGTACTTCTATATTATATGGATGTGGCACACATGCAAGGGTTGACTTGCATTTTGTGGCTACCACACTTTTGGCTCTCTCTCTCTCTCTCAATTTCTGTGTGTGAGCTTCTCTATCCTGCACCTAACCCTAATGTGCAGGTTTGTGTGTGTGAGTGTGTGAGTCCAATACCAACATTGCAAGACTCAAACGATGTGACGTGTTGTATTTTTCCAATCAAGTACAATGCTTTTATAGGGCTAGAGGCTCTCCTATATGACATCACTCCTTAGGTCAGTGCACATATAATATCTAGATATTTAGGTGCACCCCTCTAAGAGTGGGTTCACACACACATACATATGAAGCCTTTTTAGAGGTTGTTCACACACTTATCATTTGTTACTTGGATAAGGCTTGTTCTCCAACATCACTTCATACCAAAGTATTGTCGAAATTTGGTTTAAAATCAAGATATCATCAAATCCATATTCGTTTTTAGGTGATGAGAAGAAGACCACTTTTCACACAAAATATGGACATTATGAGTAATTTGAAACCCGACGGGGACCCGGAACAATATACAGACACTTCAAATGCCAACAAAGATATAAAAACATAGCAGAAATAACCATAAACAATATCAAAACACAGCACTAAGCCGGAACAGCCGGCCCTCCCCGTAGGAACTGCTTTATTCCAATGAATAAACAGATATAGATAAACCAAGGTGCAATTATAAAGTCCACTAGCACTATTTTTGATGTGCTTTTTCCCCTTTTTGGCCAAATATAACTGATGTGCCAAAAATATCGGTTTTATGCTTTTCACAAGTTTGATGGCCAAGTTTGTTATAGGCGCCTCCCATCTCTCCATATTTGCATGCCCAAAATAATAATAAGCCCAGCCCGTCTTTAGTGATGTGTTAACACACCATCTTATAAATGTTATAAGTCACTTTATATACTAAAGATCCCATGCTGCTTCTGCTCAAAAGCCAACTTTCGGGCCAAACTTTGCCAGTAAATGCTCTAGCTTTCTTATGCGGAAAATCCCCGTTCGCTGGACAGTGTGTGAAAAACTGTTCAAGACTAGCGATGGCATCCCCTCCATCTTATAAGACAGTTGTCCGCAACTGTATAAGTTTACTATCACTGAAATATCCTTCAAATATAGCAGATCCACTGTCCATCAATAGTATTACATAATTCCAAATCCATGATCCAAACTCAGATACGGGCACAAGACCCAACCATATCAAGAAACTGTTTCCATATCCTAAGTCAATAACTCTAATAATAACCAAACATAGGCATGAGAGCCAACTGTGTCCCAAATATTCAAAAATCCATAAGCCGCTTTTACATGTTCTCTTGCCATGTCAATGTCATGTGCACACACATGTACATGCTAATCTCAGGGCTATTCCTGGAGGCAACATGATAAAGACTCACTAGAAATACGATTTGGAGCAAAGTATGCTGTTTGGATAGGAGAGTTGACCAATAGAGGACATGGGGGCTGTCAGCCAGTTCACAGAAGAAGAAGATCCAGTCAGCTGCAGCATGTGTCTATTTTATGTCCAGGAGCCGGCCGATCAGATCACATGGTCACTTCAAGGCCTATAAATAGGCATAATTACTCATCGTTTTGATCATTCAGCCCCTTGTTGGCTGGGTCATAGATTTAGGGCCTTGTTTAGGTGATTTACCTTTTCATGGAAGATAGCCTATGGCTGCAAGATAGATGTACCTTTTTGTACCATATGAAATACTGAATTTCTAGCTATCTCTCTATCTCTACTCTCCCTTCTGTCTGCGTTGTGCATCAGCATGTTCTAGATGGTGTTTAGGGCTGAAAGAAGGCTCCCAGACCTTCCGCATGTTACATTGGTATCAAAGCATCAGGCTCAGCAAGGCTAAACACTGATTCAGTCCCATATGAAGGTGTTGTTAGAAGTCATCTCCTATCTAGTTTTATACACCAGGGCCTTTGTTGTGGGTGTGCCCGCCCTTATGAGGTGTTTTCCCATTTTTTCCCACTCTCCGTATTTTTCCCCTATTTTTCCCATTTTTTCTGAGGCTTGGGAGGGCTGCCAGAGGGTGCCAAGAGCAGTACAGTGCTGGCCGACTGGATGTTTATCAATCGTGGGCACTCTTGCTGCTGGCCGACTGGTTTTGATCAGTTTTGGGCACCAGATTGCTGGCCGACTGCATTTATGCAGTCGTGGACCTTTTTATCAGTCGTGGGCCTTTTCTTTATGCTGGCCGACTGCCCTCTAGGGGGGTATATATAGGTCCTCAGCCCCCATACCTCATTCTCAAGATCTTCTTGTGTATATCAGAGCAAAGTTACACGCCTACATCTCTCTCTCTCTTGTGCTGTTTTTCTGCCTGCGTTTTTGCTTTTGCTCTTGTGTTCCCAGATTTGGTCATCATCTCCGCTGCGTATTCTGACATGGTATCAGAGCCTAGGCTCTAGATAGTTCTTGGGATTTGTGTGAGCAAGAGGGGGACTATTTTGTGGCTGATTGGTGGACTGTTTCGGGCTGATCGGGAAGAGGAGAAGCAAGAGGAAGGCGGGCTGATTTGCTGGACAGCCACTTGCAGGTTTTAGTTCTTCTTTGTTCCCACCCAACCACCCTTTTCAGAGTACATCCCCGCTATGGCAGATCTGTTTGAGATGGCCGAGAGACATGTGAAGATCCCGACACTCCCCACGTTCCCGGTGGACCGTCAGTTGGACGGGAGCAACTACGGCATATGGAAGGTGATGATGGAATCCGTTCTGGAGTCCTACGATCTCGCCGATTTCGTCGTTGTTGGTGTTCCACGGCCGGAAGTAGAGGAAGGGGAGTTACCGTCAACCCGAAAGGACCGGGAGGCCCAAACACAGATGTGGGATCGTGTCAACGCCAGGGTCCGTTCGTTTATTTTCCTCAACTGCACACCGCAAGTAATCAATCATGTCAAGCACATGACACTGGCCAGAGGTATATGGCAGCATTTGGCCTCACTTTACAACAGGGTATCGTCCATGAAGAGGATTTCCTTGGAAGTACAGATGCGGGTTATGAGCCCTGCAAAGTCGTCGACGATGCGGGAGCATATTAACAAGCTGCAGGCTCTTCAGCAGGAAGTTCTTCAGGCTGGGAAGGAGATATTGTCAGAGGACATGGCCTCTTCGTACTCAGCATTTTACTCGTCTTTGATTACCAGTGGCAGGCTCAGCACCATCACGTGGGAGGAGCTTGTGCCTATGGTCCTGGACCAGGAGGAACAATTCACGAACCCTCCTCAGGGTGGAGGTTCGGAGGCCTTTACTGGCCAACGGTCGAAAGGACGTAACTCCGGCAAAGGGAAGGCTTCATCGGAGAAGTCTTCTGAGAAGAAGTCCGACGCTGACCGCGAGAAACTGAAGGCAGAGAGGACCTGTAATGATTGTGGCAAGAAAGGCCACTACTAGAGGCAATGTCCCAAGCGGAAGACCGAGAAGGGTGAAGACTCCTCAGCAATCATGAAGACTCCGGCTTTTGTGCACCTGGAAGTGATGGACACCGATGTTTCATTTTCTTCAGGCAGGGAGGAGATTGGAGGACTCTCCGCAACGGATACTCGGGAGTGGATTCTCGATAGTGGTGCTTCCAGGCACATGACTCCTTCCCGTTCCGGTTTACAGGATCTCTGCAGGCTTTCTGGTCATATTCTTACTGGGGATACGTCCACTATTCCAATTCACAGTGAGGGCAGGATGGAGATAGTTCCCGATGGCAGCAAGACTGGCATACGGGTGGAGTTTGATGAGCATTTTCTTGCTCTCCGGGACAAAGCAACAGACCAAGTGGTTTGGGAAGGGGGAGTGGAGAATGGAGTCTACAGGCTTTCAGCACTCTCTCTCCCAGGTCCTCAGGATTGTGATGAGTGGCAGTCTGGTAATGGCTACTCAAGTGTGGATACGCTGCAGGTGTGGGCTTTCCGAGACCAGGTGGTGGATAGCTTGCCAGTAGATGGCAGCAGTTGGCAAGAACTTTCCAGTACTGATGTTGGTAGTTCTTGTGTTCGTGAGTCAGAGGAAGCTGAACAGGTCACTTATGCTCTGATGTCTCGTAGTGTTCAGGACATAGAACTTCCAGTAGTTGAGGATGTTCTTTCCACGGGGACCTTTCGGAAAGCCAGGCAGGTGGCAGGTGCTTACTTGCAGAAGGAGGTGGTTACTCCAGGCTTTGTGGTTCCGGATTCAGAGGGGGTGGTTGACAGGTTTCAAAAGGCCTTGCGTGGTCTTCAGAAGGTTTCCAGGACTTGCTTGCGCACCGTAACAAGTGTTATCCTTGTGAGCAGTGTGATGTCTCTGTGACTCAGAAGCTGTATGGTTCATTGATCTGGTTGATGGACACCGGATTGGACGGGAGCTTCCTGATGAGGCAGTTGAGCTCATGGTTGCAGATGTCTCTTTGTGAAGCAGGATTGCGTTTCCTGTGGTTTCTACAGCATGCGAAGGATCATGGACTCTTGTACACAGGAGGGGGATTGTTGGATGGAGTCCGACTCCGCGGATGGAGTGACTCGGTTTGGGGAGGAGATCCGGACACGAGGAGATCTACTTATGGCCCAGGAGCAGTTTTATGGAGCAGGAGGAGGTTACATTGCAGGTTTGGGCTTCCACTGGAGGAACCCATGGTCATCCCGAGGCACTTTGTTCGTGAACAGATCGTTGCTGATGACATCTTGCTAGCGTCCTGTTCGACGGAGGACAGTACAGTGGACCTCTTCACGAAGTCGCTCTCAGGATTTGCTCAGGCGGCACCCCAGCTCCCAGTGGTTGGTTACACAGCCAGGAGCTAAGAGGGGGTGTTAGAAGTCATCTCCTGTCTAGTTTTATACACCAGGGCCTTTGTTTGTGGGTGTGCCCGCCCTTATGAGGTGTTTTCCCATTTTTCCCCACTCTCCGTATTTTTCCCCTATTTTTCCCATTTTTCCTGAGGCTTGGGAGGGCTGCCAAAGGGTGCCAAGAGTAGTACAGTGCTGGCCGACTGGATGTTTATCAGTCGTGGGCACTCTTGCTGCTGGCCGACTGGTTTTGATCAGTTTTGGGCACCAGATTGCTGGCCGACTGCATTTATGCAGTCGTGGACCTTTTTATCAGTCGTGGACCTTTTTATCAGTCGTGGGCCTTTTCTTTATGCTGGCCAATTGCCCTCTAGGGGGGTATATATAGGTCCTCAGCCCCCATACCTCATTTGTATCATTCCTCGGGATCTTCTTGTGTATATCAGAGCAGAGTTACACGCCTACATCTCTCTCTCTCTTGTGCTGTTTTTCTGCCTGCGTTTTTGCTTTTGCTCGTGTTCCCAGATTTGGTCATCATCTCCGCTGCGTATTCTGACATGTGTATAGGTCCAAGGTACAGGAAAGTGCACAAGTACGAGGCCCAAGGCAAGGAACACAAGACAGGGAAGAGCTCCCAAGAGGTTGGTTGGTGGTGTTCTAAAGCCCAAAAGGGTATGGCAGTCCTGTAAGCCAGGAAAGGCTTTCAGGCAACGGTTCCGAGGGAGGATGATCCTCCAAGGGGTGGAGTGAGAGTGCAAGACTCATTTCTCAGGAATGAAGACCAAGACAGTGTTCAGAGACAGGGCAGGAACGGAATGGGGATTGGATAAAACAGATGCATAGATCTTCTTCATAGTTAGAGTGGTTTTGGAGACCGGGCCGGGCATTCAGTGAAAAGGTTGCCAAAGTTGGAAGGATGATAGAGGAACTTCGGATATGGAATGGGATGATGACAATCATCCAAGAAGCAGATTGAAATCTTGTCATCAAGTTTAGCAGAGGGGGATGTCATGTGCACACACATGTACATGCTAATCTCAGGGCTAATCCTAGCGGCAACATGATAAAGACTCACTAGAAACACAAATTTGGAGCATAGTATGCTGTTTGGCAAGGAGAGTTGACTAGTAGAGGACATGGGGGCTGTCGGCTAGTTCACAGAAGAAGAAGATCCAATCAGCTGCAGCATATGTTTATTTTATGTCCAGGAGCTGGCCAACCAGCACTCGGCCAGATCACATGGTCACTTCAAGGCCTATAAATAATGCAATTTTATAGGCATTTTTCAGGCATTTATGGGGCAGCCGACAGCAAGTGATGGACAATGCATCTGGCCGACAGCCCTTATGCTGGCCGACCACCAGCATTCATGCATATATATTCAGGCACCTCTCCATTCAGTCATTCAGGATCATCCTCAGCAACATAATCAGCAAGCGCATCCTCCTCTGGATCATCATGCGTTTCAGCCTATCATCATCAGCATCATTCAGCACTCAGTCCCTCAGCGTTTCTGCTCCAGGAAGGCTGAGAAGTGTAACGCATCATCAACAGCATTCATCTTCAGCAAACGCAGCAACATTCAGCTCAGTTCAGCCATCAGGTCTGCGTTTCATCATCCCATCAGCATTCAGCATCTGTTCCAAAGCCTCCCTTCCGCGTTTCCTTCCCAGGAGACAAGGGAAAGAGTGGACAGCAGTTCATCCCGCATATTCAGCATATAGGCAGCATATTCAGCAGTACAGATCCATTTGGATCTCATTGTAACCGCATTCATTCATATAATATAGCTGCATTGCATTGACATATTCAGCATATAGGCAGCATATTCAGCAGTACAGATCCATTTGGATCTCATTGTAACCGCATTCATTCATATAATATAGCTGCATTGCATTGACACATATTTGTCTATCTCTTAAACATCATTAAGTGCAGTTTAGTCAGACTAAGGTTGTGATTACTACCGTCATAAGCTCTCATACCACAACCTTAGTCTGACTAAACTGCACTTAATGATGTTTAAGAGATAGACAAATATGTGAATATGCTGCCTATATGCTGAATATGCGGGATGAACTGTTCCCTCTTTCCCTTGTCTCCTGGGAAGGAAACGCTGAAGGGAGGCTTTGGAACAAATGCTGAATGCTGATGGGATGATGAAACGCAGACCTGATGGCTGAACTGAGCTGAATGTTGCTGCGTTTGCTGAAGATGAATGCTGTTGATGATGCGTTACACTTCTCAGCCTTCCTAGAGCAGAAACGCTGAGGGACTGAGTGCTGAATGCTGAATGCTGAATGGATGATGCTGATGATGATAGGCTGAAACGCATGATGATCCAGAGGAGGATGCGCTTGCTGATTATGTTGCTGAGGATGATCCTGAATGACTGAATGGAGAGGTGCCTGAATATATATGCATGAATGCTGGTGGTCGGCCAGCATAAGGGCTGTCGGCCAGATGCATTGTCCATCACTTGCTGTCGGCTGCCCCATAAATGCCTGAAAAATGCCTATAAAATTGCATAAATGCCAGTAAACTACCTGATGATGTCTATGATGCCAATATGGTGCCATAATGATGCCATGTCACTGTACACCTGACTGGTGTGCACGTGACATTCCCCGCTGCTAAACTGTTGCTGGGTGGATACCTGGCAACCTTCGACTCCTCTGTGATCCTTCTTCTCCGAACCACTGTCCCCTTCTGTCTTCTGCTGGGACTGAGGCCGTCTGCAGGAGTGAAATCCTTCGAGCCAAGACTCCATGTACTGCGGGAACTGAATGGCAAATACCTGAGTCACCCCTGACCTGCCTCTGGAAACCTTTCACCTACCATCTCCGTCGTACCTGAAGCTCGGAACCTCCTGAGGCGATGTTGGAGCAAACTTCCGTCTTCTGTGGAAGAGAAACTCCCTGCTGCTGCCAGTTGAAGCCAAAACTTATGTCCTCCTTTGATGATGGATGTCATTCTTCCCTGAGAGTTCATGGGCAACATGTATGCAAGACTGACTGCTAAGATGACTGCTAGGATGACTGCTATGCAAGCCATGTGCAACCCTATATGCTGTGCAAGAATGCAGATGGATGGGTTACTGATGCAGACCTAAGGGAAAATCCCTAAGGGTGGCTTGCAAAATTTTGAGAACTGGGTTTAACTGTGCGGAAGCGATAAAAATGATGACTGACTGAATGACTGACGAACTGAACATGCTCTAAGGCTGGCTACCCTGTAACGCTCTGATACCAATGTGACATGTGAGAGCTTATGACCGTAGTAATCACAACCTTAGTCTGACTAAACTGCACTTAATGATGTTTAAGAGATAGACAAATATGTGTCAATGCAATGCAGCTATATTATATGAATGAATGTGGTTACAATGAGATCCAAATGGATCTGTACTGCTGAATATGCTGAATATGCGGGATGAACTGCTGTCCACTCTTTCCCTTGTCTCCTGGGAAGGAAACGCTGAAGGGAGGCTTTGGAACAGATGCTGAATGCTGATGGGATGATGAAACGCAGACCTAATGGCTAAACTGAGCTGAATGTTGCTGTGTTTGCTGAAGATGAATGCTGTTGATGATGCGTTACACTTCTCAGCCTTCCTGGAGCAGAAACGCTGAGGGACTGAGTGCTGAATGCTGAATGGATGATGCTGATGATGACAGGCTGAAACGCATGATGATCCAGAGGAGGATGCGCTTGCTGATTATGTTGCTGAGGATGATCCTGAATGATTGAATGGAGAGGTGCCTGAATATATATGCATGAATGCTGCTGGTCGGCCAGCATAAGGGCTGTCGGCCAGATGCATTGTCCATCACTTGCTGTCGGCTGCCCCATAAATGCCTGAAAAATGCCTATAAAATTGCATAAATGCCAGTAAACTACCTGATGATGTCTATGATGCTAATATGATGCCATAATGATGCCATGTCACTGTACACCTGACTGGTGTGCACGTGACAATGTTCTAGATGGTGTTTAGGGCTGAAAGAAGGCTCCCAGAGGTTCCACATGTTACAGTCAGTGGGCTCACACCAGAGTCCTTGGGGATCCATCCACACACATGCAAAAGACAAACTCTTGTTGACATATCAGGGGGTTCACACCGGAGTCTTTCCGGGGAACCATCCACATACATGCAAAAGGAATGTGCCATGGCATGATCGATTTGATAAATCCTTCTCCGCAAAACCACCAAAACAAGCACATGTTCACACAAGCCAGGGAAGCTCAATTGGCACTCTGTTGTCCAGGACAACCCTTCATATCTTCGACCAACCATATGAGCACAAAATAGTTGCCTGTTGGCTTCAACATAGCTCATAGACTAGAATCAACCAATCCATGATACTGATAAATAATTCATAGTTTTGTATCCACATATGCAACATTCTGGCATCCCATACCACTAGAATACTCCGCATATGAGATCTTTGTGTAGGCGACAATTCTAGCATCCCATACTGCTAGGAGCCTCCAATACACAAGACCAAAAACCATAAACTATTCATCACTGCTTTATTCCGATGAATACACAGATACAGATAAACCAAGGTGCAGGTGCCGTCCTGCACCGGATTTTACACAAAGCTCAGTTAACACTTGCTCAAAGATCTGGGGTACCAATCAACAACACAACTAGTGCAAATCAACCCCTAAACAACAGCCCGGTACAGTGCCAATTTCAGCCCAAAAATCCGTGCCAAAACAACCCCCAAAACGGAGCCTCAAATCTGCCCCAGAGGAGCTCTCAAATCAGTCCCTGCTGTCTCGAAAATAATCCTGGAACAGCTCTCAAATCACTATCCCAAATTCCTCCAAAAACAGCCCTTGAACCGATGGCCAGGAGGGAGTGGTGAAGAGAGAGAAGAAGGGCTGTTGTACGGACAGCACATGTCACCAACCTTGACATTTCCCAGTATGAAAGGAGTCTGGTGGACTCTGGGATGTCTAAATATTTGGAAAGTACAAGCTTTGGGAATGGGGGATTATCCTAGAATACAAAGGACCACACTCCTAAAATTTAGGAGAGTTGCTATGTTTGGCCCGACTCCGATGGAAATTCTGTTCGCGTCATTACATTTGGAATTGAGCAGATACCAAGAGTTGGCAAAGTGCCTATAACAGAATGTCTACCAGTTGGGATATTTTTAGAGATAAAGTTTATGGAAGGACCCATCTCTTAGGTTGGGACATGTGGCAAGAAAGTGGACTAAAGTGAGACAAGTGGCCTGACACTTGTTAGAAAGTGGATCAAAGTGAGACAAGTGGCCTCACACTTGTCACTTCAGCTATTGTGTGGCTCTCCACTTGTCATTGTAGCCTTCTCTTGCCATTTTAGCTCATGGGAGGCCCAAATCTATAAATTGGAGCCCTCTCTCTTCATTAATAGAGGCTCTCTTGCTGCACACTAGCCTCTACCACCGTTACAAGCTGCCCTAATGATGGCTACTCTCTTTCTCTCTCTCTCTTGAAGGCTGCCCATGAAGAACACCAGCTGTTGGGGACTGTTTTGGAGGCTTCCATCGCGAAGAAATACTGAAGGCAAGGGTATTTAATCATTTATTATGATTTCTAGCCATTGTACTTGTTGTACCAGCCTTTGTACCTACTGTACCAGCCATTGTACTGGCTGTACCAATCCTTGTACTTGTTGTACTTGCTGTACCACCCATTGTACTGGCTGTACCAGCTTCTGTACTTGCTGTACCAGCCATTGTACCTACTGTACTAGTCACTGTACATGCTATACCAACATTTTCACTTGCTGTACTTGCTGTACCAGCCGCCATACCAGCTGTACCAGCCACTGTACCAGCTATACAAGCCATTGTACCTGTTGTACCGGCTGAATGGAGAGTTGTACTTGCTGTACCAGCTCTATTGCATGAAGACCCGTGGTTTTTGGGGAAAAATCAGTACCCACATGGAGGTATATGGATTATGTTGTTGGCTCGGCATTTCTACAGCCTATGTTCCAGCTTGGTTGCCTCGTGTTGGGCTGTGTTATAGCATTTGTATATGGATAATCCAGCATATCCCATGGGGAGAGTAAGGCCCTCAAAGCTTGTACATGATATTATTCTCCTTGGGTAATAAAATACTCCAAGGGGGGGTTCGGCCCATTCCAGCCTGTATGTGGTGTCACACGTGCAAGCTCCATTTTCAGTATTTGTGGATGTTTTGTCCAGCTTTTATGTTTTATGCAAAGTGATGATGGATATGTGTTAAGGCTGTGGCATGTTTAAGTGTTTTAATATGCATTGATGGTATCAACAAGTGTGTCAAAGGCCCTAGCCGCAAGTTACAGCACGAGAGAGAAGAACCTGCTGGTTATTGTACCACTGTACGGCCAACGAATCTGAGAGGAGAACCTGCCGGTTGCTATCATGTGCACGCTAGGGACAGGCGGATTGGCGAGCTAAGAGTGTGATATGTTGTGGGCGGACATTTTCTTTTTGGTCCGCTATTGATAGCGCGTGCTTTTTGGGCGTCCCTTCCGAGCCACAAGCTAGTGTCGTGCTCTCGTGAGTGCCTTGCCATCGTCCTCATCCAATGTCCTCCACCACCCGGGATTGTCCCCCAAGGACAACGGCCTCCTGCGCGATGGTGCTCCTGCGCCACGTACTCTGCACTCCTATGCTCTATCCGTCGGTGTGTGCCCAACTGGTACCCCTCCCCCCAATAAATAGGTAAGGGATGCCCAAAAAGCACACGCTATCAATAGCCGACCAAAATGCAAATGTCCGCCCACAACATGTCACACTCTAGCTCGCCAATCTGCCAGCCCCTAGCGTGCACATGACAGTTGCTGTACCACTGTACCGCCTGTGCTAGAGAGAGACAAAAAAAGGTGCCCTACTGCTATACTGTACAGCCCGAGAGGAGAAGGACTACCCAACTGCTGACCATTGTACGGCCAGCAAATGGGGGAGAAGAGAAACTGCCCAACTTACCGTCCACTGTACGAGCAACACAAGGGGGAGAGGAAAAGCAGTGCTGTCCGCCTGTACGGCCAGTTCAAGGGGAAGAGAGAAGTGCCGGCTTGCTATCCACAATCCACCTGTACGGTCAGCATAGAGAAAGAAAGAAAGATATATTAAGCGTCTACTAAAGACCCAATGGGCCTATGAGACCAAAGTGATACAATAATGTCCATGGCATATCTCATCATGGAATGGAAAATGAAACAGAAAGAAAACATAAATATAGCTATCTCACTGGTGATATAAAACTGTCCATAAACTCATCATGGAAAGAGAGAGAGAGAGAGAGAGAGAGAGAGAGAGAGAAAACTAGCTGTACGGTCTGCGCCAAAAAGAGGAGAAGGCTGCCCATCTGTGTGTATGTCTGATGTGCATCACTCCTCCTTTTCATAGAGTCGGCCAGCCCCAAATATAGTTGTGCTTTTTTGCCTTTTTGCCAAAAGTAGCTGATGGGCCAAAAATACTAGTTTTTGTGCTTTTATAAAGTCCACTAGCACTATTTTTTATGTGCTTTTTTCCCTTTTTGGCCAAATATAACAAGTTTTTCACAAGTTTGATGGCCAAGTTTGTTATAGGCGCATCCTTCTGTCCATATTTGCATGCCCAAAATAATAATAAGCCCAGCCCGTCTTTAGTGATGTGTGAACACACCATCTTATAAATGTTATAAGTCACTTTATATGCTAAAGATCCCATGCTGCTTCTGCTCAGAAGCCATCTTTCGGGCCAAACTTTGCCAGTAAATGCTCCAGCTTTCTTCTACGGAAAATCCCCGTTCGCACCTTGGTTCCAGATAGCGTGTGAAACACTGTTCAAGACTGGTGAGAGGACCAAATTGGTGACAAATTGCTCATGCCTTTTGGGTTAACCAATGCCCCAGAAACTTTTATGAGTCCAATGAATGACCTTTTTCTAGATAAGTTCGTGACTATTTATCTTGAAGATATTTTGGTTTTTAGTGCTTCAATCCGATGGGTACCATCTGTTAGAAGTCATCTCCTGTCTATTTGTATACACCAGGGCCTCTGTTGTGGGTGTGCCCGCCCGTATATCATTTTTCCACACTCCCCGTATTTTTTCCTATTTTTTCCCATTGTTTCCTAGTGGTTGGAGGGCTGCCAGGTGATGCCAGGAGCATCCTATTGCTGGCCGACTTGATCTACTTCAGTCGTGGGCTGTAGGAGTGCTGGCCGACTTGCTCTGCTCACGCGTGGGCATCTGTAGCTGGCCGACTGCTATTTTCAGCAGTCGTGGGCATTTTTCACAGTCGTGGGCACCTTCTGGAGCTGGCCGACTGTTCACATAGAGATGTATATATTGCCCCTCAGCCCCCACCACTTTCTCATTCAGTTTTTCGGGATCTTGTGTATAGAGAAGAGTTTACACACCTATCTCTCTGTGTTTCTTGTGATGATTATTTTCTGCAGTCTACTTGCTCTTGTCTACCCAAGTTTGGTTGTCATTTCCGCTGCATGTTCTGACATTGTATCAGAGCCCTAGGCTCTAGGAGATCTTGGGCGTTTTTCTGAGCAAGAGGGGGAGCAACAGGTTGCTGATCGGTGGACTGTTTCGGGCTGAACGGGAAGTGAAGGTGCAAGAGGAAGGCGGGCAAAGGGGCTGGACAGCCACTTGCATATTTTCTGATTTTCAGATTTTTTTTCCCCACCCACCCACCCTTTCAGGTTACTCTCCGAGATGGCAGATTTACTCGAGATGGCTGAGAAGCACGTGAAGATTCCGACTCTCCCCACGTTCCCAGTGGATCGTCAGTTGGACGGGTCCGATTATGGCATCTGGAAGGTCATGATGGAGTCAGTTTTGGAGTCATATGATCTTGCTGATTTTATTATCATAGGGGTGCCACGGCCGGAAGCTGAGGAAGGGGAGTTATTATCGACGAGGAAGGACCGCGAGGCACAGGCACACATGTGGGACCGTGTCAACGCCAGGGTCCGGTCGTTTATATTCCTCAATTGCACACCACAGGTGATTAACCATGTGAAGCACATGACGCTGGCGAGAGGCATATGGGAGCACTTGGCTTCTTTGTACAACAGGGTGTCACCCATGAAGCGGATATCCTTGGAAGTGCAGATGCGGGTTATGAACCCTGCAAAGTCTTCGACGATGCGGGAACACATTAACAAGCTGCAGGCCCTTCAGCAGGAAGTCCTTCAAGCTGGAAAAGAGATATCATCCGAAGATATGGCCATCACGTTACTTTCCCACTTGCCTGGTCAGTATTCTGCTTTCTATTCCTCGTTGATCACTAGTGGCAGGCTCAGCACCATTACTTGGGAGGAGCTTGTGCCAATGGTCTTGGACCCGGAGGACGTTTCACGAACCCTCCTCACGGCGGAGGTTCGGAGGCCTTAACTGGCCAACGGTCGAAAGGCCGTAATACCAACAAGGGCAAAGGGAAGGCTTCACCGGAGAAGTCTTCCGAGAAGAAGCCTGATCCAGAACGAGAGAAGCTGAAGGCCGAAAGATCGTGTAATGATTGTGGCGAGGAAGGCCACTACTGCAGGAAGTGCCCTAAGCGGACAGGGAAGAGTGCTGAGTCCTCAGCCTCAGCTGCGAAGACTCCGGCATTTGTGCACTTGGAGATGGTGGACTCTGATGCTTCATCATCTTCGAGCGAGGAGGCAGTTGGCTTCACCGCAAAGGATACCCGGGAATGGATTCTCGACAGTGGTGCTTCCAGGCACATGACTCCATCCCATGACTTCTTCCTGGATCTAAAACGGCAGTCAGGTCGTATCTTTATTGGCGATAACTCCACTATTCCGATACATAGTGAGGGCCGGATGGAGATTATTCCCGACGGCAAGGGGGGCAAGCATGCTTCCCGTGTTCTTTATGTCCCTGCTCTGGGCTTTCATCTTTTGTCAGTGCATGAGGTATGCAAGACTGGCTTTCGGGTGGAATTTGACCGTGAGACAGGCAAAGTTGTTTGGGAAGGCGGTGTGGAGAATGGCATCTACAAGCTCTCCGCACTCTCCTCACTGACAAGCTCTCAGGTCGGAGATTTGTGGCACTTTCGTTTTGGCCACTTAAATGTGGATGCTTTGCGGCGCGCCTTCCGGGACCAGATGGTGGTTGGCTTGCCAGATGTTGGTAGTAGGCAAGGACGCTGCAGTTCTTGCATACGTGGTAAGCAGCACAGGGAATCTTTTCCGAAGCAGGCTTCCAGGCGGGCTTCGAAACCATTGGAGTTGATTCACACTGACTTGTGTGGACCACAGCAGATACCATCCTTGGGAGGATCTCTCTACTTCATGCTGCTTGTTGATGATTGTACCAGATTCACGTGGGTCTACTTTCTTTCACAGAAGGACCAGGCTTTTGCTCGGTTCAAGGATTGGCACGTGATGGTGGAAAAAGAGTCTGGATTTCAGGTCAAGACTCTCAGGGCTGACAAAGGAGGTGAATTCTCCTCGACTGTATTTTTCCAGTTTTGTGCAGATCATGGCATCAAGAGGGAACTGGCCAATACCGGATCGCCTTCGGAGAATGGAGTTGTTGAACGTAAGAACAGGACTGTGGTGGAGATGGCGAGGACCATGCTGGAGCATCGTGATCTTCCTCGTCCACTTTGGGGTGAGGCTGTGGCAACAGCTGTCCATACCATTAACCGCTCTCCGACGACTTCTGTACCCCATATGACTCCATTTGAGGCATATTTTGGCAGGAAACCCGATGTCTCGCACTTCCGTGTTTTTGGGAGTGACGCGTATGTACATATTCCGAAGAAGCAGAGGGGGAAGCTTGACTCCAAGTCCCGCAAGCTGGTATTTGTGGGGTATAACTCTCTTTCCAAGGGATACAGGTTGTATGATCCAGAGAGGAACGAGATTGTTGTCAGCCGGGATGTGGTCTTTGACGAGCATGTTCCAGCATCCACTGTCGAGGAGCCGCCACTTCTTGGAGATCCAGAGGAGTCTGATGATGATTCCCAGTCTACCACTCCAGTTGATCCACCTCAGTCATCACAGGAGGTTGAGCCCGCAGCTGGAGTTGAGCCCCCGCGATCACAGGAGGCTCCACGATCTGTTCGAGTACCTAGGTGGTTGTTGGACACCCTTCGGGAGTCAGGTGTCACGGAGCTACCCTCCGAGTGGACCACAGAGGACGGCCCTCGAAGATCACATCGAGTCCGAGATAAAAGCAACACGGCGGAGCTTCTTCAAGTGAACTATGCTCTTATGTCTCGTATCATGCGGGATAAAGAGCCCACTTCCGTAAAGGAAGCCCTTTCACAGGATACTTGGAGGGAAGCCATGCAGGTGGAACTTGATGCCATCGAGAAGAACAACACTTGGGAGTTGGTTCCGAGGCCGTCGAAGCGGTCAGTCATTGGTGTCAAATGGGTCTTTAAGACCAAGTACGCGGCTGATGGGTCGGTGGACAAACACAAAGCCAGGCTCGTGGCTAAGGGTTATGCTTAGCGGCCAGGCATCGACTACGAGGATACCTTTGCACCGACAGCGCGGATGACCACGATTCGGACCGTTCTTGCCCTTGCTTCTTCTCAGAGGTGGCCCGTGTACCAGATGGATGTAAAATCGGCGTTCCTTAATGGTGACCTGCAGGAGGAGGTGTACGTTGAGCAGCCTCCAGGCTTTATTGTTCCAAGATCGGAAGGGATGGTTTACAGGTTACGTAAGGCCTTGTATGGTCTTAAGCAGGCTCCTAGGGCTTGGAATCAGAAGATTGATTCCTTCTTTATTCGGACTGGACTTCAGAGATCGGTTGCAGATCCGAACCTGTATCTCTTTCGGGAACGCGGCATGGTCACACTCATCATCCTTTATGTGGATGATCTCATTCTCACCGGCGGTCATGTGGAGCACATTGGAGTGACGAAGGCTGCCTTGTCAAAAGAGTTTGAGATGACCGACTTAGGCTTACTCCACTTCTTTTTGGGATTGGAGATCTGGCAGACCCAGAGGGGGTTTTCCATCTCTCAGCAGCGGTATGTTCATGAGTTGCTTGAGGCCTTTGGGATGGAGAACTGCAAGCCTATTACTTCGCCGATGGACCCGAACACAAAGTTAACCGTTACAGATCCTTGTGAGCCAGTTGATGCCTCGCAGTACCGGAAGTTGGTTGGTTCATTGATCTGGTTGCTGAACACCAGATTGGACTTGAGCTTCTCCGTGGGGCTGTTGAGCTCTTTTATGCAGACGCCATTGAAGACTCATTGGGACACAGGATTGCGGATCTTGCGGTATCTGTAGAGTACGAAGGATCTGGGACTCTTTTACACAGGAGGGAATGGAGTCAAGCTCCAAGGTTGGAGTGACTCAGATTGGGGAGGAGATCCAGACACGAGGAGGTCTACTTCAGGATACACTTTTACCCTCGCCTCAGGAGCAGTTTCTTGGAGCAGCAAGAAGCAGCCAACTATTGCCCTTTCTTCGACAGAGGCAGAGTATCGGGCTGCTTGTGGTGCTGCTTGTGAGGTTGTATGGCTGCGGAGGCTGCTAGGCGAGATGGGGTTTCCACAGAGGGAGCCCACAGTCATCCAGTGTGATAACCAGAGTTGTATAGCTATTGCTCGGAACCCGGTTTTCCATGCCCGGACCAAGCATATAGAGATACAGTATCACTTAGTACGTGAGAAGATCTTGGCGGGTGACATCTTGCTACTTTATTGTTCGACGGAGGACAATGCGGCGGACCTCTTCACGAAGTCTCTACCTGAGGCTACGCTCAGGCGGCACTCCAGCTCCCTGGGGTTGGTTACACAGCCAGGAGCTGAGAGGGGGTGTTAGAAGTCATCTCCTGTCTATTTGTATACACCAGGGCCTCTGTTGTGGGTGTGCCCGCCCGTATATCATTTTTCCACACTCCCCGTATTTTTTCCTATTTTTTCCCATTGTTTCCTAGTGGTTGGAGGGCTGCCAGGTGATGCCAGGAGCATCCTATTGCTGGCCGACTTGATCTACTTCAGTCGTGGGCTGTAGGAGTGCTGGCCGACTTGCTCTGCTCAGGCGTGGGCATCTGTAGCTGGCCGACTGCTATTTTCAGCAGTCGTGGGCATTTTTCACAGTCGTGGGCACCTTCTGGAGCTGGCCGACTGCTCACATAGAGATGTATATATTGCCCCTCAGCCCCCACCACTTTCTCATTCAGTTTTTCGGGATCTTGTGTATAGAGAAGAGTTTACACACCTATCTCTCTGTGTTTCTTGTGCTGATTATTTTCTGCAGTCTACTTGCTCTTGTCTACCCAAGTTTGGTTGTCATTTCCGCTGCATATTCTGACAATCCACATCTCACATAGATTTGCATAAGTCTTGGATGTCACATCAGTTTGCATGCACTTAGGTTTGACCCTAGGTAGGCAGAATCTTCTTCAGCATACTTCCCACCACATGAGTGAACAATGGAGAGCACTGATGCTTGGACAGAGAGGTAATGGCAAGAGTTTGAAATCCGACAAAAGTAGTACCGTCCGGAAGATGAAGAACACCTAGCTCAATACAAATAGGAATTTGCCATACACAAAGCTAAGTACCGTTGGTGTATAAAGAGCGGACAGCTCGATACAACCGGCAACAAGTAGATTATGACGCAGGGCTTCAAGGAGAGCAATGGAAAGCCCACATCACCAAGATGGTGGCAGTCACGCAGATATCGTACTAAAGCAAGTGGCAGCATAGGTAAGTGACAAAATGGAGTCACCTAGGGTTGAGGAGCAACCCAAGACCAAGAGCATTGATTCAAGTGAAAGACAGCTTCCAAGGTAGTGTTAGAAATAGCAAATAATCATCCATCAACAACGGAGTGAGCTAGGGTTCATAGGTTTTAAGAGTAACAAATATCCCACACAGGGAGTTCATTTTGATGTATTTTGGTGTCTATAAAAGGCTTCAACAATTACTGGAGAAATAGACCTTTTGGATATTGTGTTGATCTCTTGTGTGTCTCAAGCTTTTCTCTCGTGTTAATCATTATCATTAGCGTAATTTCCATGCTTAATCCACACTTCTTTCCACCCTAATCTATGCCAAACCCTATTTTCCAACATGGCAGTATCAGAGCCATGATCACTAGACCTCATCATTAATCCATGATTAATCCCTTGACCATCAACAATTGGATCTACAAGCTACTCAAAGCCCAAATCTTGAAGCTATTTGATGACTGGATGATCAAGTATCATCTCATGAGGGAAAAGTCTTTGGAATGTGGTCAATGAAAGGGAGAAACAGCCTTCTACCACAAATGCTGAGCTTGCATGGATCACTAAGGATGATAAAGCATTGGCTACTATTGCATTGGCACTTAATGACAACTATATTCATCATATCTCTGATCTTGAGTCTTCTCTACAAGCATGGGAAGAACTTGACAAATTGTTTGGGCAAAAGGGAAGAACTCAGAGATTGCATTCAAGATTGAATTCTTTGAGCTAAAGCTGAATTTTCATTAGTCTTTTGCTGCTCATATCAATCATATAAAGCATGCCCCAATGACATCACTTGCTTATGTCGTGCGCGCACAAATATCTAGATATTATTTGGTACCCCTCTAAGAGGTGGTTCACACACAGACAAGACAATACCACTCTCAAGGAGGTGGTTCACAAACACACACAAGCAATACCTTGAACCCAACAGTAACATCGTAATTATGTGGAAGCGTAATTAATGATGATTAATGCTACGCTACGTAGACTAACACTAATCACATGCACAATGATGACAAAGAAGTGGAAGAGAGACTTTTTACCTAACTTGTATATTACCAAAATGAACATATACCCGATTGTTCAAATCTGAAGTAGATATGGACACTTAAGGATGTGTAATATTGTGCCCAGCTTGTGTCCCAATTGTTGTTCCTTGTCCTAGGCACCTCTAGGCACCTACTAGGCTGCTAAAACTACTCCAATCTGCCCATATACAGCCTCTAACTTTGCCTCTAAGGCGGCTGCACATAATAATCATGTCTACAAGGCATCCATTTACCATGTGCACAAGACAAGCCTTGCAACACATTGAGACTACATTGTTGCTTGGAAAATGTGTCTCTTAACGGCAGACTAGTCTCTACAAGCACAACTCTTCCCAAAATACACATAATTGGAAGACATGTTAAAAATGCGCAAAATAGGAAGACCCATGGTTTGTCATTGTCTTCCTTTACCATGCACCACTCCCATAGCAACTCGAGTTCTCACAAGATATACCATAGCCAGCAGCCATTTGATTCTAGAAATAAGTATACTTACAACTAACCGACCACCACGTGTTCAAGGTTTTGAGCCAACTCCAAGCCACTGTATCAAATTGTTAGGTTTGGGGTGTGAGACATTGATTCCACACTAGTTTATGAGCCAAGCATTCTCACGAATCCCACCTTGGGATCACACATGCATCTCTAGGAATGGATTGATGCTCATGGGACATGGCTGCAAGGATGGACATCTAGACTTTAAGACTCATTCAAGCAACCTTGGAAGCAAGCAGCATAAGCCTCCCAAGATAACAAGTCACCACCTCCAGCATGTCTTAACTATAGGTAATATCTTGTATAAGCCCCTTCAAAGCCCACTAAAGAATAGAGTTAGAATTAACCTCAACCTGATTTCTACTAGTTATTTGTACTTTTGAACAATGTGAGATTGTCTGCGACTAGAATGGATAAAACCATAATACATACAACTACAAAAAATCTTTCGATCTTCTCAATTATAGAGAGCAACTAATGTTTAGCGACTTTTTAGCTCTTCATGATGCTTTAAACCAATGATAAAGAGATCACGTAAGTGCTCATGCAAATCTGCCAAAAATCCATCAACACCCTCTTGTTCCAACACTAGTGCTTCATGCTCATTTACATAATAGAAATCTTACCACACGAAGTGAAACCAACATCCTACTACCAATCACAACTTTGCTCAAAATCTCATCATAATGACTTAATGTTACATGCACAGAAGCTCTGTGCGTCCTCTCTCAGCCCTAAGTAACTGAATAGGAACCTTGATGCAAATCACCAACAAAGACACACACACACACACACACACACACACACAGCTGCATTTTTAATAGTACAAAAGATTGTTCAAGATTTGTGGCCTTTGGCCTACCCCAAAAAGGCGACTCCTGACTTACCTAGTCTATCTCTAACCTAACCCCCAAATAGGAGTGAGATAAATAACACAACACATTGCTCAACCTTATATAGCCTTCAAACATGCTGGTCGGCCTGTTGAATATTCTGTCAGCCAGTTTGGACAACTACCACAACTAATAAATCAAGCGCTTTCACATGTGGCCACCTAGATGCCTGCCGACTGCTGTCCAGCCCTCTTGTGCCTCGCCGAGCTTTTCTAGGTCCTACATCTGCTACCAAACTGTGCTTAGGCTGGCTTCTCAGCCATGTCCATGTGGCATGCACATGACATCTCCTCCTGCTAAACTTGATGACAAGATTCCAACCTTTGACCTTGGGTGACTGTCATCATCCCTTTGTCTCCTCTCCTGGACTCCCAAATCTGTCATCCTTCCTTCATGGCAAGCTTTTCACTAAAAACCTTGCCGTGGCTATGACTCCACTCCAAATCTAGTGTTGAGATTTGCACATATGTTCCACTTGTCCCCTTGCCTTCATGCCCTGTCCCTGCACACTTCAATAGTCTCCTTCCCGAGGTTGATCATGGTATCCTTGCTCCACCCCCTTGGAACTGTTATTCCAAAAGCCTTCCTTGGTATGCCCCAAATGGAATCTGTCCCTCAGGGCTGCCATTCCCTTGGGTTTTGCTGATACCAACCAGCCCCATGGGATTTCTACCCTGGCTGTGTTACTCTCTTTGGACCTGTGCACCTTCCTTGGACACCTTCAGCCACATCTAACAAAACTAGTGTGATATTTAATTTTAAGGCAAATCCTATCTAAGCTAGCTTGAATAACTTTGTCAAAAAAAAAAATTGTAAGCCTTGCGCAGTAAGATGGACCAGAAAACAAAAACAGAAACAGGCAAAATTTGAGAAACTCACTACTCACTACTAATAGGGATAATTTTAAGCAAAATAGAGGAAACATTTGGGTATCAAACACAATTTGGAGAAAATTGTGAGGAGATTCAGAGAAAATCAGAATTTTGCAAGCACAACATTCTGAGCGGGAGATCTGGAAACCAAAAATGGAAACGACAACTCTCTCGAAACCCAGTTTTTGCAGTTTTTGGGCTATGAAACGGCTGTTATTATGGCTATAATATGTACTATACTATAATCTACCACAGTAGAATAGTTAAAAACTTAATTATATCACATACCATAAGCTTTTCCACATTGATTATCCCAGAAGCTCTCTCTAATAAGACCCTTTGGAGTTCTTCTTTGTCCCAGCTTTTAGGGACACTACCAATGAACAATTTGTTCTTTGCTTGTGAGGAAGAGAAACGCAACTTTCTACCCTGTTTTCCACCATTGCATACAATCAGTTGAAATAAAAAAAGTAAACACTAATTTAATTAATAGAAGAGTTTAACCTAGAAGGCAATAATTCACCTTCAATTCTCGTTCATTCAAACTTTCAATTGCCTTTTTCGCGCTGTCCTTGTTTGTAAAACTTACAAAAGCAAAGCCTTTGTTGTCCCCCTTCTCCTTGTCCCTCATCACACGCACCTGCTCAAGTCAAAAAAGTTCATTCCTAATCACCAATCGATGAACTTTTATGAAAAAAGGATTAATTGGGTGCATCCTTTTTTTTGGAGAAGAATAACAAGATGATAAACAAAGGCACCTTCAAGTGTGTACCCTTAATCTTCATTCACTAAATTTCTCCTTTAACAAAAAAAGTCAAATTGCAAAATGAGGAAAGCCAGATTAGCACCTCAAAGATGTCACCGCAACATGCACATAACTCTTTCAAATCATCTTCTACTGTGTCCTTGGTGATGCCTCCAATGAACACTTCCGATCCATGTGGAGGGCGTGAAAGAGGATCTTCCTTGTTCTCTTCCATCTTCTCTTCAGCTTGCTCCTTCTCCTCAACATGTACCGATTCCTCATGTGCAAGGGCGGCCTCCTTGTCATGATCTGCTTCCATGTTGACTTTTTCTGCTTGGGGCACTTCCTCTTCAACTCCATGAGATGCCTTATGATGTGCATCTTCCACATCCACAACCACGTCGAGGCCGCCTTTGCCTCCTCCATTCTCTTCTTCGTCTTCTTCCACCGGCTTTTCACAAGGTTCATCTTGATAACCGATACCGCCATCTCTCCCATGGTCATCATGGTATCCAGCACCATCGTCTTCATCATGTTCATCGTAATAAGCCATGCCATCTTCTTCTTCAGCCATGGCCTTCTTGAACTTCTTCTTCTATGTCTTCTTCCTCTTCTTCTACTGCTTCAATTTTGTCAGGCTTGTCATCCACTTCTTCGACATTCCCTTCACCTGCTACATCCTCTTCCTCTTCATCGATGATACCTTCAAGCTCCTCATCTCCTGTGCCACCTGATGTTCTTCTTCTTGAGAAAGCTCGGGCGATCCTGCGTGGTCCGCCATTAGGGCAGTCCTCTCACCTGCAAGCTTCACCTTCAATGAAGAATGTGAGCAAATTTTTCTACGTGTGGCCCCTCAGATTGCCCACAAATTCAGCAGATTGGGAGTGTGCGCTCGAGGATACGAGAGAGCTTCAACACAAATGGGAAAAAAGCAGGTCTTGAAAGCAGAATGTTTGGTGAAATTCCCACAAATCTGTAAATTGCCTTTTTGGAGCTTATTAGTAAATATGGATAGACTAGTATGGGACCCGGGAGATGCTGCTCCATTGTTTGGAATGGCATATATATCGAGTTCAATTTAGAATGGCATAGATGCTGCTCCATTGTTTGGAATGGCATATATATCGCGTTCAATTTAGAATGGCATATATATATCCCGTTCAATTTATGTGTTTTTAGACACATAAAGTAACTACAATGGTAAGTGAGTTCAAGAGCATGAGTGTGAGTGTGAGTGTGAGTGTGAGTGTGAGTGTGAGTGAATCTTTTCCCATGTGTGAATCCAAGCGTGTTAGCTTCTCCTCTAGAAATTTCAAAATTATGGCTCCTCCTCCTACCATGTGTTAGCTTCTCAGCCACTTGCAACCTTCAGTTAATAGATTATATATTAAATTACAATTGTGTTTTTTTTTGCAAAGAGACATTACTCACACCACCCCATCTTGTAGAGCGAGGGGAAGGGGGAGATTCGAACTCGCACCATCCTTGGCTAGAGTGTTCACCACTAGCCAAGATGGTCAATGTCCCACCCCTAGAAAAAATAAAATGTTAGTTTCATATGTAGGCAAGTGACATTTTAAAAAATCATAAGGGCTATTCAAGTTGCTTCACAACAAGTGCTAGCCCAGTTGTTGGTAAGGGTGTTTGGTTTCCTAGCAAGAGGGTACATATTCAAACCCCGCCTTGGTTGTATTGGGTTGAGCCATTTTGTAAATATGGTGTGTGTGCATGTTTCTGAGTGCACTTGCACTTTAAATTTTCCTTTATTTTTCTTTAAAAAAATATCAAGTATTTAGCCAATCTTGTATAATATAAAGAAAGTAGATTAAGGACTCACAACTATTTGACAATCCTTCCTCAATAGTTCTAGCAATATGTCAACAAATATTTTCAAGCTCTGAATTGAAGTTTGAGGAGTGGATCATGCAACATAACCAACATGAAGCCACAACCCCAGAGCTAATCAAGCAAAACTCGAAATCCTATAAAGCCGGATTGGTGCCATTGATGTCGTAGACGGTCTGAAGGTATATGAGCTGTCAGCTGGTGAAGCGAACAATTATAAGGCCCAAGCTATACACCACTTAATGATTTTGGACTTAACAAAGTTAATACAGACTTAACAAAGTTAATGCAAGATTGTTAAGCCCATTTTGGGCTTAGCAAATCCAAATAAGTGTTATATGAACAGCACACAAAAAGTTATATATAATCAGTCTTAAAATCAGCAATATGACTTTCATTTGGTCCTGTGAGCAGCATGTCATGATTAGATGTATATCATCCACACGTTTAACATACAAAGTGCTTTCTGTTGGACTATTCTGAAAACCATGTGCAGTCAAATATGCATGTATCTTTTCATACCAAGCTCATGGAGCTTGCTTTAAACCATATAAAGCCTTTTTCAACCCGCACACTTTGTTTTCCTGCCCTCTTGAACAAAACCACGAGGCTGCGTTACATACACCTCCTCATGCAAATCTCCATTCAAGAACGCAGTCTTTATGTCCAACTGATGTACATTCCAACCATTATGAGCTGCCAATGCACAAATGCTACGAATGGTAGTCATACGACAAGTGGGAGCAAAGGTCTCATCAAAATCAATGCCCTTTTCTTGAGCAAAACCCTTTGCAACAAGTCTAGCCTTATAGCGATCAACACTGCCATCTAGCTTTCGTTTTAACTTAAAAACCCACTTACATCCAATGGGCTTTTTACTAATAGGCAAATCACACAAAGACCATGTACCATTCTTCATTATAGCATCATATTCACTTTGCATTGCAGCCAACCAATTTTTTGATTTTTGTGCCTCATCAAATGAAAGAGGTTCTTCCTCTTCACACATACTATACACAGCCAAAGCATGATAATATGATACATAAGAGGCATGCTGAAAACCTGAGCGAGTACGACCAGAAATAGGTGCATCAATTTTACTATCACGCAAGGTTTGCACCAGCCATTTAGGCATACCTCTAGCCTGCTCATTTTCAGCCCTATCCTCATAAATTACATCCTGTAAATCTGCATCAAAAATAGGCTGATCTATGGTGTCGTTTGAAATCTGCATAGGCTGAATATTTACCTCATTAGGACTTACATTTGAATTCCCACTTGTAAACAGAGGCAATAACGTATCAAATATATCCCGTGAGCTCACACATGTCTCTTTGGTACATGATAACAAAGGCTGCACAGCATCTTACTCAAAAACATCTCGACTAATCAAGATACGCTTTGACTGCAGATGATACAATCTGTAACCCTTGCTCTCAGCACTGTAACCAACAAAAATGCATTTGACAGCCTTATCATCCAATTTTCTACGTTGTTGCACAAACACTAAAGCATAGGCCAAGCAACCAAAGACACGCAAGTGACCAATAGAAGGCTTCCTGCCATGCCAAGCTTCATATGGAGTAACAGACTGCAAGGCCTTAGTGGGACACCTGTTGAGTACATATACAGCACACATAACAGCCTCAAGCCAAAACGCATGTGGCAAAGCTTGGCTCTTGACCATACATCGTGCCATGTCCATAAGTGACCTGTTTTTCCTCTCAGCAACACCATTTTGCTGAGGGGTATACAGCACTGTACATTGGTGTTTTATCCCACGACTAGCCAGAAATGCATCAAACTCTTTAGACATGTACTCCCCCCCTCGATCAGAACGGAGGGTGCCCACAGTACAATTGGACACATTTTCAACCATAAGCATAAAAACACTTCGAACTTTGCCTTCAGTGGATATACCCATGCATGCCTTGAGTAATCATCAATGAAAGTCACGAAGTACAAGTGTTTACCAAATGACCGAGTTTGCATAGGCCCACATCATGTACAAGTTGCAATTTGCGAGTGGCCCGCACAGAACCATCCTTTGGAAATGCAGAACGCTGCATTTTGCCCAAAATACAGCCTTCACAAACATGTTTCAATGGTGCCTCAAGAGGGGGCAATGAAGCAACCATATCAAATTTCTGCAAACGTAGCAAACTAGCAAAGTTCAAATGACCAAAACAAGCATGCCATAGTTTTGCATCTGAAACTGCCTTTTTATCAGAAACTGCATTTGGTGAATCTTCCACACACTTGTCATAAGAATTGAGCCTATACAGCCCACGAAACAAGGTGCCAGATGCAATAATCGTATCACCAGAAGTTAAATCATGAACAGTATATCTGTCATCCACAAATTTGACTACAAGTCCAAGTCTAGCAAGCATAGAGACAGACAATAGATTCTTCTTTATCCCTGGCACATACAAAGCATCTGAAAGTGTGAAAGTGCTGCCATTTGCAGCAGTAAGCATAATTTTACCAACGCCCTTCATTGGGTAAGAAGCATTATTGGCACATGTGAGTATTCCCATTAGGGACAGCCTCAAGACAAGTGAACATATCACGATGCGAGGTAATGTGCTTTGTAGCACCACTATCAAAATACCATACATCAGAGTCAACAGAAACTGCCAAACATGCATCATGTACAGATGGGTCAAACTGGCAATACACGCTAAACGCCCATTCTGTATCCTGCACAACATTTGCAGAAGCTGCATATGTAGAAGCATCTGCTATTGTGGCTGCATTTGACTCTTTCTTCTTTGCCTCTTTAGCCTTTAGCTTAGGGCAATTCTTAATGACATGATCAGTTGCTTTACAATAGTTGCACGTGATCTTTTTCTTGCCTTTATCAAGAGCCTTCTCAGACCTATTGTTGCTACCTATGGAAGGAGAAGAAGTTGCAGACCTATTAATAGGAGAAGAAACAGTGGAAGGGGCTGCCTTACCACTTCTTCTCTGTTGGGCAGCAATAAATGCCTGATCAACTGCACGCTGCCTAGCCCTGTTTTGCCTGGACTACGTTTCTTGCAAGAGCTTGTTGACTAAAGTATCATACTTGACAACATCAGGTCTGCCCTCATTAACAAGTCTCCATGTGGAAACAAAAGTCTGATATGACTCAGGTAAAGCATCAAGAACAATCTGCACAAGAGAATGATCAGGAATAATCTCACCTGCAGAAATCAACTGTTCCCCTTGAGATCTTTAATCTCAGCAAGAAAAACATTCATGTCATCATCTTCTTGCATAATCTTCGATTCTAGCTCTTTACGCAGGTAAGAGGATTTTGCCTCGTTACGACCTGCATACAACCTGCATACAAACCAGCTAGAATATCCCAAGCCTGTTTTGCCGTTTTAGCTGAACGAATATGTGGAGTGATGTTACGTTTGACAAAAAGTGCAATCAAGGCATGAGCCTGCACATCTTTACCATCCCAACGAGCTTGTTTAGCAGTAGGTAAAACAGAAGCAACAGTAGAGCTGCTAGAACCTGCAAAACATCCTCAACAGATCCTACATCCACAGAACTTGGACGTACATCCATACCCTGCACAATGTTCCACACTCCTTTTGCAACCAAAACATGCTGCATCATGTATGCCCAAAGTGGGTAGTTGCTGTCTCCATCCAGTTTGTCATCATCAGCAGAGACAACATGCGAAATACATCATTGCTGTTATTAGCCATGGCCACTGACTAAAACTAATGTAAAAGCTACCTGTAATGAAGCAAAGACTGAACAGAAAACAACTCGTGCTATGTAGCACGGTCCACAATAGAATACATATGCCTGTTTTGCAGAAAACTGCACTGTCGAAATTTTTGCACAAAATGATGAAAACAGCTGTACAGAACTTGTAATGCAAAAACGGAGTCCGAAACAACCTTAGATGCAATTTCTGTATAGGCAAAGCCCTACTACGGGTCAATCTGCAGAGTATAGGGACCTGCAAGCGCTCGTGAAAGCTCACCTCAATCGAAGAACATGAGTCGGAGGGTACTGGCGGTGTAGCCCTTGGAGCCAATGCCTGCTCTGATACCAATTGTTGGAGTTAGGGTTGCAGGAAAGCACACAAAGCTTGGAGAAGAAGAAGCAAGAATGCACACAACACACAGTGTATTAGATTGTGTCAATGTACAAAAGATAAGTTAGCCCTAGAATGATAGGCGTATATACAAGCTGGGGGAAAAAACCTCCTAAAGAGGGAAAAAGTGCCCCAGCGATCCTAAGTGTGTTCACACACATCACTGCCTATATATATAGCAACATTACATGTGCCTCTTACACATTGTGTGAGAGTGAGTGAGAGTGAGAGAGGTGAGTCCTTGTGAGGAGGTGGAGTATCTTCTTGGTGTGGTGACAATAAAAAGGAAAGCATAAGAGCTTGGAGCTAACAACGACTGGTGGATCTTGGAGGCTATGAATCCTAAGCTAAAAGCAAGATAACTCCCCTATTTTCTAGAATGGTAGAGTTCTGGCGAGGTTGTGAATGAGCCATGACAGTTTTGGTGCCATTATCGGTGCTAGCCATAACCTCTATGGGGATGACCATTATTTTATTTTGAGATATTTTATTTTGAATGCGCCTTTTATTTATATCATCTACCAAGATTAATGTGTTTGAACAGCTGTGTGCACTTGTAATATATCTATTGGGAATTAATGTGTTTAATAAGCTATATACGCTCGTATGATATAGTCAAGATTAATGTGTTTAATTGGTTGTGTGCACTGACTAATATTACTTTGGATGTAGGCGATGGTTGAGTGGTTGATTATGTGTTAATCATAGGTGGAACATGTGTTGGACCAGTATGAGATATTTTAGAAGACATGTGAACGCCTCTTATGGTTTCATATTTTGGCATTAATATTTTGTAAGGCTAAGGCCTCAAACCTTTGTGCATACCAATTAGTATTTTATACTTTTGGTAGGCCCAAGATTCTATATTTGTTGCTTATTTGCAAGAGCTTTTACACTCAAAAACTTAAAAAGCACTTGTGCTTGTATTTGGGGTTATCTTTTTGAAAGGCAAGCTTTCTACTAATACATGTAAATATGGGTGAGTGGTATAAGGGCCACACTCATCCAAGGGAGATTCAATCCAATCTTGTGTCGACAGTGATCTCTTTCTTATTCTCTAGCTCTCTTGTTTATTTAATTGTGTTTATTAAGGTTTAAGCTTTTAATTTGTGCAAGTCTATATTATGTTCTAGTTTTTGTGCTTGAGAATTAGAACTTCTTCTCCAAGTTTCATAAAGGTCCTGACAATGGTATCAGAGCTTTGGGGACCACTCAAGGGGAAGGAAAAATTCAAAAGCAAAGTTTATACAATTATTTGGAGCGAAGAAGGCCAAGGATTTGATTTTTGTTAAATATAAAAGCTTTAAATAAAGAAGGCATACTTGCATGGGAAGGCCAAAGAATTGGGACACTATCAAGAAATTGATTTGTGAAGTGAAAGGGAATTAATAAATCAGTTTTGACCATTGGGTAATAGTTCTTTTCCATCACCTTTTTCAAAACCTCCTTCTAAAACCACAAAACCACTTTTGATTCCTTCACACTCTCTAAAACCCAAATCGTATGGATGGAATGAGTAGGTTTTCAGCATTATTCTTCTAATTTCAAAAATTGAAGAGCTTCACAACCCAACAAACCTATATTGGATGGTAAAGGGGCTTCTTCTAAGGATTTTTCAAAGAAGATTTTCAAATCTTTTCCTCTCTCTGTGTGCACCACACTTTGTTTTCTCTCTTCTTATTTCTTTTGCGATGGCCGCCCTTCTCTCACTTTGCCAGCTATTTTATTCTCTCTATTCCTTTTTGTGCACTAATTGCCGATTTCCCCTCTTAGGTTTGTGCTAAATCCCAAGCTATCCCCTTTCTTTTTTCTCTCTTTGCTGGTCATCATCGGCTATTTCTTTTTCCTTCTCTTCCCCCCTATCTATGCGGTGCTGCATGAAATTTTTCTCTTCCTCTCTTTTCATGCTGCCCATGCCATTCACTTTTCTCCTCTCTTTCTATTCATCGTTCACGCAAAAATCCCCTAGTGAGTTTTCTTTTGTTTTCTTTTTCACTATTTCACCAAGCTTTCAAGATTTGCTAATTCAAAGCTTTAAAAGCTTTTTTATTCATAACCTCTCTTTTTTTGCTTTAAAAAAAAACTTTATACCTTATATAAATCTTAAAACTTCACAAGTTATACTATTTAAAACTTTAACTTCAAAGTTTTAAAAGCTTAATAACTTCCCATTCTTTATAATCTCTAGAGCTTTATATATTAAAGATCACAAGCCTTAAAAGCTTCTTCTTTTTTTTAAGGCTCCAAAGCCTTCTACTCACACACTCTAAAATTTTCATAAGGCCTGAAACC